>NC_135444.1:3327808-3652808 GCF_051991255.1 Vanacampus margaritifer
TTGTCCAATCAGTGCCCTCAGCCACTTGTGTCTGGTCCAGGTGTGTCTTGTTGCGTCATTAGTGTTGGTGTATTTAGTCTGCTGTCTCTCCTCTGTCTGTGTTGGTGCATTGTGGTATGTACGTTTGTCCTCATGTCATGCTGCCTGTTTTCTGTTCCCTCCCAAGTTCTAGTTCAAGTTCAAGTTTTGTTGCTGTCTGTTTTTTTGTTCCCTCTTTTGTTCAAGTTCAAGTTCTTGCTTTGTTTTATGTTTTTGAACTTTGGAAACCTTTTTGTTAATAGAAATTAAATTCCTTTTTTTTTTGGACTACACCCCTGCCTCCTTGCTCTGCCTTCCCGCATCTGGGTCCTAAAGCCCCCCGTTTTGACACTGATAAACATGGCCCGCATAATTAACAAATGTACTGTATATGGAACTCATCTCTTCTCATTTCTCATATAAACTGTGAACAGCAGGGGCCCAAGCGGCTCCATTGTATCTAGAGCAGGGCATCACTTCAGCATATCATCTCTCCATAAAGCAGAGCGGGCAAGTTCTCTGTGCTCACATCAAAGAAGGTTTGTCTTACTCGGTTGGGTCTGACATTGTGCTGGTAGAGCAAGTCCTTGGAGCAACCTCACTCGTTCTTATCTTCCCCTGCAGACTCTTACTGCTGCAACATAACTAGCGACTGAAAACACTAGTGCATGAAAGTGTAGCGGGCTCAAAATGTGCACAATCAAAACACACGCGCACACAAACACGCGCGCACACACACACATTCTGCCTCTAGCCCAAAGTCAGCTAGGAGAGGCTCCAGCAGACCCCCGACCCTGATTAATGAAGATAAGCAGCATAGTGAATGTATGTATGGGTGTTATCATATCTATGTATGGGTTGCTGGACTGGAATAATAAACCTGACATCAGTGACTCATTAACCCAGATTTGCTTGGTGAATGTATGGCCTCATGAACAGATTAGACAAACACTGACCTCTTTTGGTAGAATAGACGTATTGCATTCTGAAAAAGAACTACAGTGGGTGATATAACTATCAAAATATCGAAACATAATTAGGGCTATGTCTTGGTGTCTTTGGAGAAGTAGTGGTCCAGCCAGCCTAGAAACCAAAAAGCAACGACAAATGTTCCTGTGATGACACCCTCTTTCCAAGAAAAATGAAGCTGATTTTGATTATTTTTACATAGCCTAAGTGAAAACATATGAAAACTTTCCACACTAATCACACCTGCCTAAATTATGAATATTTTGTTCATTTCATGTGCAGTTTCAAAAACAACAGCTCAGTAGTGCCCCCACTAAGGTTTTAACGAAGCTGCCGTTTGTAGCCCAAGACTTACAAAAAAAAGTATCTTGTATGCTAAATCTAATAGGGAGTTTGCCATTTGGAATTTTCTTTCAAATTTGGCCCGACATTTGACGCTTTAAATAAGTCACATATTAAAGAACACCTCCTAGAGATTTTATCTTGTCTTGAAACTGTGGGTGTTTCATCTAAAAATGTTCAAGTTGAAAAGTAAATAAAGCTTTTTATATCTTTGAATGCTGTTGCCGTGGCGATAAGATGTTTGCCATGAAAAAATATTCAGATTTTGATGATCACACATCAATCAAGTCTGGGCAGAAAAACCAAAAAATCGGATGTTAAATGTGTCCTGTGCCATTTTAAAAATGTCTAATTCCAATGTGCCAGTAGCCCAAACGTGCAAGTACCTACTCGCAGCTCTAGCTTATTTGTCTTCTTTTTTTTTTTAGAGCTGTCAAACAAATACATTTTTTAAATCAGATGAATCACATCTTAGAATTTGTATTAATCACGATTAATCAATTTTTTTCCCCTGCCAAATTTAAAGAGCACCTGTTATGTGTTAATTTTTGACATTTAACTAATTTAAAATATATATATCCAGTGCACACGCTCATCCTCCTCTTTTTCTAATCAGTTAATCACTTGCATAATTTAAAAATGTAAATAAAAAGACCCCAATAGTTTTTACATGAACAAATATTCTGAATGTCATATGCAAACATTTATCATATGTTTTACTTTAAGGCATGTAGTTATGTTTATTGCTCAAACAAAATCAGTGCTACATTTAACGTAACTATCCGCTGTCATTTTAATAAGGGTAACCTGCGGTCAAGATTAATAGTGTGATTAATCTGTGTTAATTCATGATTAATGCAGTAATTTTAGTGATTAATTAATTAGTCAACACATTAATTTTGACAGCACTACTTTTTTTTTTTTAATTGAAAACAATGTTTTACTGATTGTGCGTATCTTTTTATTGTCACAGTTCATTCATTCATTGTTCATTTATTTTAGGCACCAATCAAAATCAACAATTCATCAATTTCTCCAAACAATACTCAACTAAATCTAGCCTGAAAAGGAGTGGGAGGAAAAAAAACGTATTAAATCCTAACCCCAATCTCATTAATATAAAAATTTAAAAACAAATTTAGCTGCTTTGCTGCAAGCTTGCAGTAACCAACAGCGGTTTCCATGAATAGTGAAAAACAGGTGTGTCTACAAACAGAACAAAAACAATGTGTTAATTAACTAACATTACATCAAAAGCTCATACCAGCAATGGTAATGAAAAGTAACAATACCAGCTTGGGTGAGAGACAAACCAGAAACAAAAGACACAAGTATACCAACAATGGTGATAGATGTTGTCCTTGCAATGATAAAAAAGCAGCAAGCATACACTATCACAATAAGATGGAATATTGATGTAAGTTTAAGACACACTCTTCAAATACTGAAACCAAACAATATGTTTGTACAACAGTTTGAATCTGTGGATGTTTTGGCATTGCTTGTGTTGTACCTCTAAGCTGTTCCAAAGTTTGACATCATGCACAGACACACAACAGTCAGTGTTCATTCACAAATATCAGCTCTTTTCCATCAAATAAACTTTGTCCTGGGCTTGATTTCAACATCCCTCCCTATTTTGGTTCCAAAAGTCAACACGCAACCCAGACTAAGCACAAACACAGGGGAACAAACTTCACTTTCACCTGAGCTTCGTCTTGCTGCTGCAGTAGGATCCTCTGCTATGATGCATAAATCCACTTGCATGTTACTGCAGTTAGCTCTGCTTTTAATTCAGATGCTGTGTCTGAATGGTGAGGGGTTATCTCTGGTGCCCACCAAACTTGCTCCAGTTCCCTGCAATGACAAACCTGTGGAGAAGCTGTCTCGTCTGGCTCTCACTTACATCAATGAGGATCGTGCGGAAGGTTATAAGTTTGCCCTCAATCGCATCGCCAATGTCCACCTACACGCTCAGGTGAGTGCGGACAAATGTTTGAAAAGAAAACTTGCCTGAAGCTCATTTTAAGGATGTTTCAGTGGGTGTTTTTTTTTTTTTTTTAACAATTACTTTGTTTGGTGTCAGATATCTTTAGGAAAATGTATATACTGTAAACATAGATTTCAAAAAATAAAAATCAGAAATACAATATGGTAATGCACAAGATGCTCTTGAAAAGAATTGAATGCCAACATACTGTAGATGAAAAGTGCACTGTCATGCTAGTTAATCAATCATAGTATAGCATGCAGTAGCTCCCCCACTTACAACAGCAAAAGGAATGGAGTAATCTGCTTCATTGTTGAGGAAGTTTCAGAAGAAGCTATGACATCATTGACGCATCATTGTTTTTCTGTCAAAGATCTTGCAAAAAAAATCCCCAGATGTTTTGGCACATATGTATTAATTCCAAGCTAAACCGTAGCTCACCCATATTTTGTTCAATTTGATCAGGCTTGAATTTGTTGCAAGGACACTAATTGCCTCTCAACATTCACACAATGATTATCTGTTATTTTCATGTTGCTCTGATGAAACTAGAAGACATCACCTTTCTTGCCTTATTACAGTCGCGCACATCCATTCAGTAGTGGAAATTACACACATGCTACATAAACAAAATTCGGTATATTATACAGATTTTTTAAAATAATTTAACTATATTTTAACAATTTTAATAATTTTAATAATTTTAATAATTTTAATAATTTTAATAATTTTAATAATTTTAATAATTTTATTTTAATTAGTAATTGTGCAAACCTTGATTACATAAATGCTGAATGATGATTACAGAAGACTTATACAGTGCTGCCATTCTGCCAATCAGCCTGTGTAATGTTTGCATGTCCTCTCTTCCCTTTCCTTGTGTTTATCTTGTGCATGTCAGGGCCCAGCAGGCAATGTGTATTACCTGGACCTGGATGTCCTGGAAACCAAGTGTCACATAGGGAGTCCGAAACCATGGAAACGCTGTGATGTCAGGCCATTCATGGAAACAGTAAGAGACACACACATACTGTACAAATAAACTGTGCACTTTGACTAGCCTTATGAGCACCCGAGAGGTAAATATTATTCACAGGCTGCAAAATTAAGATCAATTTTGCAATCTAATGAGATCTACAAGAAGAGTTGACAGCAAATCTTTATTTTAACTCTTTCACTGCCAGACGTTTTCAGAAACGGGATGTCGCCAGTGCCAGCCGATTTAAGCATTTTGACTGATCTTTGAAGGTCCACAGAAAATGTTGTGTTTGGACTATGGAAACACACAAATGAAACCAAATGAAAGATTGAATTCTCATGTTTGTTTCTACCTTATTCCGTTCTTCAGTAATCAACAATAGAAAATGGTTAGTTTCGCCGAACTGCTCTGTTTTGAAACAAAAAGCGGAGAAAAAGAGCTTTTTGTGAAACGATGTTATTTCATGCACTCTAGTGAATTGTACACTTCTTTTTGTCCATGAATGATGCCACAAACACCTAAATAGTGCTTTACTTCAGTAATACACCACCACCAACAATGAAAAAGTGTTTTCAGATTGCAAAATACGTTTAAATTTCCATTCAACAGTGTAACAATTTGACAAAACAATTTCGCAAACTATTTACAAATGTGTGCAACTGTGGTACTATTTACAATTATGTGGATGTTTCAAATACAGTTTGGCAGTGAAAGAGTTAAAATCCAATGGCCATTAACTATAACACAATAGTTATAATATAAGGAACTACTCATACAGCGTTTTGGTTAGACATGAGTAGATTATATAAATGTGCATCAAGTGCCCAGTCTAATTCTTAAAATAACTTGTCAATTCTCTTCCCTTTTTCATTTTCAGCAAATTTCTGGTAACTGCAACACCACCATCCTTCACACATCGGAAGGTTACTCCTACTTGTACAGTTACGACTGCACACTTGTGCCAGGTACTGTAAACATATTCATCAATAAGTTGTTTCCGACCAAGATTCAGTCAGATTCCGATATTGTGCTGCAGATTCTCAATTGCAACGAGTCTGTATGACTAAACATTTTAAGTGTTGATAACATACAGAATCCAAACTTATGTCCATTTGTAGTAAATAATAAAAATATTTTTCCCTGAGTACTTCAGCTATATGCGACATGTTTGCAGCAATACATGTTCAAATAAAATAAAATAAATTTAAAATTTGATTAGTAACTAATTACGCTGTTTTTCATGCAGACCCTGCGGAGAAGCTGCAACAGACATGTCCAACTTGCCCCATCCTACTTCCTGTTGACAGTCAACAAGCTGTGCTGGCTGTTCAGGTCGCGCTGCTTTCCTATAAGAGGCAGTCCACTCTGGGCGCAGGCCTTGGAGTGAAGCGGATCACCAGAGCTGCGGAACAAGTGGGTAATTTATGCACTTTTTTGTTTGTGAGAGACAAATCTATATATATTCTTTCTATATAAGATTATTATATCTACTATTTTGCAGCACACCCTCAGTCCTGCAACACTTTCTCTGTCTGTTAAAATGCCCCCCCACACACACACACATCTACACACATTTTCTCACTGAATGAATTCTGTATTTCAGACTGTGCCAGTGAAAGCTAGATTTGTGGAATATACAGTCCAAGAGTGTCCAGAGGGAGTGACAGAAAAAGGCACCTGCCAGCAATTGACACCCGCTTCAGACACTGAGGTTTGCAACGAGTGAATTTCTACTTCTGCTCCAAAAGCAGGCCCACAAATATATATATTTTTTAAAACACACACACATTTGTACAAATAAACTCTATACCATTAATAGATGTCTCGTACCCTAAGCAGCAAAGTAAATAACACCCTTGACCACTATATGCGGAAATACATCCTTGCCACTTAATGTAAGTAGAAGTATTGCAAGTATTCAGTGGCTGAGCTACTTAGGGGCCAATGGTGGCCATGGTCACTATTGGCCACCTCCATGTCCAGGGGAAGATTTTGACAAGCGGGATTCTGTGCACATATTTAAATAGTTCCACCTTACTACTGTTTTCTATTATGCTTAAAGCTGCAATATGGAACTTTTTCCCAAAAAAATAACTTTACAGTAACCTTTTTATTTGACCATTTATGACTGAAATGCCTTCTAATTAGTAGATTAACACCTTAGCTGTTCACAATGGGTACTCTTGCAAGCCTTTGGCCAATAGTTTTCAGACTGGAATCAGGTTAGAATTTCCCGCGCCCTGTCTGCGGATGTGGCGTAATGTGTGTGGTGTGTATGTGAAAAACGGTATGTGCAGTTTCATTTTTCGTCAGCAGGTGGCAGTAGCAATTCGAAATAAGATAAGATAAGATAAGATCCAATGAAATATTCTACGTTCAGTAGCTTTAAGCAATCGTTAAAAAACAAAAAAACTGTAATTTGTCACCCCTTGGTGAGTCATTGTGACGCAATGGCCACCCCGCTGAAAAAATTCTAGCTCTACCATGTATTATTTTTAAAAAGAAGCCCTATTATGAATTTTGCCCTCAACGACAGCATTTTAGTGTCTACAATCTGTTATTCTGAAGCTAATGTTATGCTTTGCCCATAGACTGCAGGCTTTTGCACAGCATCTGTACATGGAGACCTGCATGCCCATCCAGATGTTCAAGTGTCATGCGAGATATTCAAAACACAGGTACAGAAGCAGACATTTTTCAACGCATTCTAAAGGGAATCAGATTGAGTTTGTCTGCGTGCATGCATGCGTGCGTGCGTGCGTCCGTGCTTGCGTGTCGTGTGCGTGCGTGCTGTGCTAGTTGTGCTGAACTAGAATTGCTTAACTCATTTGCTCCCAAAAACGTATAAATATGTTCTATTTTTAATATTACCATGCTCCCAAAGATGTATTTATACACGTTTTGTTTTTTATGCTATAGGCTTTGATGCAGCCTCTGAACTGAAGAGAATGGTTGAAGCAATGCTAGTTATTTAGAGAAAAAAAAAACAGCCAGCAGGTGGCAGCAGAGTAAAAGAGATCAACCAGGGCCATGTTGCAAAAAGCTCTTTCCCTCCACTGTTTTAAACAGAATGTGAAGAATGATGAAACGTATATTATATTCTAATGCTAATTGCTGCAAAACGAAAACAAACTTTTTTCCTGATGATTTTGTTAGGTGCCATGGTTTTATACCAATAGAACACAATATTCCACGGGCCTTGCAAAATCAGTCAAAATCCAATAAAACAGCCGGGAGCGAAGGGGGTTGCTTCAGTGAAAATGTCTGGGAGTGAATGAGTTAACTTGGCATTCCATATCATGCAGTTAGGACACTGACTCCCATCACTCAGCTCAACTCCTTATTTATAGAGCACTTTAAAACAACTACTGAGGTTTTCTTAAGATGGAACCCAGGTGCAGGAGACACTATGAAAACAGCAGAAACCCCCGAATGGAACCCTGTGGAACATCATACGTCCTGTTATACATGTGAATTCATGTTACACATATTTATCCAACCACTTTATTTTTTCGCTCTAGAGTTAGTATTAAGTGATTACATTAATAAAGAAATCACACGGGTGCCGGGAGTCAGGTGTGTGTCTTGACCTCCACCGAACCCTTGAGACTGACTCGCTGAAATCCTTGGATTTGCTCGAACCCAGGTTAAGAACCACTGCTCTAGGTACTTCTTTACGTACAGTACACTGGACCTCCACATACTCGGTTCAATTGGAACCTAGAAAGCCACTACTGGATACAACTTGTGGCAATGCAGTTTCAGAATCAGATCAAGATTGTAATTTAATTTTATTTTAATACAGTATACTCCACTCAATTTCTTGTGCTCTTTCTTGGTGCTGGATCTCCTATAACTATGCATGCAGGTGTTGCTGAGTGTAATTGAATTGTGTATATTTCATTGTTGATTAAAGATTGAATAGTTTTCCATTACACTGTAAAGTACTAAAACTAATTCACCTGTACATGTGAAGCAATACTGCAATACCATATGACATAGCAAGTTTACAAATATCAGTGTGACGTGAGCTGGTCTTTCCCTTCCTCAGAATGTGGATGTCCTTCGCCCACTGAAGCCACAAGGTCACGACCTTCCCTTACAGCCTGACATCCCGACACGGCCTCCATTCTTCTATCCAGGAAAAAAGCAGCAACCTGCTCATTCTGACCCCACACCAGTCCCTGATCCCCAACCTTCACCATCTGACCCCACGCAAATGACCCCTGGTCCGGTGGACCCTTCATTTAATCCCCCAATCATCCTCTCCTCATCTTCCAGTGAGTCTGATGAAGATCTTTTAGATCGGCAGCCATCATTAAATGGTTCATTTGACTCATCATCCTCAGAAGAGGTAGGAAGCATTCCGGCTTTACGCCCACCATTGGACTTTCACTATAAGAGGCACGACCGCAAGAAACGGCAGGCCTTGCCGGAAAGTTTGCCATCCCACAAACCAACATTCCTGTCTGATTTCCCAAGTGGACCATCGCCTTTCCGTTCCTGCCCTGGTCCTGCACGATACACCACAGTTTAAAAGGCCATTTGTTTGTGTGCTGTGCATTTGGGTGAGGATGGCTGACAGAGTAAATGCTCTGCTCTGTGACATCACCTATCCGCGCAAACAGCTTGTACTAATAAGAGGGCTAATTTCAATGGACAAATAAACTTACTCACAGTGGGTGCTTAAAGCTAGACATCATGTATTAAAAATCAATTTAAATGTATGGAGAATTTGAAGTACTTGAGATATTAAAGTTTGGATTTGAGTGCAAAATTCATTCAAATTACTGCTGTATAAAAAGGTACATAGTGTATATTTAGTAAAAAAAGAAAAAGAAAAAACAAAGTGCAGCATATCTTACTACTTATAAAGGTGTGACCAGGAATATATAAATCTATTTAGTGTGACATGCCGCACACGTTTTTTTTTATTCTTTATGAATATAAACCACCTTACTCAAAAAAGCTTTACATCACGTCCAGTGAGGTTCAAGTGTTGTAGCAGTAGCCCCTTTTGTGATGCTCCTCTGTCTGAAAGGTACTGACAGGCCAGGGAACGGGGTGTTGGCATTGACTCACATATTTTCTAGTTCCCAAAGTAGTAAGAGAAGCCAGGGTCACCTGTGTAAAAGGGAAAACTCGATCCTTTATACTGAAAGCAATTGTTCATTGCAGACACTGGTGTCGAAAAATAAAATATGTCATTATCTGTTTGGAGGAAGTTGTGTCTGCAGTGTAAGCACACACACCAAGAGGACGTCCCACTTCAGTGAGTGTCTGAAGGCACAAGATGATAAAAGCCGGTTCGACTCTTATGTCTCTGATGTCACAGTTTTGTGTAAAGTGTTCGAAAAGGGTAACCGCTAGTGTCAAAGGGCATTATGTAAATTAACTATCAGTCTTTGGTCACATTGTTACAGCAGAAACCTTGCCAGAAACGAAAGACCATAAAATCTCAATTCCACATGTATTCATTTAATTCTTGATTACTCTTTTGGACTTCCATAGCATGAGGCAATAAGGAAAATGCTAAGGGTGGCCTCCGGGGGGCACTTTCGATCTAAATATGTTACTGTATTAATTAGCCAATATTTTAGATCTTAAAATGAAAAAACTAATAGATTGAAATGTAAAAAGCAATACCCAATATGTATTGCTACAAATATCTCATAACTACCAACACTCGGTCTTCCAATAGATTGGGAGGCCACCAAATGTATTGATCTCTGAAAATTTATTGATGTGACCCTAGAGAACACTGTGGACATGTCATAACGACCTACTGTAAGAATTGAAGAGGTTTACTAAAAATATATATAGTTTTGTGTTTTTCTAGCTGTCACGGAGTAGATGTTGTCGAAAGTAAACCAGCTCAAATGGTATTTGCATTGACCTAAAGTCTGCATTTATTACAGTATTTGTGTATTTACATATATGACCAACTAGCATATTTGTTGGAATTCTCATTTTTGTTTTTAATAGTAAATCAAAATCCTTTTCCTTTTACTTTTATATATGATACATTTTATTAGTTTAAGTTTATAAAGCCTAGTTGTTAATTGTGTTACAGTTAAAACATGTTTTAAATATGTTAATTGTTTCAGAAATCTGTGTAGCCCTAGTTAAGCCTTACCAGCATTTTATTTTATGTTCTGAATATAAATCACTTTATATGCATAGAGAATGAGGGCGCACAGTGCAGCCGGAATATTTATTTATTTATTTGTTTGTTTGTTTATTTATTTATTTATTTATTTATTTGCTAGTTTTTACATTCTGTTTTACACTGCTGCGATTTGGCAAATCTACAAACAATCACATTAATTGCCGAAAAATGTCATTTACTCCCAATGATTTCCAAATTTTTCTAGTCTTTCACCTGGAAATTTTCCAGAGCTGAACATTTCCGCTCACATTATGTAATGTACTGAATTTCTAGTTCCACGGAGTGGCTGTTAGTTTGCACTTAGTGTGTTGCAGGGGGCGGCAGAAGGCTAAACGTTTTTACATTGACGTCTCACGCAGACATTTAGCCAGGGGTTTAGTTTAGTCATTGTAGACATTTGGCATATTTTATGAAGGCCTTAACACGACTTGTATTTCTATGTAATTTAATTTTTCGTAACCCGTCATCATTAAATCATGATAGCTTGGACATTTCCGATGGTCCGTGAACGCAGCGACCGAGTTTCTAAATTAGAAGCAGATTTCAGGAGAAGGGAGGAGTGGCTTGCTTTACAAACTTGTGCTTCCCGAGTCTTAGGAGTCGTCTTCCACCCAGATGGAACGATAAATCTAGCTGTAAACACCTGGAGAAATACGACTCTTGAGGACTACAACAAAAGAGAAAGGTAAGTGCGTTCATAACACAGACAACAATATGGTGTTTTTGCTAACTCGTGTTGAGTTCAATTTAAAGTTCTGCTCTCCGTTCCATCGCGTGGAAAATGACTGTGTGCGCATGGTGCCATTTAGGTCATTCTAAGTAACGTTTTAGTTGTTATCGCTGTCGCTTTGCCTTTTCTATGTTTTTGCTGTGATTTACAGTCAAACGCGGAACGCGGTGACATATTCATACTACAGTACTATGACTCAATATAGTTTCACGTCGGCGACGTCATCAGTATCGTGCTCAGTCAGACTGACAGCTTAGTCATTTTTCAATGTCCCATTCTTAAGCAAGAAGATCAATGGTATATGTCTGACATGAGAGATTTTCGGGTTTTAGTAAATTATACGGTGTTCACTTTTAATACCAGACTACAACGTCATTAAACTGGCTCATGAAAAGAAATACTGTACTGTAATTACAAATCTGATGAAATTATGCATCTCAGGTTTTCCTTTAAATCACGTTTCGTGTTTTTTCTTTAAGGATTAAAATGAAAAATCTCGATGAGAGCGCATCACTTTTTTGTTAGGCGTTGGCTGGGCCCATACATATTGAAATGCTTATGGTTAACTTAAGGATGCCAAATATAGTATTTTAATATATACATCTAATGTATTCCCTTATAGGGAAGCTCATTTTCACATTTTTTCCTCCTACCGGCAGTTTTGTTGTAGAGTTCTCTATTAAATTATCTACACCAGGGTCAACCTTTTTGAAGCTGAGATGTACTTTTTGGGAACTGATTAATGTTAAGTGCTATCAGTTTGATACTAGGGCTGGGTATCGATTCAGATTTCCAAAATCGATTGGATTCTATTCAGAAGGGCCCGATTCGATTTGATTCACGATTCACATTGATTTTCAATTCAGTTAAGGATTTCATGCAGTACCAATTTTACTTTTATTTGTAAGACATTCTCAGAAGTACCAATGTTGCAAATAGTATAATCTTCTTTCTCTTATTTGGAGCATTAGTAAAAATATTAATATTTACATTTATAATTGAATTCAATGCAGTTACATTAATCATGTACATTTTAGTGAACATGACCTGATCAAAACAAATAATAATTGAAATCAATTACAACTACAGCGCTAAGTAAATAAAGTAGCAAAAACACTCAAATCACGACATTCACATTTCTGTGACTGTTTTTATGCTAAGGTTCCAGTGGTTAATAAATAAATAAAAAACAAATTGACATAAGAGTCATAGTGCATAATTATGCATCCACATTTAGTGTTTTTATGTCCAATTTCTTACCTTACTTCTTTTGGGGGATTTTTGGGTTCAGTCTTTCGCTTTTTCTTTCATTTAAAGTACAGTTAAATTACTGCCACATGCATCCACTCTGTTTAATAATGTGGCGGTAACCAAACGCACCTGCCAACCACGATTAAAAAAGAAGAAGTCATGCATTACCGCCAGTGGCCTCCTTAATAGCCATAGGTATCTATGCTAAAGAAGGGGGCGCTAATGAATCAAAAGTATTTGACAACCATCAAATGGAAGTAGAAGAAGTAGTCCATAGTCTTGTGTAAGGCATAGTGTAGTATGACTTATTTACTATTTAGAGCAGCAAGTTGCACAGTAAACTATCAGGATTCTACTTTTGGCTCCAATGACGCAGAATTTTAGTTAAGGTAAGCCATTTAAAACTACTGCAAAAAGAAAAGCTTTTCCATAGTGCATCTGTCTAAACAGTGTGTGTTTGCATGTGTGTATTTTTCGAGGGAGACCCGCGATGCGATCCGCTTGCATTAAAACGCAGCCCATTTTTAAAGTTTTTAAAGGTATATAGCATTCAGCAACTGGGAGCATCTAATGCTTGAGCCGTTTACGTTCTTCGTAAGCACTGGGCTCCTTTTGGGACACTCTGAATAACAGAAGGGCACATTTGAACAACACTCACACGAGATTTTGAACAAGTACATGCTCCCCTCTGGCACATTAATTTACCGGAAAAAGCTGTATTAAAAGTATAGATAGATGGTTTTGTGAATCGATATTGGGCTATGAAAAGTAATATCGATTCAATATCAATATATATCAATATTTTAAACCCAGCCCTATTTGATACACATTTCTGATCAAAAGAAATGTGTTAAAAATGGCCTTTAACTCTTTGACTGCCAGACTTTTTTCAGAAAAGGGATGCCGTCAGTGCCAGCCGATTTAAGCATTTTGACTGATCTTTCAAGGTCCACAGAAAATTTTGTGTTTGGACTATGGAAACACTCATACTACCAAATGAAAGATTGGACTCTCATCTTTCATCTACCTTATTCCGTTTTTCAGTAATCAACAATAGAAAATGGTTAGCTTCACCCAAATGCTCTGTTTTGAAACAAAAAACGGAGAAATCAAGCTTTTTGTGAAACGATATTATTTCATGCACTCTAGTGAATTTGAGACATTTTTTTTCATGAATGATGCCACAAACACCTAAACAGTGCTTTACTTCTGTAAAACACTACCGCCAACAATGAAAAAGTGTTTTTTGATAGCAAAATACGTTTATTTACATTCAACAGTGTAACAATTTGACAAAACAATTTGGCAAACTATTTACAAATGTGTGCAACCGTGGTACTATTTACAATTGTGTGGATGTTTCAAATACAGTTTTTCTTTTTGTAACACTCCCCTGCGTGCAAGGCGACGCAGCAGGATTTGCACAACAGATTAGTTTCACTGCGATGGCCCCTTAGCGCGCAGACGCTACACTTTCTTGCTGGCTTTTTTTCCCGGAGAATAGCAAGTATATACTGCAGTGTGTGTTTGGCCATGTTGCCATCAAGTCTACTCTCAGGATCATGATACGGTGACGTTACGGTGGTGTTACATCTGGCTTCCTCATGTTCTTCAGTTCCTATACCGGGTGGTTGATCCATCTTATCCGCTCCATTCATGGTGGCATCGTAGTCCATAACCAGTGTCTTCTCCGTGATCAGACTGTACCCACTCCTCCGATGAATATGCATTGGACTCGGGGCACTCTTCGTCGTCCGATTGAACGTCCGCCTGAGCGTGCTCGGTTGTGGTCCGCGTTTTCCGGCGTTAGCATCGCTAGCTGGTGAGGCTTTATGACGTGATCATAGCCGCCGCGTCAACGCTTCCACCTTCGGCGTCAACCTCGGAGTCACCATCATCATCATCGTCGTCATCAATGTGCTCTTTAGCATTGGTCAATGCTTTTCGTCTTTGAAAAAAATGCTCAAGCGTGAGCTGCTTGCAACCGGTCGCCATTATGGCTTCCTCAGCCATTGTCCCCTCAACACTCTAGCTCCGCCTCACGTCTTCTACTGACGCCCACCCAATCTTGTCCAAAGAGAGTCATTGCTGCCATCTAGGGGCAAAAAATAGGCATTATACTAACTAGATCTGCTTGATACTTTCAGCACAGCTGGCCAAGGCTTTCCTCCACCCGTTTCCAAAAAAACTTGGTGAACGTCTTTGGCGCTCCTCCGTAGGTTTTTACTAAACGTCATTTAACGTTTTTGGCAGTAAAAGAGTTAATGATGCTATTTGTAGGGCATGACCTAAAAAAAAAAGCATGTTTTTGTTTTTGTTTTAAAGTTTTTATTTTTCTACATATTGATGTTCAAATCTCCCCAAAATACCCAGGAAATCAGTCAATCTTGCAGATTTTTCTCGCTGTTGTAAGTTAAACACATCCTAAAGTATTATATGTGGAATTCAAGCAGTTTGAACATTGCCCAACTATTGACAGGTATTGTTTTCCCATGCAGACAAAAGCTTTGCTTTTCAAAGTAAGGTTTGCAGACTAAGCTTTCAAATAATTCACAAAGTATCCAGCCAACAATGGGGAGTAAACCAACAAATAGCCAGCAGTCATTGGGTGATATCATAGCAGAACAATTTGCCAAGTTAACAGAATTATTTCCTATTGGTCCAGTCACTGAATAGGAACATATGAATAGTTGAAAGTATTTTTCATTGGGCTGTCATTAAGACAGCAATACGACTGCATGTTTTGTTACAATGTTGTTCACTAGGTTTGGTGTACACAACCAACCCAGACCTTAAGAGATCGACCCATTGAAATCAGAGGTGTCCATTTTTTTCATCCAAGGGCTGCACACAGAAAAATCGAAGGAAGGGCTGCTTTGAAAATTTTCAACCTTAATTTATTATAAACACTAAAATCAATCAATAAAACAGTTATATGTTGTTTATATATTACAATTAATATGAAATTCTGCTATGGTGCAGTTTTCCTTTAGAGATGATAAGGCAAATAGTTGAAGATTTTTCAAGATTTTGGGTTGGGTGGTGGTCCTGTATCACACAAGAGTAGATCTATCTGAATTCCATCCCTCATCCAGAACCTAACAGGAGCAATGTGTTGCAAGATAACAACTTTAAAGCAGTTTCTTGAGGATCTGTGATGTGTTCACTTTCAAACCAGACCTTAGGACAGAAAGTGGAGAAAATTATTATATTTATTTACCACAGTTTTATGAAGCATATTTTTACTGTTTTATTTGTTAATAGGTTATTTGCATCTTTGCATGTAGAAAAACTCTCCAGTACTACATTATATAAATTAGTAGTGGTAGTCCCCATCACTCCTACACATTATCCCACCCATGCTGTCACAACACCCCCACTTCTCACACATACCTCCTCCACAGTTTTTTTTTCTTTTTTCTTTTGTAACTATCATGTCAAATAATAGATAATAAATGTGTCTGTACAGGTCTGTAGTCTCCCAGAGCAAAAAAAAAAAAGTAGTCGTGGGGAGCGCTGCAACACGGTCATCTATCAATACCGAGACAGAATGGTGAGCAAGGAAGTTCAAGTTGGCATGAAGTACACAGGGTTGGGGAATGCCAGTTGAGTAGAAACACTTGTGGCTAAAGCCAATCTGTGGCAGGGTTTTTACTTTCTGGACCTGGATTCCCCAACCCTGGTTATATGTGGTAAATGTATTTACTTTTTTACAGCCGCTGAACTTTGAACTTTGCCTTGGTAACAATAGCCTAGCCATAGGAATAGCATTAGCCAAAGTATTACTATGTACTAAGAGTCGTTCAGCTGGAGTCCGAGGACAAAAGTGTAGAGCGGTGCGATTGAAGCGGTTGTGTCCTGTACAAACTCTCGCGTTGCAACGCCAGCGAGTAGCGAGGTGGAACGCTCACCCCGCATTTAATTGAGACAGACGCTTGGTGGCCGCAGTTTGCCTCACCACAACATCCTGTTTCAATCGTTGCGTTTCTGTTTTAATTGCCTATCAGCCGAAAGCGGAAATTTTATTTTATTTTTTGCCGTTTTCGGTGCATACAACAGTTATGAGTGCACTGTATGGAAAAAAAGCTTAATGCGCATGAAATCCACAATACTGAGGCAATTGTTTTGATATTTTTAGAGGTTGAAGTTGACATGAGTAGAGATGTACCTGTGAATTTTGGGTGACGAGTCATATCATTTTGGTGTCATTAAGCGATGCTTAGCTTTTGTACATTTATAGTTGTGCTCATAAATTTACACACCCCAAGGGGATGTAAACTTTCAAGCGCAACTGCACATACTGTAGCGCTAGTTGCTATTATTGGGTGTGGCAGTTGTGAGGAATCCAAAATGTTAGCAACACTGTATACAGCTGTACTGTGTACAGCTTTCTGGGATTACTGTAGTGTATGGCATTTCATTGCATTGTCATCTCCATCACACAAGATGCATCTACATTCATCACGTTACCAGGAATTTGATCTTGTCAGTAGATTGCTTTTTTTGAACAGCACAATTTGATGACCAATACATAGAGAAATAATTACTGCGATGAATATTTTTTAAGTCTTGATCTTGTCCCTAACCCCACAATTAGTGGAGTATAGATTGTGAAATACTGTATGACACTTCATTGACAGATAAATTATGGTTCACAAGCCAAAATTTAAATGCCGTGGTACATCTGAAACAATTGTGAGAGAATAAGCATCTGACTACAGGGGGCTATTACTATGACGAGAGTACTGGTATGTTTTACATAATCTGAAGCCTATTTTTGCGCTAAGGTATTGTGCACAAGTAGAGACAAGCCACCGAACCCATGACAAAGTTTCCTTTGGTGAATTCCATACTCTGATTACAGTCCCAGACTAACCTGTGGGGCAAGCTGACACTCAAGAATAGATAGACACTTGTGGTGATGTAATTGGCAGATGTGTTTTTAGGTAGGCGCAATACACTGGTTCAATCACCATGTGGCTCTCAATCAAACAAAAGTTTGTCTAATATTCATGTCATCATTATGGTATGCGTTTTGTTTGTTTTAATCTTGGAGCATGTTTGTTCTTAGGCTTCGGCCTGTCATGCACAGAGCAAACCTGACTGATCTGTCGTGCAGTATGTAAGGTTCTGCAACAGGGTTTACTGAGTGGCAAACCATCAGATGCTAGTTTTGCTGCAATTCAAAGTATGAATCGCAGATGAACAGCATCGCAACATTACATATTCAACTGCCAATGAAAAATACCATGCATCACATGGACCTTTCACAACAAAAACATTTCCAGGTATGAAGTGAAATCCAGCCAGCTGACGCCAACCCACCAATACATTTATTACAGTATATAGTACTGAATATATTGTCCATCCAGCCATCCATTTTCTCTCCAGCTTATTCTCATTAGGGTCGTAGGTGTGCTAGAACCTGTCACAGCTGACTTCGGGCCAGAGGCAGTATTAAAATACTCAACTGCTGTATATACAGTAACAGTATAATTTCATATGTACTGTACCTTTGGCTATATGTAGTATTATTCTGGTGTCACAGATCAAATGCATTTAATATGATGTTTTGTTTTGCTTCTTTTCCTTTCGGTTTTTCCCTTCAGTTTTCTACATTTATATTGCTTAGAGATTTCTATTTATATTTTTTATACAGTGGACCCCCACTATTCTGGAGTATGTGGGGGTCCACTGTCATATAATGCACTATAAAGGCCTCTAGTACTAAAACGTCACATGACCAAAATCTGGAAAACAGGTTAGCAGGCTTCCTGTGTAGGGGTGCACCAATCACAATTATGTGGCCGATCCCCGATCTCCAATCTTTTAAAAAGTCTGACCTGACGATCTCGATTTTTGACGATCCCGATTTTTTCCATAATAAACAGCTGCCTTCAGTGTTTAATCTTTTTATATTAAAGAACATTGAACAATATCTGTGAAATAATACCGTTCATTTTAACTACATTAAGTATTTCTCTCAAATAAAAATAAAAGCCCATTAGTCATCTCAGCAGAAGAGGATACTTTTTCAGACCTCTGAGGAGAGAGATGAGATCGGTGGAAAAGATCAGTTTATTTTTAAAAAAATTGGACGATCACGATCCCCCAAAATTCGGGAAATTGGGGCCGATAAATTGCCCAGCCGATCGATCGGTGCACCCCTATTCCTATTTATACCGTGATGACCATGACGACAACAGATTTATGGTCTAACACAATAGTTAATTGCTGAAGTTGCTAATATTTTGTTTTCTTATGGCTGGTGTATTTGGACAATAGTTATATATTTAGGGCTGGAAAACGAAGTTGACCAACTCCCTTTTGTCAACCACAAAAATTGGTCATTGTGATGGGGATGCGATTCCCCAAGTAAACAATTGAATAATTGATAGGATAATAACTTCCAAAAAGATTGGTTTGTACCCAAAGATTACTTAACAGATAATCAGCTAGTACCCCCTCTTTAAGTGTCACCTTATCGTGGTGGAGAGTTTCTTGTGTCCCAATGATCCTAGGAGCTAAATTGTCTGGGGCTTTATACATCTGGGAGGGTCACCCTTGGAAAATAGGTCCTGGTTAAGGAAGCAGTAAATGCACAGCGCAGAACACCCATGATGATTGCAACAAATAGACAATAAATGGTCAATAGCTTCCCTGAGGTGGGTCACCGCCCAACCCTGCAGCCAGGCTTGGAGGTGGGGCTTGTTGACGAGCGCCTGTTGGTTGATCTTTGTATTTTGTGGATGATATGGTTCGGTTGGCTTTGTCAAGCTGCGATCTTTGACTCTCTCTGAAGCGGTTGGGATGAGAATCGGCACCTTCAAATCAGACCTCAGTTGGAAAAGAGCTTGTCAGGTGGATTAGTGCAGCATCTGCAGTGATGCAGACACTCTATTCACCCGTATATCTACGCTCCTGCCCTTACCTTTGGTCACAAGTTGTGGGTTGTGACCGAAAGAACAAAATCTCAGATCCAAGCGGTGAAATAGGTTCCTCAGCAGGATTTCCGGGCTCTCCCTTAGAGATGGGAAGCAGCAATACTCAGTCAGGAGGGCCTCAGAGTAGAGCCGCTGCTCCTCTGCAGTGAGAGGAGCCAGATGAGATGGCTTGGACATCTAGTAAGGATGCCACCTGGACTCCTCCCTACTAAAGAAGTGTTATAGGCACGTCCAACCGGGAGGAGACCACGGGGACTACCCAATACACGTTGCAGATACTTTGCCTCTCGGCTGGCCTGGGAGCGCCTTGTGATCCCCGTGTAAGAGCTTGTGAAGTCTGTTCCCTGCCAAAAGTTGCTGTCCCGACTCCCTACAACCCAACCCTGGATGAATGGAAAAAGATGGATTCATGGATGAATGTAAGTAAGATTCTTACGAAAAGAGGTTGACTGAACCAGTCTGTGTCATTTGAGACACATACAAATAGCACAAAAAAAAAAGCTTAGGTACTGCATTAAAAAGAAAAAAATACAATGAAATCTGCAAATGCTAGTTTGTCAATATGGGTGGGATTCTTTGCATCGCAAAAAAACCTTTTTGGATTTGATTAATTGAAAATTTTATTAATTATTTTTTTTAAACATGCAAGATGAAAAAGGTGGAATGTACAGTAAAAGTGTTGCACCTGCCGGACAGTCAAACTTATTTGATTTATTGTCATAGGTCAGTGTCATGTTGTCATAGTATGCATTTCTCTTGTCAGTGAATGGATTCTATCAAGTGGCCCTGTGGAGTGGCAGTTACTCCAGGGTGTACTCCACCTCTCGCATTAAGCTGGAATAGGATCCAGCTTTACCCTTTCCCTGAACAGGATAAGCAGTCAAAAATGAATGAAGGAATGTGTTTAGCAGTAAACACCTCTTCAACGCTCGGCAGATTCTCTTAGTATGCTTATGCAGATTTTAGTGTTGTTCCGATACCGTTTTTTGGCCCCCGATACCGATACCCAGCTTTGCAGTATCGGTCGATGCCGATACCATACCGATACCTAAGTTGTTGTTTTTTCTCAACATGGAAAAGCTGTCCTGCCATTGGTTCAGAGCATTCAAGGGCCAATATGATATCTTAGCTCGGCATGCAGTGAACATGTCACACATCAGTGAATGTCATGCATGAGCAAGACACAAGATGCTGCATCCAAAGTCCTGTATTATTGTCAGAATTCATGGTATCGGCATGTTACTTGTTAGTACTCACCGATACCACTGTTTTAATGCAGTATCGGGGCCTCTGCCGATACCAGTATCGGTATTGAAACAACACTAGCAGATTTAAATAAATTGTGATGATTATTGATTCATTATAAATACAATGCACTTTAGGTCTTTATTGGCACAGCTTTTTTTTATAACCTTGTTCTTCCATAGGGACACCTGCCTTTACAGAAGTTTTTTGTGCCGTCTGACTCTTTCATTTTGTGACACCCCCCACCCCCAATTGGCAAAATTGGCCCAGGTTTTTACTAAGAAAAGCTTATTGTATTTGGTTGAAGGGGCTTGTGTGACAAGAGATTATATGTGGTGTACATTTATTTCTGCCTCATAGTAACTCATCCCTATCATTCAGGTTTGTCTTATTGTGTGGTTATATTTGAAGGGTCTTTAGAACCATTTTTAACCCTATCCCCAGGATGTCTGCTGTTAAATGATTATTTCATGGGGTGTTGAGCAAATAGCCTTAGGGTTGACTGGAGCCACTTAAAGTAGCTATAATTACCACTGAGATCTGACTTAATTAGAAGTGACACAAACCATCGTTTGGCTTAGATTTGCTGGTTAGTGGTTACTAAGTGATTGAGAGCATCAACTTATTAACGGCATAGTTGCTGATAACTCCCTATTTATAAATTCTGCTTAACAACAACACAGTTTGAACTTGCTTTCTACATAGCCCAGCTCTGTCCCTGGCAAGGACTGTTAAGGCCAATGTGATCGCTGAGCGGATTAAGTTCTTTTGTTTTGCTGTTACCGCAGGTTAGCGGAGCTCCATTTAGGATGGCGGTAGCTGATTTAGGGTAGTTGTATCTTTGTTCTCTGTATGACATTGGGACGCTGTGACTGCGTTATGTGTATGCACATGAAGGAAGTGAAGGCAAAAGGTGCTGTTTTGAAAGAGCTGGATTTGCTTCTTAGACTGACAAGCTTGAAATGTTCGTCGTGTCAGACTGCCTTAAGTGCATTAAAATGGGAAGAAGCAACAGGTATGTGAGTCTGGCTATAACGTCATCACTTGACTTAGCAGTGTTTTGATCTGGTGTTTGAACATTTGCACCAGCACAATCATGATCAGTGTTTCTAAATGGAGCTAAATCGGACCTTTAGGTTTGCATATGCTGTTTTCATAGGAGGGAAATGCCCAATAGATGTAAGATGATGTAAGATAAAGATGAAGACTTGAAATGAGGAAGTGTTTTCTTGCTAGCATGAATTGTTGCCTGGTGGAAGCAGCCTGCATTGTTAATTCACAGGAGCTGTTGGAGATAATTTCCACTCACATGGTTGCGTTTGGTGACGCAATGTTCAACATTGCTTTTGTTGAAATGAAATGCTGTCATGCTGTGTCATCAAACATGGACTAATATAATGGAATTTCCCCTAATTATAAAAGACAATAGTCTTCTTCTACAAAGCTAAGACAAGGCACACGTTTCCTTTAGCAAGTTTCTCAGAACTGTGTAAAATGTTTAACGGTGTTCTGTCAGATCAGCACACCTCGTTAGATCGGCATACGCAATGTGTATGTATGAGACGTATGTAATCTCTATCTGTTGCCTCATCCTAAACTCAACCTAACACTTAACCCGTTCCTACTGCGCATTCACAGATGTGCAAGGTATGCTACTCTGACGGGTATGCTGTTTTGTCGAGACACCGGGTCTATGGTATTTTGACTTCTTTTTTGGGGGAAGGCACGGAGAGCACTGTAGTTTTTCTATTCATTTTCAAATAACTTAATAAAATTAATTTATCAATAGATTGATTATTGACTTTGTGTATGACTAAAATAACAAACATATTTTGGATTACGGTACGTGGAGGTTGACGTAAACTGTCGTTCTTTCAAAGAAAATGATCACTAAACATTCTTCTATCTTATCATGTGTCCTGCTTCCCGCAGCATGGAGTCGTCATGTCTGGACCTGGCCCTGGAAGGTGAAAGGCTCTGTAAGGCTGGTAATTATCGCGCTGGTGTGTCCTTCTTTGAGTCTGCCATCCAGGTTGGAACCGAGGACCTCCAAATCCTCAGCGCCATCTATAGCCAGCTTGGCAATGCTTACTTTCACTTGCAAGAGTATAACAAAGCCTTGGAATACCATCGGCATGATCTCACACTTACAAGGTAGGAAGTTACAGTATACAACATTAACAGGTCAATGTCATGATGTTCAATTTTCATAATACAATAAATCGAATTTTGTGGGAAAACAGTTCATCTAAAGCTATTCTAAACATGGTTTTAAATCGCAATATGACAGACAGAGTTCCATATTATTGATTACTTTGTTGTTGCTTATCTTTTAGGACGATTGGCGATGAAATTGGTGAGGCCAAAGCCAGTGGCAACCTTGGGAATACATTAAAGCTTCTGGGACGCTATAATGAAGCCGTGGTTTGTTGCCAAAGACATTTAGACATCACCAGAGCTATGTGTGATAAGGTGGGTACTAATAATTCTTAGTATATGAGCATGCCTTGAGAATGGACTAGGGCAGACGATAAATCGAAATGTTATCGTGATTTAGATTTTTGGCTTATTGATCTTTAAAATGTAATGATCAAAGAAAAATGATTAATGTACAGACTGGCGTTTACAAGTTCCCGACGTTGTGAAAGTACCCTGTCGAAGTGAATCAATGTGTTTCTGCCGTTTCTAAGTGTCTTTTAAGCTGTTTAATGACACCCTAGTTAACTGTGAAACTAAACACACGACAAGAAGAATCACAACCACTGTATATTTAAATACAAAACACTCTTCTTCTTTTTTTAAAAGATCGCTAGCCTAGCACTAATGCTAAAGTAAATGGTGGATCCCATTCAAATGCTAACGGTAAATTAGCATTGACTTAGGGAGTTATGTTCCTTCAAATAACGAATATTCACACACAAAGGCTGTGAAAACACCCACCCACAGGTAAAATAACACTACGCAAAGGCACAAATTATTCCCAATCTGTGAAAAATGCGTTATTTTAATAGAATTCAATCACAACTTCCTTCTGTTCTCATTATGTATACACAGTGGATTGACCGCACTACACTCCCCATAAGAGGCCACAATGCGCAGGAACACCCAGTATTTTCTTTTCAATTGCTATTTTAGGATATTCTCATTTAAATTTATTACAAATGTATTTCTCGATGTCCTTTTAAGTCATATTAAAATTCAAGTGCAAATATACAAGTTTTTTGTCATACCAACACACATTTCTGCATGACATAGCATAAAATACAATTCCTGAGGTCCCAAATTAGTCCACTATGTCCCTAGACTTGTAAAAATAACATAAAATAAAATACCGGTAAATATGATAAAGAGACAAGCGAATGCTTAAATAAAATGAAGAATGAAAATGCAAGCGGCTTGGATTTCACATGATAGTTACAAGGGTATTTTATACTTGACAAAAAGAATAGTGTTCAAGAATAAAATGTTCAACGTCAAGGGATGAATGGGCGTAAAGCTAAGATCATAGTTTTGAGTAGTTGAATTTTTATAGTTAAAAAAAAAAAAATCACTGAATAATTGTTTTCTTAATCATGGTTTCAATCTCAGTCAAAATAACCGAGATTATTATTTTTTCCATAACCGTCCAGCCCTAGTATAGACATAACAGCATGTTTTCTGTACAAATTAATAACAAAAAAGTGCTTATACTGTAATATTAAAGTCTGATTTTAAATCTGCAGACTTACTGTAATTATAATTGCATGTTGGTGTAATTTGTCTTGGTAGAAGTGCTGCCAATGTTATCCACAAATGAGGAAATTTTATATTTTCTTAAAAATAAAAATGTATGTTTCCTCTAAAACACTCACACAAACCTGTGAATAAGTTTAGACTTTAGCAAAAACTCTTAACACAACTTGGCAAATCAGTGAAAGAGTGTCAGTTTAACTTTATTTGATTTATCCATCCCTGAAATTTGCAGCAAGCAACTTTTCCCTCCTGAGCCATTTCAAATCACAAAAAAATGTGGAAAAGGAAGTCTGTATGACACGTCACATGTCTTTTTCAACATGAATTGTGCCAACAGAATAGTAGAAGTGAATTTATCCCTAGACTTGTCTAGATGCATTTTTAGTGATGTTTGAGCCCAAACCACATGCTGTCTATTCAGAAAAACTTGAAATCTTTCCACATCTGACTATAATACACTTGAGTGTTGATCCATCCCAGATGCTTCCACGCCTACAGAATGCTACAGCACTTTCTGGACAAACTGAGCATGAGGCTTCATTTTGGGATTTATAAACAATATGTTAGTTTGCATTTCATATGATTGTACTTAAGCCACTCTTCTATCCACCAAAACAAATAAATTAATCAGCCATATTTGTTAGCAAATTATGCCTATTTGTGCCATCACTATGACATTACTCTTAATGTACAGTATTTGGTCTTGACCGGCTGCTGCTTATGCACAAATTAAAAGCTACAACACCTATTAAACACCCTAGCAGTCCTTAAATCCATATGTCGCAGGTCTGACTGGTAAGTATTTTACAAATGACAATTAATTGATCAGACCAAATTAAAAATGATGTTGATGATAATGATGGTGACCATAAATACAATTGAAATGCTATCTGTTGTGAGCAGTTTGTGAAGTTTCTATTTGGGATTGTAAAGATGAATCAGTGATGCCACAGGACACGGGGTGTATTGTATTCTATAACTGTGTTATATCAAGCACCAGACTCAAATAGTGCATGCAAGCAGGTCTACTGTCAGTGTATTTTAAGTATATTATTACAACACTGCTGGTCACTGCGGCATCCATCATTGGAAATCTGCTGTGCACACTGTAGGTTGGGCAGGCCCGAGCGCTGTATAATTTTGGGAACGTTTACCACGCCAAGGGCAAAAGCATCTGTTGGTCGGGGACAGAGCCTGGAGAGTTTCCAGAGGAAGCAAGGATAGCCCTGAGGAAAGCTTCACAGTTCTATGAGTGAGTTCGTTCCACAGTCTCTCTTAACTTTGAATCATTCTTTTTTTTATTTTATTTTTTTTATAAATAGAACCATCAAGCAGTGCCGCAACCATACATACCCATGTAGTGTAAAAGTGAACGGCCACTCCTGTATGAACGTAATGCAAATGCAGACTTCTCTTTCTGTTACCATTTTGTTATTTGTTAAAAATTGAAAAGTGCCAAGTGGCAGTTTTAAACTTGTAACCCAGTGGTCCCTAACCATTTTTTTTCGCCATGGACCAGTTCATGAAGGTCCATAACTTTCATAGACTGGCAACTACGCTCGGGTCGCGGGTGAGGGGGATCAGGTGGGGTGGCTGGCCGATTAACAAAATGCTACAACAGCACCAACAACACAAAAAGGGTAACAAGAAGAAAACGGTCATGAATGATACGAGCAACACCAAAAACTGGGGTATTTTGTAGATATACTGTAACAATAAACATCAAGCCACATTTTTATGTAACTGTATTAATAGTGTCCTCCTGAAATATGCCAACATAACAAGGAACTGCAGAACAAATATAAATTCCATGAATAACTCACCATAACGCTAAACCAAGAGCCGCTCGCTACATATTGTGGAGAGAATCACCGGTCGCCTTAACTCCATATTTTAAGTAGGTCTCCTGCTATTGTCTGTGAATGCACATTCCGCTTTCTTTTTGGTCATAGGCTCTTGTGTTGCCTCATCACTGGGCCTTATCCCCGTTGCAAAGAACATTTCCAAATACGTCTGCTTATTTTTTACTCATTTTGCTGGCTTGTTGTAGATTTAGTATCAGAGCTACGTGACTGAGATAATTAGCATCTTGACATGAGTCAGACAGTTGTTATCAAGAGAATCTAGTCACTTTTCAAAGCGAATTTTTGATAAGAACTTACTTTGTAATGTAACGCAACAAAATTGTCTCATTTTTCATTTGAGCATTTCAAAAATAACCGGTAATCTTTTAGTACCTAATCTTAGCTGTGATTTCAGGGCAAACCTGTGTTTGGTGAAGGAGTTGGGGGATCATGCAGCCCAGGGTCGTACCTATGGGAATCTTGGTAATACCTATTATCTGCTGGGGGACTTTGAAACTGCTGTAGCAGCACATGAAAAGGTGGGCTTAACGCAGGTGAAAATCAAAATTGCACATCCATCACCTCAAATTACAGTATGCTGCCTTTGCCCATTTAGGGATCATGGTACCTGTGCTTGTCTTAACTACTTCAGAATGTCAACAGTTCAAACTAGTTTTGATTAAACTAATATTAATCCTTCTATTGGTTATGTTTGACAGCGCCTTCTTATTGCCAAAGAATTTGGGGACAAGTCTGCTGAGAGGAGGGCGCACTGTAACCTTGGCAATGCACATATATTCCTTAGTCAATTTGAAGTGGCAGCTGGTCATTATAAGTAAGTTTAACCTTGATTTATTTATTTATTTTTATCTGGTCCTAACAACAAAAACGGGATGCTAGTTGTCCTATGTTATGCTTTTTACATGATGTACTGTTTCTATATCTTAAATCGTGAAGAGCAGACCTATTTACCTATTTCATTCATAAGTTATATTGCTTGAGCCTCACAAATAAGCTTTTCGGGCAGCACTCACTAAAATTGTATTTTGTATATTTTGATACTTGTGAAAGGCGTACATAGAGTATGCATAAAAATAGAAAAGCGATCAATCACATTAACTGAGACTAAGGTTTCATAATGAGGAGAAATGAATATAACAGAATAGAAACTTGTAGAAACATCCAAACAAACCCATTCATCAAAGTTGAGTATTGAAGTGATTCTAAAGGAGAAGACCTCAGAAAATAACAAAGGCATGAGAGTGGAGAAAAAAATAGGATAACTGTCATTCCCCTGCACCCACCCGAGACATTCTTTGACCTGGTCTTCCACTCTGTTTTACTATAAGGAGGACTCTGCAGCTGGCCAGGCTTTTGAAGGACAAGGCCGTGGAGGCCCAAGCCTGTTACAGTCTAGGCAACACCTACACACTTCTTCAGGACTATGAGAGAGCCATTGATTATCACCTCAAACATCTGGTAATTGCTCAGGATCTCAACGACAGGTACAGACCATACAGAACCTTCCTTTGTACTGCTTATCAGGGTAACTGAAAAAGTTCAATATAAGCTCCTCTTTGGTGAACACTGAAATGACGTTTACAAAGCAGACCAATTAAATCTTGTTGTTCCTTACTGTACTTTGTTCAACAGCACTTCAACAATACAGTCAACAATATGTCGTAATCAGGAAATGTTTATACAAATCTAAATTAGCTTTGGTTTGCTATTGGCACAAAATGTTTCTAAAATAGAAAAACTGGGGGCGGGGGGCGGATTAATACGAGGTTAATTAGTTTATTACCTTAACTGGCTCTGAATGTTTTCATATAAGCACATTTTCTCTGCTTTGAATAACAGTAAAGGCCTTTCCCTGTCAGATGTAATCACATTTGAAGCTGCTTTTCTCTGTGTCCTTCTTCAGGATTGGTGAAGGAAGGGCATACTGGAGTCTAGGAAATGCCCATACCGCCCTGGGGAACCACGAGCAAGCTATGCACTTTGCTGAAAAACATCTGGAAATTGCCAAAGAGGTGAGTGATTTTTTGTTTTGTTTACTACGTCCTTCCTCTGAGCCTTTGTCTAACAGTAACATCGCCATCTAACGGTCAAAAGGGGGAACAGCACTCATGAATTACCGTACAAACAGCTACACTTATCTGTTTTGAGACGGACCCTTAAATATGTCATTCAATACTGACCATTTTCCCTGAAAATAGTTAAGCTTTGTTCATAAATGTAAAATATGAGTTGTTCTTTGCTACAATAACTATGAACATTACAATAACTAGAACTTCATGTACTCATTCATTAGAGCCAAGTCCTCTGCCAAAGCTGAACTGTTAACAAAAGTGAAAAATCATTTGTGATTGTGTATTTTTATTTATTTACTTATTTATTTATTTATAAACAAATACTGTAGGTACTGCGATTCATGGTGGTGTGCGTTTCCAGCACACTTATTCATAGTCCTTTTTTTTTTTTTCTCAGGAGAGCTCAGTATTGTTCATTCGATTTGACATCATCGTTGCTCTCCTTTTAAAAAAAATAAAAAAAGTTTTTTTTCCTCATTTTTCTTTCTTTTTTTTTAAATATATATACATATACACACATATATATATATATATATATATATATATATATATATATATACACTTTTTTTTGTATGTGTGAGTGCGTGCGAGCGTGTGTGTATTCATCAGTTCACCTAAAGCCCATTAAAAAAAATCCCATACTAATAATATAATATAATAATAAATTGCCAAATGCAGAAACATCAATGTAAGTTATCACGATGTAGTGGCTCTCGCTAACAGACAGAATTAAGTAACCAGAATTAGGTTAAAAAATTCTATATACGTAGACCATGTTTCTATAAATTTTGATATTTGGTTTTTATTTGAGGCAGATATTTTTTCCATTAAAATGTGATTTATGAGGAGGTTAGACCATTGGTCGATATTCAGAGTTTGTTTATTTTTCCAGTTAACAAGAATTGTTTTTTTAGCGATAGTAAGGGCTACAAGTGTAGATTGAAATTGTTTATGTGGTAAGTCAGTTGTTGTTAGGTCACCTAGCAAACACAAGTTTGGAGATAAAGGTATCCTACAGTCCAAAATAGCGGAAAGTTTTTCTAAGACTTTAGTCCAGAAATACATAACCGGAGTACATAACCATAAAGCATGAACATAAGTGTCTGTAGTGTTTTGTAAACATTGGAGACAAATGTCGGAGTCTGAGAGTCCCATTTTCTTCATCATATATTGAGTAATGTATGTTCTGTGAATAATTTTATATTGGATAAGTTGTAAATTTGTGTGTTTTGTCATTTTAAATGCGTTTTCACAAACTTGAATCCAAAAGTCAGATTCCGGTGCTATAGACAAGTCTGTCTCCCATTTCGAGATGGGTAAAGACATTTTATCAGTATATGAAAGTAGCTTATATATTTTTGAAAGGTTTTTTTGTTGTTGTCGGAGAAAGCTTGTTAATATCTTTAGCTAAAACAGGCGGTTGGAGCGTACCCCGAAGTGTTGGAATTTTTTTCTTTATCATATTTTTAACTTGTAGATAATGTAAAAAAAATTCCGTTTTTTATATTGTATTTTTGGAGCAAGGATGTATATGATATAAACATATTATCTGAGAAGAGATGGTGGAGATGTGTAATTCCTTTCTGCTCCCACACACCTAAATAAAACGGTTGGTTGTTAAGTTGAAAGTCGGGGTTATGCCATAGGGGAGAAAGCCCACAGGGCTCCACTTGGGCTTTTGTCAATTCTAGTGCCTTCCACCAGGCAGTCACGGTGGCGGAAATCATTGGGTTTTTAAAACAATTATGTCGCTTAATCGATGTTGTAATAAAGAGTACATCTCGAAGTCTGAGGTTATTACAATCCTTCTGTTCTAGTTCCAACCAACAGTTAGTGTCTCTGTTGGGTTGTGCCCATAGAACGATATATTGTAGCTGGTTAGCTATATAGTAGTACATAAAATTTGGTGCCTCTAGACCACCTTTGGATTTACTTTTTTGAAGAGTAAATAGACTAATCTTTGCTTTTTTTTTTATTCCAGTAAAATTTTGTAACGGCTGAGTCCAACAACTGGAACCATTTAGCCGTAGGTTTAAATGGAATCATTGAGAAAAAATAGTTTATTTTGGGTAAAACTTTCATTTTGATGGTGGCTATTCGTCCTATTAGAGAAATAGGAAGATTATTCCAGCGCCTCAAGTCGCTATAAATGTTATCCAGAAGTGGAGAAAAGTTTAAATGAATTAAATCAGTTAATTTAGGTGAGATTTTTATGCCTAAGTATTTTAAATTACCTATAGGAAATGAGTAGTGTGGGTCCTGGCTTGCAGGGTTCCATGAATTTTCTGTAATAGGTAGAAGTGTTGATTTTGTCCAGTTAATAGAATAATCTGATAACTGTGAGAATTTAGTTATTAAGTTAAATACTTCCCCTAACGAAGTAGCCGGCTTTTCTAAATAAAGTCATCGCATATAGATTAATTTTATGTTCTGTTACCCCAGAGGGAATTCCTTGAATCCTTCTTTCCTGGCGTATGGCTAATGCAAGTGGCTCAATAAATATTGCAAATAATAAAGGGGATAGTGGGCATCCCTGTCTTGTGCCTCTCTGTAAAGTAAAGCTCTGAGATATAATCCCATTAGTAGTAACTGTAGCTTTAGGAGAATCATACAATACTGATACCCAGTGGATAAATGATTTCCCAAAGCCAAATTTATTTAAAACAGCAAAGAGGAAGGACCAGTTAACTTTGTCGAAAGCTTTTTCTGCATCCAATGATATAATAACTGCCTTTTTATCATGCCGCTGTGACATGCTAATAAGGTTAAAGAGTCTCCTAATATTATTAGTAGAGTGACGATCTTTAATAAAGCCTGTTTGGTCGCTATGAATGATTGTCGAGATTACTGTTTCTAGTCTAGATGTGAAAGCCTTAGTGATAATTTTAATATCAGTGTTAATTAGCGAAATCGGACGGTAACTTGATGGAAGGGTGGGATCTTTTTCTGGCTTTAATAAAAGTTTAATTGCTGCTGTATTCATGTGTGGGCGTATGTAACCCTTAGTTTTAATTTCTGTTACTACTCTTAAGAATAGTGGAGCAAGCATTAACCAGAAGTGCTTAAAAAATATATACCATCCGGGCCAGGTGCTTTGCCATTAGGCATACTATCTAGAGCACTGGACAACTCGTTTATAGTAAGTGGCGCATCTAACATGTCTTTATATTCAGTAGTTAACTGAGGTATATTTAAGCTACTGAGGAATGCCTCAATATGCTCAGGGTTAGGCTTGTTAGTTTCAAAGTATAGATTACGATAATAGTTATAAAAAATGTGATTAATTTCTTCTGGTGATTGTGTGCATTCACCAGTTGTCCCTTTAATAGCCGTTATAAGAGACTTTTCCCGATTCCGTTGAAGTTGGTTTGCAAGAAATTGACCTGATTTGTTATTATATTCAAAGTTGTTGTATCTCAATTGTTGTATTATAAACTCTCTCTTTTTAGTTAGCATATCGTCTAACTGTATTTTTGTATTTTGTAAGTCAGTCCATATTTGGTTATTTGGGTTTATTGCGTACTCATCCGTCAGTTGTTTTAATTTTATCTTCCAAGTCTTTTTCTGATTTTTGATCCTGTTTCTTTTTATAAGATGAATATGATATAATTTTACCTCTAATTACTGCTTTCCCAGAGAAGAGATGGCGATAGGTCTGAAGAGTCATTTATTTCCAAAGTGTCTGCCCACTCTTTTCTTATAATTTTGTCAAACTCTGCGTCGTTTAGCAGTGAGATGTTAAACCGCCATGTCGGTGGTGGTTTAAAGGTATAATCAACTTGTAGGGAAAGGGAGACTGGTGCATGGTCGCTAATAATAATAGGATGTATTTTTCTAACAGTTTTATCAGCAATAGAGTTATTTGTAAGAAAATAATCAATTCTTGAAAAAGACCGGTGCACAGCGGAAAAGAAGGTAAATTCCTTCTTATTTGGGTTTTTAAGTCTCCAGCTGTCGACGAGGCCAAAGTCATCCATATATTCCCCTATTACTTTAGTAGATTGTAATTGCCTACATACATACATACAGACTCCTCTTTGTCTACTGTTGTAAGGGGCAGAGTACGCTTGGCTAAAATTCTTATAAATAAGTAATTTTTCTTCAGATTTTTGTAGGTGGGTTTCTTGTAGGAGGCAAATATCTGCTTTTAATTTTAAGAGATGGTCTAAAGTTTTTATTCTTTTTGCTTCTGAGCGAGCACCACAAACATTCCAGGAAACCAGAACTAATTTATGCATACAAACAATATAGACTCAGTCCTGTGTATATATCGGCATAGGCCATTTGTCAATATTAGCATGTTATAGGATAGAATCAAAGTGGTTAGGTGGTTTATGTAATTTGTGTAAAATATGAGGTGACGAGTAAGTAAATATAACAGTGAAAAAACGGGTAGGGAGGTAAAAGTAAAGGAAGTTAACGGGGGATTAAACATAAAAATACACCAGTAACTGGTAACCTAAGCGAGATTTTTTGTTTAAATATACTTTAGATATAGTTATGTATTTAATAATATATTTATAATATCCCAGTTCAGGGTGTACCCTGCCTACTGCCCGAAGCCAGCTGGGATAGGCTCCAGCACCCCCGCGACCCTTGTGAGGAAAAGCGGTCAAGAAAATGGATGGATGGATGGATTTATAATATCGCCTAAACATAATGAGTATTCATATTTTAGGTTTTATAACCACATATACAGTATATGTATACATCTTTAATTCTTATTCATAGTCCTACCAAAATGTAATAGGCTCTTCCTTGGTAAATGCACCACCCCTCTACAAAGTTTTGTGGAAATATTTCTTTCTTTTACCCTTGCGATTGGCTGGCAACGAGTCCATGGTGTACACTACCTCTCGCCCAAAGTCAGCTAAGATAGGCTCCAGCATACCCTGGTCAGGATAAATGGTAGATAATATAGCTGGATAGAGGAGTGTAATGTACATTTTAGTTTATCCCTGTGTCTACGTATGAATAAGTATTCTGTTTGTATTATTTAATACTGTATTACAATTGATCTTGTTATTGCTTTAGACTGGAGACAAAAGTGGTGAGGCAACTGCACGGATGAATTTGTCAGACCTCCGGCTAGTTGTGGGTCTGAAGTCCAACATCTATTCCAACATCTTTGGCAAAACTAACAACACTGGTCTGTCAGCAAACCACCAGAGTTACCTCAACATGTCAGGTAAATATGGATTGATTAACCTGTTTCACTTTTATTCTATAACAGTGTTTTCTGCACGTTGTTGTCAGCGAACGACATCATTGTACAGTTCTGGTAAACAAGTGCCTGCAAAGTAGCATCAGCTTGGAATAAAATAAAAGTAAAAACAAAAAAACTTAGACCAATGTTAGTGTATTTGAGGCATCTAGTTTTTGGTCCTGTTTTGTTGATATTGGACTGATGAATGTCATTTTTTTCCAGTATTGATCCGATATCTGTACAATAGTTAACGTGCATCCCTAATTTATATCACCTTTGCACTTATTGTTTGTGATTGAAAAGTGTTAAACTTCCAGATAAAAATGTGGCGACGTGTGTTTTAGGGCTGAAGTCACCGTCAAGGATGCAAGGCAGTGCAGAGACCCTAGACATGAGCCCAAATCAAACTGGAGAGTCATCATTGCATCCGGTATGTGTAACTAATGGTATCAATTTGTCAAGCATATAGACAATTTTGGATGTATTTGTAAATGTTGCTACATCTCAATGGAATTTCCAGAATTGGGAGGAAGATAGACTCTCAGGGTCTTCAAAAAATAGCACAATAAAGGCTTCCACGAAGCTCTTCCTCTTTCATCGACTAAAAAGCAAGAAGCATAAAAACAATAAATCTCCAAAAGACCAGCACGAAAACATGTCGGGCCACTCTGTGCCTGATTTGGACCCACCAGTGTCTCCTAAGGTACTTGTTATTGCAGTAGTAGGACAAATGCAACCACATACTGTACATATCCTGTGATGCCACGTAGACATTATGAGGTGTGTTAGAAAGATTCCAGGACTTCAGTTTAACTTGTTTTGTCTTTTATTGTTGCTTCCTGTAGCCAGCATCATATGACACAATTGGGGAAGATGGCTTTTTCGACCTCCTCTCTCGTTTCCAGGGAAACAGAATGGATGACCAAAGGTGCTCTCTTTTAGATGGCTCAAGCCATCAGCCTGCCACTTCCTCTCCCACATCCACCCCACCTGTAGCTGAAAGGAAATGTAAGTCTGCCCCTGTGTCTCGGCATCTGTTTTCACACCATACTAAACACAATTTACTGTATTCTTCGCTTCAACAATGACAGGTTCAGTCTGTCAACCTGGCACATTATGGTGTGAATACAGAAGACTACCCACAAACCTTCCCTTAAAATATTAAATATTGTAAATTGTTGACATTGGGTACTATTCCACTCCATATCTCTGCTTTTGGGAATCAGGTTAGAATCGGGCTTAATTTGTGAAACATACAACTTAATCAAATGAAGGATTAGTTTGTGTTTTGCTTTCAATTTTGAGAATTACTTCATACTGTTCGTGATTCTGTTTCTAGCTATACTGGATTGCGAAGCACCATTGCAGGATCCCGGTCATTTCCTGGAGCTGCTGGCCAGCTCCCAGGCCCGTCGCCTGGACGACCAACGAGTCAGCCTGAGCCATTTTCCTGGCTTGAGACTCAGCACCTGCAACCAGCCCAGTACACCCTCCACCTCCAGCGAAAACCAAGACCCTTCACAAGGTGATGAGAGATGATATTCAAACACCCCACGAGTGTTTACTTTCACATTGCTTCCAATGCTTTTTCTGCTTGCTCCTTCCAGCCCCCATTTCCAGTGCAGATCAAGCTCACACACCCTCCCAATACAGCTGCATCGAGACCAGCACTGACCAGTCGGAGGATGACGATGTCTTTTTTGACATGCTAGTCAAGTACCAGGTGAGCAAAAAGCTTAATGGATTCATTCATTCATTTATTCTCTGAACCACTTATCTTAACTTTGGTTACAGTTAAAGCAGCCTTTATCAGGAGGATCTAATAAATAATGTAAAATGTAAAGGATTTATCAACAGTGGATATAAAAAGTCTACACACTCTGTTCAGCTTTATGTGATATAAAATAAATGGGACCAAGATAGAGTAAATCAATTAAAATCATTTTCCACAGTGAATGTGTCTTATAAACTGCACAGCTCAATGGAAAGGTGTCTTTTTTTTTTACATATATTTTTGGGACTGGGAGCAAAAAATAAACAGGGGATAGATAATCGGTTTAGCCGATAATCTACGATGATATTCAGCATTTGGATGAATATCGTCATCTGACTTTTTGAAAAACCATATGGCCGTTAATAGATCAATTTAACTGTTACTGTAACTGTTTAATTGTATTAACGCCAGGGAACTATATATTACAATTTTCTGTTTCCTTTATAAGAGATGCTGCTGACCCTAGGAACTCTCTGCACCTTGTGTTTTTGTTTTGAAATTAAAACTAAGATAAATACAAACTTAATTTACTCTAGAAAACAGTAGGGAGATATTAAGTTTTCATTTAACTTTTTAAAACATCCTGATGACTGTGGGAGGTCCCTGAACTTTTTGTTAAGAATTTTAAAACGAAGATGTTGATTTTGTAAGAATTAAAAAATATCCGACAATATTTTGTTAATTTTAAATGTTGTTCAATAAAAATGTCCTTAAAAACATTTCAACAAAGTTAAGAGTTGGAGTTTGTATTTAAAAAAAATTTAATGCCAATATTTTCACTTTTAGTGTAGATGAATATTGGCTCCAAATATTGGTTATCAGTCTACTTGACTACTAATAATCAATTCAATAATCAATCAATGAGCAAAAGCTTGGGTCACATTACGATGGAAGATATGATGACTACCAGTAGTAACCTAGATTATTGTAATGGTGCAAAAAGTCCTACTTCAATGGCGTGTCATTACTAACCTTTATTGATCGGTGTGTATCCAAAATTGCTGCAGGAATGTGTGACAGCAGTAAATGACAAAGTAATAAGTATTACAAATATTGCATATAGCAATATCTATAAGTTCAAATTTGGCTAAAGTCAAAATTGAAATGTAACACGGTCCACCTAACAACAACTTTGCGACTTTGAATCACAGCCTTTGGCTTGCCAGAAAACCATGACTGAAATACCCAGCCATAACAAACATAGGACATTTACTATTAGCTAGCGTTTGAACTTTGCAATACTGTGAATTAAACTCATTGTAACTTTTGGGTGAAGTGTAATTTAGTCTCACACCCTCAACACCTCGATAATAAACTTGTAGCTTACCTCTATTGCTTTTTGAAGTTTGACGGCAATTTTTTTAAAGCCATAGCTGGTTCCAAGTTCAACCGGATGTGCAATGGTCGGCTATTTTTTCTGGCTGCTAGTACTTTGGTTGTGTCGCGGACATCTTACCAGAAAGCCCTACGTCTTGAGTATGGCGAGTTGTCTGCTCATTCCTAGTCACGGTGTTCTGCACAAAATCTTCAGACTTCTACTAGAATGCAACAACAAATGTCAGGAAAGGCCTACTAGAACAACTGAAATTTGATTGGGAAATTTAGAGATTAGAGAACTAAAAACAATTAGTTATGCAGGTTATATGTCTCATTAATTGTGTAAAACTAATAAGAAATTATATATCTTGGTCTCATGGTGTTATATCACTTTTTTTTTTACATGCACTTTATCAATCGACATCTTTACTCTGTCATTATTTAAGGGCTCCAGACTGAATGACCAAAGGTGTGCTGCTCCACCCTCTGCCACACGAGGACCAACTGTCCCAGATGAGGATTTCTTTAGTCTCATCTTGCGTTCACAGTCAAACAGGATGGAGGAACAGCGGGTTGTGCCACCAACTGATGTCAGTCAGTCCAAACCAGACTGACATAGAACTAATATGCAATTTTTATTATTGTAGGATTTAAAATGGAACTTCTGACCTCTTGTTTTGTATTGTATTTTATTTTATGGATGTCGTGGCAATCATATAAAACGGAACAGAAAACATTAAGTATTTGCCATCTCCACTTATATGGGCAACATTGTAGGGAGTGTGACATTTGAGGAATATAAAGCTTCCACACTACGAGTTGTTTTCTCTGGCTAAGTGGCAGATTCTCCCGAATGTCAGCATCTTTTGGTAGTGCCTCTCAATGACAATGAACTGAAAAGGCCAAAACGAAACGCAAGAAGGGAATTTTGAACTTCCCAAAATCCCTCTCGACACTGGAAGGCCCTTTCGTCATTATATCCTGTGTTGTGCAAACACACACATTTTAGACATCTGTTTGGATGGGTGTACCCTTTCCTCTGGGATTAATGTCAACCAAGTGTTCTTGTTTGGATTTATTTTACATGGAGGAGAGTATGGCCACATTCTCTGCTTCCCCAGTGTCAAATCATTTGCAAAATGGTTGTTGGAACATGTACTGTATTGTCCCTGGACCCAAGTGTCTGTGGACCAGATGTTTATTTGCCAGTCAAACAACGTATTCTTCTTTCTGAAGTATTTTAAGCATGTACTGCACATTTAAGTGCCATTACTATTGTTTTATTCCTTAAGGCCACACTTTTGAAGAGAATTTAACTATAGTGGAAAAAGGTTTTCAATTTTATACTGATGAGGCCTCAAAACAAACACCAGGAAAAAAATAAAAGCATTTTATTCTCATGTATTCAAATATGATTTCTTAACTGAAAAACCTTTTCAAAGCGACATGTTATAAACGCATCTTAGATTTGAGAGTGGAGTCTTTTTCTGTGTACTAATAGAGCAAGTTTTCACATTACAAAGAAAACAATTGACATCTCTCTACTTTTTGTACAGCTTTTCTTATTTTCCTCCTGTTCAAGAGAAAGAAAGTGTACTTCCATTCATCATGCAAACGTAACAAATGGTTTTATACTTTGTAATGTAGACTGTCGATCTCCCCCACGTAGTCTCTGATTTACAAACTAAAATTGCCATTCTACACTCAAGCTGGATGCACTACTATGCATCTGAAGTCAACCTCTCATGACGCTCTCTGCACCTAAAATGACAAAGGACCAGTATGAATTTAGTGACATCTAGGGGTGAAAATATGAATTGCATTTCATTTCCATGGCGTTTCCATGGTGTTCAAGTCCTAAGTTTTAAGTAGTCTGTCTGGAAATATATCCTATATATGGGACATTTAACATTTATTACAGTTGCTTATTTGAGATGTGTGCGTGTATAACCATTTTTTAATTTTATTTACCATACGCATTGTATCAGGTACATTGTATAGAAACAATTCAGGCATCCAATTATATAAAATAATAGTCAGGGGGTACTGTAGGAATGTTCTGTGCATCTAAGCCAATCAACATGTAGACATGTGAAGCATTACAAGAATTAATAGTGATCTCTGGGCTACAAAAAAAAATAATCCACACTGGTCATTCAGAGAATCGAACAAACTGTAGACTCATAGGTTGCTCATAAAATTGCAAGAGTGCTTTTGACCTACTTGTTTAAGCAACCTTGCAAGAAACAGTTATTCTTGTCGAGCCTATATACTCCCGAGTCTGGGAGGTCTTCACACTCTGATAGGAATCGCTGAAGTTCTGATGTAGGTATCCCACTATGCTGCTGTTGCTGCAAATTAGTCATTGCGGTCACGGGAATGCAATGCAAACACCTTTGTGAAAGATTGTTCTTCAAGAAATGTTCAAAGGCTCAAAATAGGAGCAGGTAATGCAAACTATTACCTTGATGGTGTCATAGGTGTCTGTGATGAGGGTGATGAATAGACTGAGGATCATGTAGATGAAAAGTGAGACAAAGGTATAGAGGTAGACTCTGCTGAAAATCCAAATCAGGGTACTCTTCTCTTTCATATTTTTAAAGGTGGGAAACATATCATCTCCATTGATCAGCGAAAATAGACACTCTGATACTGTATTCAAGGTCCGGAACTTTGGAAATGGGAAGGGGGCAGAAGGGAAGAAATGTTATTACTATAAGTTTGTCCTTCATGAATATTTGCAGCCAAGAATTGCAGATTTTTGCTTGTCTAAATTATGTTTTGAATGCCATTTGCTCATCCAACATCTTTACCTTTTCGTGATATGGGCCAAGGACAATCCATCCACAAAAGCAGTAACTAAGGTAGATTATTCCAGCACAGCAAATGAAACGGATAACATTTGGAAACGCTGCCCTAAGAGTTAGGATGAGGATCTGTGGAGGAAAGGGACACATAAACTGCTTCTGTGCCACCGGGATTTTAACCCACCAATTTTGATTTGAAGTCTGATTTGTAAAATGCAAGCTCATTGAATGGTAGGTGATGACTAAAGGCAGAATCCTATGATAAATTGAATTATAATGCACAGGTGTACTAAATAAGGTGTATTTTCCATGTTAAAAAAAAAAAAAAAACGTTCATGAAGAATGTACATTCAAATTCTCTTACATTGTACTTGCGAAAGTAGCCCATGTAGCGGATGACTCCAATCCAAACAAACATGGTGCCTATACCAAGGAAGATGCTGCACACATCATAGCTAGTGAGGACCTACAATGAAAAATGAATGTTTATTAATTTGGAAAAAAGTGTGGGTGGCATGGCATGGCTTATTACCTTAGTCTGAATATCAATTTTGAGAATGGAGCCAGTGATGGTTAACAAGTCACTGGCAATGATCAGGATGTACCAGCCATTGATAAACTCCAGCCTGTCAGACCAGGGGATGTCTTTATCACTCTGGTTCTTACAGAAGAGTGTGTACTCCTAGGCAAAGCAAAATATGCAGTATAGAAAGTGGAACGTACTATCTGTGCTTCCAGTTGCTAATGAAGTTGACTTACAAACTGCAGTTGTATCCCATTGAACACTGAGCGTAAGCAGAGAGTGAAGGAAATCATGCATATCATGATGATGAGGCAGTCAAACACCAGGGTCAGGTATATGCTTTTAGCAGCTGGCAGAACAAAGAAATAATATTGTAAGTCTAATTCAACAAATTATGAATAATGAACTTCAGTTCAGCAAACATACAAGCACCGGTGACTTTCCAGTCTCTGCATTCATTGATCTCCACATCGGTTTCGAGGTCCACCTTTATCCTGCCACTGTGTGCTTCATTGTTGAAAGTGATCTGTGAAGCAGAAAGAAGAATCCTCCAAGAGCCATACACTCTCTAGCTACATTAGATAGCTGGACAATCGAATAAGGGCTGTATCAAAAAAAAAAAAAGTACTGCTATGTTTTCAATTTGGAAAGAGATATTAAAGGGGAAGTCAATGCAAAAATATTTTTTACAATATTATGTTCTATGCACCAATCTAAACACTACATTGTGGTTGATACTGTGATTGTGGAATATGAATTAAGCACCCATTTTTATCCACCTCAGGGATCGCCCATTTGCCACTTGCTATCAACCTGAAAATAACATCACAGTTGCTCAGGTGCTGACCAATCACGGTTTACCTGTTTTCTCACTTTGGTCATGTGACATTCACAAGATAAGCCTTGATTGGTCATTACCTGAACAACTGTGATGTCATTTTCTGTCAACAGCAAGTGGCAAAATGGTCGCACCCAGGGGTGGATAAAAATGGGTGGATTTTGCTGCTTAAATGCTTAAATGGGAAGTCAACCCCCTTTTTTTGACAATAATATGTTTTATGCAGCCCTACTAGTCTAAATATGTTGATAATAATAATAAATAATGCATCGGCTTTTCTAGACACTCAAAGACACTTTACAGAGGAATGGATACATTATTCATGCACTCACACATTCACACTGTGGTAAGCTACTTAAGCAGCCACAGCTGCTCTGGGGCAGGCTGACGGAAGCGTGGCTGCATACAGCCCCTCCGACCACCACCAAACATTTGTACCTTCCATACACCAGTGTGAGTAGCACTGGAGGCAATTTGTGTGAAGTGCCTTGCCCTAGGACATAACGACACATGATTTGGGGAGAGCGGGGATCGAACAGCCAAACCTTCCGGTTACTGAACGACCGTCTCTACACCCTGAGCCACGGGCAGCCCTAGTAGTCTAAAAATGTTGTTCTCTTTAATATTGCATTTGTGGAATAGGAGTTAAGCAGCAAAATCTATCTGTTTTTATTCATCTCAGGGGGCGACCATTTTGGCACTTGCTGTCGACTGAAGATGACATCAATGCCCTGAGCAACTGTAATGTCACCTTGAGTCGACAGCAGTGGCAAAATGGATGGATTAAAAATGGTTGGATTTTGCTGCATAACTCATCTTCCACTAATGCAATATGAATCAGAATGTCATGTTTAGACTAGTGAGGTCACATATAACATATTATTGTCAAGAATTGTTTAAGGTTGACTTCCACTTTAATTAATATTCCACAAACTCAATATTAATCAGAATACCGTGTTTAGCCTAGCGCGTTGAACATAGTATTGTAAAGAATTTTTGAGGGGTTGACTTCCCCTTTAACTTCACAATACATACTGTGTATGTGTCTGTTTACGTGTGGCTTACATCATTTTGTCATAAATAAAAAAAAAAAAGGTGTTTGTAAATGTGTTTTTTTTAGTTGACCAAAATAAACACGTCATTCAGATAATGCACCAATCAAAACAGAGCAATTTCAGCTCACATGTTGTAGCTCAATATAGCAGGAAAGTGAACTCTATGGAAGCGTTTGATGAATGTACTGGAGGTTCATTCAACAGGTCTTAAAACTAATATTTAGGTATGTAATTAGCAGGAAGTCACATATGACGCACAAGGATGTTGAAGTCGTAGCAGTCTGGCAGCTCTCTGTGTCTGACTGTCTGTAAATTGATGGCTTTCAGAACAAATGAGATCTTGATAGAGAGCATTCTGGAAAACAGATCATGCACAGCACATAATCTGAGAGATTTTTCTCAGTCAAATGGTGCAACGGTACATGTGAAGTTTACCTTTTAAAGTGTAATTCAAAATGTGGGAGCACGTCTTGTGATGACGACCGATTCATTGGATAGATGTCAATGCAATCTGTGTTGACACAAGCCATAATTGATGTTGTCTGGAATTGCTTGCATTTACAGTATGAAATCTGTAAACAATAATCCCACATACCAATTTCCACATGAGCGTCAATTTCAAAAGTGTCATTGCCAGGGTAGATGGTGCCATTCCTATAAAACTCCTGACACAGTGACAAGGGTGTGTAGACAGAGCCAGTTTTCTCATATTCATGGTTTCCTACTGTGGTGTTGTGCAGACGTCCATACTGTAAATGAACATTTAAAATCGTGTTAAATTTTAAGACAAGGTGACAGCAGCACTAAAAGAATGCTAGATGACCACATGAATCAGCATGTCCGAAGTTCACAAACACATTGTAACTTTAACCCCATAAGCATGCAGTATAACAGAGGTCCATGAATGATTTACATTCACACAAATAGAACAACAAAAATCTGTCAAGCAAAAAGTACATCGATTTATCAAAATAAAGTGATATAGATTAATGAATGGGATTAAGAATGTTAGCATTCACTTACCTGTTCAATGGCATATCTTATGTGATCATAAGCATCTTCTTGTCTGTAAATGGCATATGTTTCAATACTCCCTTCAACATAATCCTTCAGGAAGATGTGCTGAAATGTCATTAGGTTTTCTTCCTTAAAACTTACAACCATCTGGTTGCTTAGCCCAAACGACACCAACTAAGAAAAAAAAAACTGATCAGAATGCGGATGTAGCAAAAACATTTACTTCACAGCTACCTGGATCGTAATAATGGCAATTTTGATGAGCTGCAGAATAAGTTTCCATGGTTTCCGTCCACGAGCATGATACTTTTCACAAGGGTTCATGAAGTAATATTTGATTTTCCTTCTGAGACACTCCACATTGTCCACTTCCATTGAATGATGCTGATGATCAGCCCAAGCAGAGTGTGAGTCTCTCTCATGTATGTCGTACAAGTCACTTGACTCCTGCATATCTGAATAGATATCACATTATACAGTACGGTACTATATGGTGTAATATGATGGACCTGTTCATTTCTAATTTACTTTATACTGTTTATGTTTATCAAATGTTTTTAATGTATTCATCATTCATTACTTAATTCGGTATTTATTTATTATCCATTATCATCAATTATTTGTGCTTGCATTGTGCAATATGTGACTAAACACAATTTATTTCTAACAGCTTATGCAATGTTGTGCTTATAGGTTTCTTAGTTGATAAACAATCAAATATTTACATTTATTAATATTAGAGTATTTATTAGAGTTCCGTTTACCACAACATGCATATCAACACAATTAGATAGGTTTCTTAGTTGATAAACAATCAAATATTTACATTTATTAATATTAGAGTATTTATTAGAGTTCCGTTTACCACAACATGCATATCAACACAATTAGATAGGTTTCTTAGTTGATAAACAATCAAATATTTACATTTATTAATATTAGAGTATTTATTAGAGTTCCGTTTACCACAACATGCATATCAACACAATTAGACACGTATAAACAACAATAATAATAATTAAGTGTATATTTATCTTAGGTTACCACTGACCTGTTTACGTTCAATTTGACTTCAGGAATCTGTGTAATGGCGGCCAGGAGGCTCGTTAACCTGCGAAGGCTTCAGGTAAACGCTCAAAGATGTTCCGAGCGTCATTTTATGAAAAGGCGCTGAATGTCTCTTGAAACCGTCTGTCAACTTGGTAACGCCCTCTTGTTGTTATGGTAACCAAACAGTTCCATTTCAAAGAAAAAGAGAAGACTGTTGAAGAGGATACGGGCTTCCCCGAGTGCCGGTAAAAGTGAGGTTTCTCCTTTCTATATTTTTGCTAAATAAATCCACTTTCATGTCAGTGATATTGTTTTTAAATAGCAGCGTGTTAAACACTTCTAACCAGATCACATACCCCGAGTTATCTGCAAGCTCATACTGTCACGTGGCTTTAGCTAACCTAAAATGGTTTTCTCATAACTGCTGTGTCTTGTGAGCTTATGAAAGGCGGCATGACGTTTCGACTTCAACTATTTTAGTAATATGGAGCACTTTGTAATTGTAGACGTTTGTCTCTCCCCCCCCCTCCCCTCCATGTAAGGGTAGCAAAGGTACATAATATTTGTTATCATATCATTTACCGCAAGGTGTCGCCATTTGCATACAAAATGACTACGTGTCCTCGGGGATAGCCTACTGAATGTGTGTATGCAAAACAAAATACAAGAGACACAGCAATAATAATAATAATGATGATGATGATAATAATAATAATAATTGTATTTGTTAATTTATTGATGTTACAGGGTTCTTACTGGAAGGCGACTACGCTGGGGTTTGTTTGTTTGTTTGTTTGTTTGTTTGTTTGTTTGTTTGATTGTTGGAACTGCCATCTCCATCGGTAGAACTATCACATGAGCAAACATGCCATCAAAGGCAAGCTCAGCCAGCACTGGAGACGATGGTCCAGGTAGGTGCAATAATATAATCAAATGCAATATGATGTGATATAATGAACGCTTTAATAAAATGTAAATGTATATATAACTATCTTAGTAAATCAGAAACATTTTCAAAATATGTTTTAAAAAAAAGAATGTCTGCCTAAGAATGCCGTAACTTAATGAACTGGGTAAAAAAAAACATTTTTTCTCATTGAATGGATACCATCCAGGACAATGAGGAAGCTGACGTCAAACGTTCACAATAATATTATGAAGAATGCCTATAAGCATCCACAAAGTTGGAATCATAGAAAGGTCCAGAATTTCTTTGTATGTCTATTAGAAGAACCTCACTTTCTTTTACATGGGTTTAAAACAGGGGTAGGGAACGATGGTCCTCAAGAGCCGCCGTCTTGCTTGTTTTAGATGTCTCCTTCTTCTAACACAGCTTATTCTAATGATCATCTTATCAGCAAGCTTTGTATAAATATGTTATTAATCCTGATCATTGACTCGTGTTGCAGTAGGGAAACATCCAAAACAAGCAGGGCGGCGTCTCTCAAGGACCAGGGTTCTTTACCCCTTGTTTAGAACAGTAGTCTGTTAAAATATATATATATATATATATATATATATATAAATATACTACTATACTACTCTGACATAAATACCTTGCTGAAGTAATGCTTTTCCCTTCTTTTGAGGACTGTGGAAGAATGTTAAGTATTCCTTTGATGTGATCTGTGGAATTTTGTTACACGGCCTTGGACATTATCCATTCTCACCTGCGGTTCTATTGTCAGTCTAAATTACAACACGCTTTTGGCCAAATCAAATACAGGTCACCAACACTGTGTATATAGTATTTATTAGTGTAGGTCATCGTACTTTGGCTGAGTTGAAAATAGTGGTTTGTATGGTCAACAGGATGTGAATCACCCTCAAAGTGCCCCCACCCAAAAAATAAAAAATAAATCTCAACCTAAGTTTCTGAAATGCCAAAAATAAACAAGTTCAGTTTACTGACAAAACATTTGGCTGTGTGGGAAGCATGTTGAAAATAATAGAAAAATCTAATACAGACCCAACGTTTTCATGATATGTAATAAGGTATACAGACTGTAGGCCTATTGTAGGCAAAAGCAGTCCATTAGTAGCATTACACAAGATGAAAGAGTCCTGAAGAATCACATTCTTCTACTTAAGCTGTATACACTAATGTAATCAAGTTACATTCTTCGGGGTTCTGTGGCATTACACATCACACACTCTTAATCTGTCAGGCAAATATATCTTGTGGATACAATCACCATAGCTGACACTTAAACGTGTTAGATGACGGGTGTGAGTTTCCACTACAATGAATTTGTGTGAGGTCTAAATGAGTTTAGTGGGAAGGTTGACATACCCAGCAAGGAAGTGTGTTTACTTAAGCTGTACTCCAGAATTCCCTGCATCCTTTCTGCAACCTTGTGGGAAGGCTTTGAAGAGAGACCACAGGCAGGATGAAAACTGTCATTATGCAGTGCCATGTGTACTGTAGATGATTCTGGGCTAAGCATGCCTCTAGACATAGATGATCTATTAAGAAAAAAATAATGTGGTAAACATTTTCACTCACTATTTGATATCTTAATTCTGACATTTTGTTAGAAGAAAAATTGACTTGTTTCTTCACTCTTAAAGTGCTTGAAAATAGCACACAGATTGCAACAGCAGCCTTAAGAGACATAAAAGTGGGATCTATACAATCTTGTCATAGTCTGTAGGCTCTGCACTGGTGTCTTTATTGGGACCAGCACGATAACCAAGAAAATAAGTAACATCTTACATGCCATGCATCATTCTATTCAAGAGTCAAATCAAGATTATGATTTAACCTTCATCAAGGTCTCCCAGAGGACATCGTCCCCATGGTCCTGACATCTGCTACTCAGCAGCACTTTGGTTGCATTGCTGATGAGGACGTCACAGGGGAGAACCCCTACAAGCTGCTGAAAAAAGATGACATCTTAGAGGACATGAAGACAAAAGCTGCAGTGTCCGATTTCAGCCCTGTGAAGCAGATTATTCTGGTGAGGCTTATCTTATTGTCCTATGGATCACTTCAACAATAGCCCAAAGCCACTGTGATGATGTACAGGCTTCCATGTTAAGTAAGAGCTGTGGCAAAAACACATTTTACTTGATTAGGCATTGTGTAACTTGGGATGTGTCAAGTGAATGTGTATTTACTACCCATGTTGGTGTGCATTTTTACTATATGTACACAGATATAGACATGTAAATAAAATGCTTTAGGATATAGCAGTCATTTATTAGATAAAAAATGAGTGATCCAGAATCCTGGTGTGTGTCTTTAAACCAGGGGTCACAAACCATTTTGAAACCGATAGCTCCTTCTTGGGTATCGAATACTGATTCATGCCAACAATTGCTACCAGTTGGTGACACGTGTTAAACCATCAATGAAATTTCATTGACCACACTCAATTGTTTTAAGATAGGTTTAATTAATGACCATCCATTTTCTATACCGCTTTTCCACATTGTAGGATAGCATCTATCCCTGTTGGCTTTGGGTGAGAGGCACCCTGGACTGGTTGCCAGTCAATTGCAGAGCACATAAAGACAAGTTAGACAACCAACCAACACTTCCAATTCACAAACTGGGGAAACTAGTTTATCCAATTAAGTTTTTCCAAATAAACAACTATGCATGTTTTTACCCATGCGAGCATAAGAACATAGAAACTCCACACCAAAGTTTTGGACCTTTGACATTTGTTTGTAAAGTTGAGTGTATGTTATGGTATATACAGTATACTGTACATTACATACAGTATTCATTCTGTTTACAGGATTACCCAGAGGATGAGCTCTTGCTAGTTTTCGATAGGGACTTCACCTACGGCCAGTTGTTCTATTTGGTTGTGACACCAGAAGCAAAGGAAAGAATCCTCAATGTAAGTACAGTACACACTTTGCTGGGATGTTCAAGTTTATATTTTCTGTTCTTTGTATTATTTCACTTTATGTTGTTTTGTACTAATAAGCAGCATATACTTAGACATTGCATTTAGTGTTGCTATTTGTTTTTGCTACTTTTCAATAGAGGAATAAGACATGAGCTGGACTAGAATGATAATAATTAAGAAGAATAGTTTTGATTTTGATTTACACTATAGCAAGATCTTCATTTAACAATAGGTGTAGATTTGTATTTGTAATTTGCATTGGTGTTGAACTTCATTACGCATATAAATAGGCGTTTTTGCCATAATTTCCCTATCACACAGCTTAATACAGTAAACCAAATTGTTAGAAATACTCACTATTTATTTCTATACTGTAAATTACAGCTACTCTAATAAATGTAAATGAATACTGCACTTACAGAGTCAATTGAATATGAGTGTTGTTATATTTGTAAAGGTTGAGTTTTGGTACATTTCTTATAAGTGGAATGTATTAGAGATACCGAGGTGTACCTAATGCTGTGGCCAATGAGTGTATAATGTTATGTCTTGTCAGTGAGGGGATAATGTTATGTCTTGCTGTTTTGTGTTTGTTTTGCAGCCACCTCAATCTGAGCCTGAAGAAGATTTAGTGGATGAAATCAAAACTCCAGAACCAAAGGATTGGATATCACTTGGCAGTGAAAAAGAAATAGATGAAGAATCTGTCAAAGAGACAAGAGGAAAGGTGCTTACACTTTAAACAACTCATTTAAAAAGTTTTTTTCCCCATTAATTGTGGTCTTCTCTATTCTGTCTCTCTCATAAGCTAATGTACAAGTTCTCCAGAGCTCGGAGGGATTTTGGGATGCCGGTCTCTCTTTTGGACCGCAATGTTGCAGATACCAAAGATGGCATTGTGGAGTGTGTGTCCTACCCAGACAGGCGATTTAACATCAAGGTGTTACAGAGGGATTGTGCGGTGCAGGCTATTCCCATACTCCAGAGCAGCAGTGCCCAGACACAGTGGTACAAATACGTCAGCAAATGAGGACATGCATAACTTACATTTCGTGGTTCTCAGTGGTTCTACTTTTTACACCAATTACCACTTACGAAAATGTTCAGCACACCAATTACCAGATTTATTACCAACATTAAAATACAGTAGAGCATTAGACCCTAAGTGTTCGTTTAAAATAAGACAGAGGTTTTATTGCTAAAAAAAATCATTTAGAGTATTATATACAAAACTGTACAGTAAACCACTATAACATTATGCATAGTTTGAGCATTAACACTGCGCTTCAATATAGGAAAATAAAAAAAGAGTGCTTAAATAATTCATTAATTCTATGAACTAGCCTCACTAGGGTTGCAAGAGTACACTCTACAAATGGATTGGTTAAAAAACACTACCAAGCTCATATTGGCTTGAATAACTAATAGATTGGTCAGACATTGACCATTCTAGGTGGTTACGAGCATACAAGTTTTATTGGTTAGCCAAACAACCAATGAAATTGGTTACAATAGAAAGTAAGTCTAGCTAGATCACTTGGAAATATGTTTATTGTATCAATTTATTGTGTTCTAAATGTATTTAGGAATTATGAATTATTATAAGTGATTACAATAGCGTTTAAAAATGGAAATGTGTGTAGAGTAGTGGTATCTCCCCTGACACTTGGAGATGGTGGGTTCAATCGCTGGCCGGGTCAGACCAAAGACTATAAAAATGGGATCCATTTGCCTCCCTGCTTGATACTCACTATTAAGGGTTGGAATTGGGGGGTTAGATCACCAAATGATTCCTTAAGCGCGGCCACTGCTCCCTCAGGGGATGGGTCAAATGCGGAGAACGAATTACACCCCACTTAGGTGGGCGTGACAATCAGTGGTACATTTTTTCAGCCTTAAACACAGATTAACCAATATCTTGGTCAGAATGATCAATTTGTATCGGTTGGCCCAATCATCAATCAATATATATTGGTTGAAAACACCTACCATTCTAGAGTGGTTGTTTTAACCAAAGGATCTGTCACACAACTACCAGCTAGATTGGTCAAATTTAACCTTTTTTTTTTTGTTCAGTTTGACCAATCCGTTTTTAGGGTGTACTGAAGTGTTTCCCAGATTTCTTAGAGCGAGAGGCAGGATAAAAAAAAAAAAATTGAACCGAAACAAATGTTGGTGAAAAAACAGTTGTACAAACACCAATCGTCACATGACCATACCTGGAAGACTTCTGTGTACGCTGTGATAAAGAACAAGGCAACGGGTTGATGACATGATTGGGTGAGGTAAAAACAAACAAACAAACCTAAAAAAACAACAACAGTTTTTTTTAATGGTTTGTGTCTTTGAACAAATGTTAATACATCATTCATACACATATGCTACATGTAAACATCGGCTATTATCTATCATCTTTGAAGGCTCTGTGGTACATCTTCCATTAAAAAAAAAGACGTAGACGTTTAAAAGGAACCCTGACTGTCATGACAAGTTTGCTCTATATTATTAATTTGGTTGTTACTAACATAACTTAGATTCATTTTTCAAAAATCCTTTCCAGTTTAATACATTTTGTAGAAACTTGATTTGGCATTGTTATTTACGTCGCAACGCATTCAGTGCGTAGTGACCTAGATTGGCGGCGGCTCTCTGCCGAGCAATGTGAAACGCCTATAAAGAAAGCAAGGTAAGCCTCCGTTATGTTCCTAAAGGGACAATCAAAACTCTTGAATGTGTCTGGTGAATGACATGGGCACGGCATGGGGGAGGGTGACTCCCCCGATCGCATGTTGTTTCTTTAGGAACGCTACGAGGCGGAGTTTCACATTGCTCGGGAGAGAGCCTGTTGCCATTCTACGTCACTACGCACGGAATGCGCTGCGACTTAAATAACAATGTACGTCCAAATAAATTTTCTACAAAATGTATTAATCTGGAAATTATTTTTTTTAAATGAATCTCATAGTTATGTTAGTAACAACCAAATCAATAATATAGAGCAAACTTGTCATGACAGTCGGGGCTCCTTTTAAAGTGTGATTTCCAGAAACAATATGAAATGTGGACTCATCAGACCACGGCACACTTCTGCTTTGCATATCAGATGAGCTCGGGCGGGCCCAGAGACGCCGGCAACGTTTGGAGATGTTGATATATGTCCTTTGCTTTGCATGGTAGATTCTCCACTTGCATTTGGTAGATATATTTTGACAAATTATGTGACTGAGAATGGTTTTCTTTGTCATGTTTTGGTTCTGTCATGTTTTGGTTCTGTCATGTTCAGTTTCTGCTTTCCTTGTGTGTTTTCCTTGTCTTGTTAATTGTGACCCTGCCCTTCCTTGTGTTGTCCAATCAGTGCCCTCAGCCACTTGTGTCTGGTCCAGGTGTGTCTTGTTGCGTCATTAGTGTTGGTGTATTTAGTCTGCTGTCTCTCCTCTGTCTGGGTTGGTGCATTGTGGTATGTACGTTTGTCCTCATGTCATGCTGCCTGTTTTCTGTTCCCTCCCAAGTTCTAGTTCAAGTTCAAGTTTTGTTGCTGTCTGTTTTTTTGTTCAAGTTCAAGTTCATGCTTTGTTTTATGTTTTTGAACTTTGGAAACCTTTTTGTTAATAGAAATTAAATTCCTTTTTTTTTTTGGACTACACCCCTGCCTCCTTGCTCTGCCTTCCCGCATCTGGGTCCTAAAGCGCCCCGTTTTGACATTCTTAGTGTTCCTGAGCACACAAAAATGTAATTTACACAATGATGCAGTGCCACCTGAGGTAGGCATTGAGGCATTCCTCAACTTTCCTAGTCTTTTGTTGTCGCTGCTCCAGCTTTTTGGAAACGTGATGTAAGCATCAAATTCAAAGTGAGAGAGTATTTGCAAAATAAAAAACAATCATGTTCATCAGTTTGAGCATTAAATGTCTTTGTAATGTCTACAATTCAGTATAGGTGATAATAATGAGAAGCAAATCATCATATTGTTTTTATTTACATTTTACACGTCCCAACTAGATTGGAAATAGATTGTGTAAAAGATTAAATGCATTGTACTGCACATAAAATGTATCTACAACTGAACTGTACTAAACAAATGCACTGTACTTTCATCCATCCATTATTTATTCCGTTTATCCTCACTAGCGTTTAACAAAAAGTATAAGACACCGTAAAATTGTGTATAGTTTGAACATTCTGTGATGTTCGCGTACCACTAGAGTCAGCCAGCGTACCACTAGTGATACTTGAACCACACTGAGAATCACCGGTCTATTCTATTGAATATTTTTATACAGTTTTTTTTTCACTGAAATTCAAAATTGAGTATGCACCGGATAGATTCTGGTCAATTATGTACACACTGTAGGATATGCTGCTTTAGTAAACATTATCCTTCATATACATTACAGGAAGTATATGAGAAATAGCTGTACACAGTACACGCCAGGAGAACTGGGCAAAAATGAGGAGGAGAACACCGCTCCACCAAGCTTAAATGATTTTTATGATGCAGTGACAGACAGGTAAAAAAAAAAAATTACATCGTTAGTGGTTTGGTTTATCGAGCCTAGCACTATTTTTGCCTTTATTTTGCCAACAAGTCATGGGATCCCCTAAAATGTCCTCTGCAAATCAACATGTAAATATTCATTAAAGTTTTCATAAAGTTACATGATTTATATTGTTTACGTAGTACTGTATCTGTTGTGATTCTGTAGTAGAGGTTCACTGTGTCTTGGTTGACCGCAAACCACTGCTTCTAAAAACAACTTATTTTTGTAGGGTTCTGCATGCTCTTCAGCAAGAGGAGATTATGAACGTGTTCAAAGATGACTGGATGGCTTTAGGGACCGAATATGAGGACATTGACTGGGCTGGGAAGGTGTCAGCTATTTTGATGCTAAATCAGGCCTTTTCTGACCCAAATTGCTCTCAGGACAAGGAGATCATCTGCATACACTGGCATCCCACCATTCAAGGTACCTGTTTTTTTCTCTCAACAATTTCAAAATGTTTACAAGTGGTCTTCCCAAAATCTTATACAAGAAATACGCTATCAAAATATTCTATACTAATGTAATGTACACATGTACATCACACATTGTATAGACCTTTTACACCGACGTCACGTGATCACGTGTCTGTCCTATGATGGACGGCGAAAGGAAATGACTGTTGAATGGAAGTGGACGTGACGCGGAGCAACTTAGTGACTTAGCGCGGAGCAACTTAGTGACTTAGCGACTGTTATTTTACTAATTAAAGGTTATTATTGCCCATCGAGCCATGGAATCTACTACTTCAACCGAAGTTCGCCTCTCAGTCGGAATTGCACATTTAGTCGGGACTCATAGAGCGCGATATTTACTTAAATTGGAGAATGCTAATTTGAAAACAGCCCCTTACCTTCTGTTGCCTGCTGTTTTTACCAAGTTAATCAAATCGCCAACATTGCCGGAATTCACAGCGCACAACCTATATCATTATGTAGTCAATGCCATCTCTCCTCCTTACACCGGGACGGATTTAAAAGCTTGTCGCTGGTGGTCTCTGGGACGAGATGCTATGCTCACATCCGGGGGACAATATATCTGTTAATGCAAAGGTAAAACTTTTTCATCATATTAACTGACTTATTTTTACACATTCCGTTCTATATTGAAACACTATGATGGTGTTATGTTCTTATGTTGACTAGCAACAAATGACTATCGTAGTGGCAAGCTAAGCAGCAATTTCATGATTATGACTCCGAAAGATTGAGCTCTAGAGTGAAAAACTCCAAGCACGAAGACCAAAATCCCCCTATATTAAACAGTCTTACAGTACAGTACTTAATAGTTTGGAAGAAGGTACACTTTAAAACTAAGCTGTGTATGTGTAGTTGGGAGTGGACGCTAACTATCTGGCCCTGTAACGTGATTTGAAACATGTACGACACCTCTGTTACAATCTTTGTCAGAGTGTATGTTTGCTAGTAAAATATATGAACAGTGCTCTACTAACCTGGTAAAAGATGATTGCAAATTCGCATTGATTTCGCATCGATTAGATATAGGACTATACACTGTGCGAGATTCAATGGTGAATGGTGCGAGATTCAATGGCTCTGTACGAGGCAAGTGGTTGTTTTGCCGTCCACCGTTCACGAGGGGCGTTCTTATGAGGGTTGTGATGTCACGTGCAAAAGGTCTGTAGATGCTGTGGTTCTATGTGTGATCAAGACTACAGGTACAATTTATTTAAATAGGACCATCAGTGAGGTGCCTCTTTGATGGTGAACCATGTGAAATGGATGAAGAGGGGATGGGGAAACAAAACCATCAGTGGAATTGACCTTACCGTAAGCCACACCCGCATGACCTAGTAAACCAGTCAAGACGTAAGACGTCATGTCTGCGTCGGCACGTGCGTTTTGCTGCGGAAAAACAAAGCAGTCCTGCTCCCGGTGGTGCATTAGTCACGGCTTGTGTAAGAGTGATAACCGTTATCCCGATCGACTAACCGGCGTCCTGCTGTAGTCATGGCTTGTGTAAGAGAGGTAACCGTTATCCCGATCAACTGGTAGGAGGTGTACGCCGGACACTGTCCGGTTTATTCCACTCCCTAAATCCTCATACGAAAAATGTCTGCGCTGGATCAAACTTTGTGGAAGACCACTCGATCAGTTGAATCCATCCAAAATTACCAGAAACTACTACGTCTGCACTAAGGTAATGTTCTCTATTGTTGTTTTTAGCCAAAGGCTAACGATAGCTCCGCGTAGCTGACCCTCCACATGTTTGTTGACTTACTATTTACTAATAATGCCAACACAACATTGAAACTATGAGGTGATATAAATTCATTCTTACCCTGCTTGAAAGGAACAATGTCCAAAAACTTCGGTTTTGCTAACAATCAGTCGAAGTGAGTGAGGCGGCTCTGTCTTTTTCTGACTACAGGCAGCAATGTGCATTTCTTTTTTTTTTTTTTTGACAAAATTGCATGGTGAGGGAGTGAAGATACCCTTTACTAAAAAAATGTAAAGCCTCTCTGGTTGCTTCGAAGAGAAATATCGGCGTCCTGAAAATACCTGATCGAGAAATTACAAGGAAGATCTGACAACTTTGCCATTGCTGTGGATTCACTTTTGCTTATCTTGACTGGCAAAGGGCGCTGCTCGTCACATTTAGTGGGCGGGGAGGGTCGTGCCACGGTAAGGTCAATGGGGACTTCCGGGTTTTACACATCAGCGCCGTTTCCGACAACTGCTGCGTACCAACACTCGCACCCCCACGGCTGTGCCCCACAACCGCTCATCGGCGGGAGGGCGTCTTGCCTATCTGAAATGCTTCGGACACTGAGACAGACACTACACACTCGCAGCCTTGCAACCGTCAACAGGAACGCGCAACCCAGGAGCACAAAGGTGGAAGCACAAGTACTAGGACGCGGCGCACACGTCGCAAACCGGATACGGAAACAAAGTTGATGGGTAAGAACCCGGAAGTCGGAAGTCCCGCCTCCTTTGTGGCAGGAATCACAGTTGATCCAGTTTTTTTTTTTAGCTACTAGCACTCGATAGTGAACATTTTTCTTTGTCTCAAGCTTATGTGGATACATGTAATTTGTTACTGCTTTTCAAGGTGTGATAGTTGCAGCAATGGCAGAAAAGAAGAGGCAGCAGTTGATCAGGTCTACTGGGCCGCTCATAGTTTTTTACAGCTTCTCTGACCCCACTCATGCCAAGGTATGCAAAACAGGGTGGAATGTGCATGCTGTTGATTGTTGATAGTGCTGTATTCTTAGGGTTGGGAGGGTTACTTTTAAATTGTAATCCATTACAGTTACAAGTTACCTGCTAAAAAAAATGAGTTAGTAACATAATCCAAGTACCATAATATTTAAGTAATGTAACAGGATTACTTTTGGATTACTCCAATATTGAGTATGCTCATGAAGACAAAATAAAAATAAATATAACCACAATATACATTCTATACAATGTGCCCCTGCTATATTCGGGTGATAGGGACCCGGGCAGCCTACAAATAGCAAAAATCCTAGTCTAATTAAAAAGCATGTAGGCTATTGATTGATTGATTGATTAAAGACCATATGCTGTTTTCGAACTGTCACTGAAAGCAACCACACCTCACAGATGGATGGATGGATGGATGGATGGATAGATAAATAGATAGATAGATGGATAGATAGATAGATAGATGGATGGATGGATAGATAGATAGTCATCCAATGAGAATGATGATGTGTGACATGAAGGAATATTAAATTACTATATTAAGTGTAATCTTTGCGTGTCCAAATAATTGTATTCAGGATCTGATGAAGAAGTTTTCCTGCAAGAATTTATTTAGAGGCCTCTAAAGACACAGTCAGAATATCACATCAGAATGCAACGTGATGATTCCAAGTGTGTCAATTTACAGAACATCGACTCATTTATACAAAAAAGATAAAAGGTTCCTCCTACCGGCTCTTGATTGAACAAAGGGCAGACATGTCATCTTCTAGTGACCAAATGTGTGATGTTATTAGCAAGCAGACGTGATGTTATTAGTAAGCAGACATTTACATACAGTTCCCCTTCTTGACTGGGGGAGAGATGCAATTAGGATCTAACCCCAGACTTTTAGACTCCAATGCCAAAAGGCTCTAAATAACATCATGCACATTCCTATCTTCAATAGCTTTGAGGGTGAGAGGATAAAATAAAGTTCACAAAATCATTACTCCACTGTATTCTTTTTAAACACTCATGATTATATCACATTGATATGCCTATAAGTAAATTCAAAAACAGTAAAACATCAAATTGAAAATATTAAATGTCTTCAGTCCTACCATTGAACTTCTATAAGTTCAAAAACCGGACATTTAATCCCACAATAGTCTAGAGAGAAAGTCCAGCGCGAATCTTGATCGTCGCAAAAATGAAGCAATGTTTGTGTGTGGAGTTCAGAAAATAAGAATAGCAGGTGAGAGAGAGAGAGAGAGAGAGAAATAGATAGAGGGGCTTAGCAGTCAAAATTCAGTTTGATTCATTAAAAAATCAGTGGAAGGGGCATAATAAATGTGAGGCATAACACTATGTGATGTGGTTAAGTGTCACGACGCAATAGCAGATGTGTCCGTCCCTCGAAGCCATCTCCTGATGAAGGTCTTGTTGAATGAAAAGTGCGTTCGACAGTTGGTCAAAATTTTTTTTTTAAAAAGAGGCGTTTGTCAGCCTTTTTCCGAACCCTGGCTCACTGCCAGAGATCGCAGGAAAGGTCACGGGACTTCATTCCCAGTGTGACTCAATCCTTGTGAATTGATGAAAAGGGGATTTGAGTGATTTCCCCCTTTCAAACAGCAGATTGACACTTGATCAGCTTTTCCAACTGTGTCAATCCGTGCCCAGGGAAAAGGCACTCCAATGAATCTTCTTTCCTCCGCGTCCTTGGGTAGCTTGTCAGGTAGACACTGGAACCGGGTGTGGTGGGATCCGTTAGATGGCTCCAATTCGTGTGGACGCAGATCAGCATCTTAGTCAACCCCCTCAGTCGGTCTCAATTGATGTGATTTGATGAGCCTGGGACCTCTTGGATCACATGTGGTGGATGTGGCCCCCACTATTATGATCAGCAAACCAGATCGACCATTTTTTCACCATATCTGAAAGCAAAATCATTATCATTTAGTCACTTCTAACATACATAGTCTTCATTCTTTACTTTGAAAAGAGCACCTGTTTTTTTTAGCAAATGTTAATTGTTTAAGTTCTGTAGGTCCTGAAACATGCTGTTGGACACGGAAAAAGTTATTTTTGTTGTGGCATTCAAACAGAATCCGTTTAATGACATTTGTACATTCAATGGCATAATAATGAAAGTCTTGTTGCCATTGAAACTTTATGAGGCCAATTGTTTAATATTTCTATTTTTCTTTAATGTCCTTGAGATCAGAGATAATATATGTTTTAATCTCAATGCCTTTTCTATATCTTATGAAGTTTTGTTTTTTCAAGTGGGTTTGTCTGATCCAATCTTCCTAGGAAACCCTTATGATGGTAGATAATGATTAATCAAATATTTTACCATGATATTTACTGTTGTAGATTTTAGCATAAATGTGCTCTTTGTCGTACATCAAATTTCTGTATTTTTAACGCTGGTTTCTTATTATAGCAGTGTAAATCATTTAAAAACAACATCATCTTAACTCAGAACTACTCATGTCCGGCCGGGCCATGAACAGTCTGAGAAGAGATCTATACTTATACCTTAAATAAACACTGCAGTTCATTTTTAACAACTTGTCTCATGAAAAAATGTCACCCAGGTGTGTCAATGTTCCTTCCACACCTAAATGGCATATTCCATGGGCTCTAGAAATTATACTTTTCAATTGTTTCTTAAATGGAACATACTTACCGTATTTCTGCTATAAGGGTCGTCTTTTGTCATCTTTGTAGAACTTACGTTTCCTCCAAGTCAAATCCTCCCCATTCGCTGCCTGTAAATTCCTCACACCAAACTTCATTCTCACATCAGACTTCCTTTTGATACACAGACAGACCAGTCATTCTCACATCAGACAGACCAATCATTCTCACATCAGACTTCCTTTTCAACAAACTCAGACAGACCAATCATTCCCCCATCTGATAAAGATCAATTTTGATCATTTCAGACCTGAATGTGAAAACTGCAGCCGCTTCCAAATTGCTGCTTCAAAGAGGAAAAACAGACACCTTGTGTCCTGTAGATTAAAAAACAACCAAATTGTGACAATTTGGCCAACACCAGAACTATAAAAAGATCTCCAGCTGAGCTAGCCAGGAGCCATAAAAACAAAAGCCTTTGAGGCAAGAGTTTGTAATGTAAATTTGAATCCTGTAGATTAGAAAAACAACCAACTTAAGCAGATGTAAATTAAGATCCTGCAGCGGAGGACTTTTAGGGTCAGGAAGAGAAGAATTATTATTATTATTATTATTTTTTTAAAACAACCCCATTAATCTATTGCAGGTCACAAATCTTCCAAATATCTGCCATCTCAACTAGTAAAAGGAACGAGTTATAATCAGAAAAACAAAACAAAATCCCTACTTTAAACCAACCAAAAAGTATTCTTAAAATGCTACCTAACCTCACCTCTTTTACAGAGTAGTGGGGGCTTGTAAAAACACAGCAGGGAACTTTGCAGATCATGACCCACTCAAAAATCAGTGCTGCGACCTAAATCAAAAATTAAAAATTTAACCAGCAAATTCGCCGTAAGTGTTCCATATCTGAGTCCACTCTGAGAAGCCAAAGTTATAAAAGAGAAATGGGGAAAAAAATAGAAGGCCAAATTCAACAAGCATCGAACAACGGAAAATATAGTATTTAAGGATTAGAATGAATTTTGTACTACCCTAATTCACATAAGCTGTTCTCAATTTCCGAAACTGCGTTGCTATAGATCACATCTCCTTTCTGACATAGTACAGAGTGCAAATGTCTACAAACAGAATACAACATACGACCTCAGGCACCAAACTCAGATGATTCCAGAACTTTGAGTCCACAACTGTAGTTCATATTCCTTCCTGTCCTTGTCGATAGCAGTTTATGCAGGGCATAGTTCAAAGCGGGCACTGGGCTTTGTGTACTGGAGTTCTCAGGAAAAGTTCATCAGGGCAGAATCGATGATTATCCTGTCTGCTAAAAAGTTGCTGGACATTATGCTCAAACAATGCATAAGAGTCATTGAACAGTCACAGGACGAGCGGATTTACAGTGTACCATCCTTTTTGCAGTCCGTGTGGTCACTTCCCCCCCGAAAGTGACCATTGTTCAGTTCGCCTTCCACTCTGAACATCAAGCATAGCAGGAGAATGCTGTTCCTTCCATTTCCAGCACTTTTTGGTTGAGTCACCCAAGTGAAACACCTTTCAGTCAAAGATTGAACCTGCCCGAAACATTTATACACTCGGAACAGACAGAGGGAGATGAGATCATAGCAAGAGAACACTGCTTGTTGTCATACAATTTCCAATAAAAATAACTAAAAAATTCCCCCAAAATATTTTGTTTTTCAAACCCCTAATTTATTCATTTTGTGGTTTTATTTGAATTTGATCATTACACTATAGCAAGTAGTAGTACTATATTTACGCATATGTCTACCATAGACATCTTCATTATGTGTTACCTCAAATTTAAGAAAATGTGACAGCTGTCAGTCACCCTGGCCACTTGGATGGAAGACATTTCCAGACTTCTAGAATGGGACTCAGATAAAGACAAAGGTTAAATCATTTTCACACTTACGAATAAGTTGTCAGAGATGCAGGGGAAATATAAAATCAAAAATGAAAAGTCTATTTCAATTAAAATTTGGTTTTATTACTTATTCAACTATATTAAAAGTTGGTTTTATTACTCATTCAACTATAAAAACACAGATCTGATTTTAAAAATAATATGATAGTGGCCTGTAGTTAACACCTAGACCTCTATATCCTTCCGCATAACAGGACCAATTTGATTTTATGATTAGAAGACCCCTGCTATTCACACACACAACAGACTACAAGTCTCCCAAATGGAGACAATGGGAGAGAGGACTAAACTTATCACACCCCCTTTCCTTTTTATTTAGTTTAATTTAATTTTAACAGACAACAGTACAAATCACCACCTTCTTAAAACAGCAGCTCACGGCCCCCATCCTCACAGACCTTTAGTCCCTAATCAAGCGTGGGGGGAAGAGCTTTAAAAATTGTCACAGACAAAGGCAGAATTCTCCCCTACTTTCAAAATATGCAGATTTCCTGCTTACCATTAAATCTCGCTAGAACATCACACAACACACCTTTCCCATTGTCAGAGTCACACAAACAGTCACAAACTCTCTGCAGGCACACAAACAAGGAAAAAATCACACGATCCACACATGCTCCAAACATTTCACCAACTGGGCTCAACAAACACTCACACAACCCAAACTCCTCAACTTAATTCAGTGGCGTCTCAGTTGTTGAACCACAGACGAACACAAACCTCTCTGAAGTGCGCACTCATTTGTAAAATACACCGTTTATTCGTCTAACAATAACTTCACCACGTACTTATAGCTCAAATGTCGACTTATTCGCGCACAATCCATCGCAACGTTACGGCTGCGACACAGACACGTCGCGCACAATTTAAAACAAACAACGAAAAAACGCGTGGCCACAACACACCATGGAGCTTAACAAACAAACAAACGCGTTCACTTAACAATTCATTTCTAAGCCAAGAGCTCTCGCTTGGTTCAAATTTTCCCCCCGGGTCATCTTTCACAGTCAACACTTCATCCAATTTATGTTCCAATTTCTTAACAGATGCGGCTGCCCGCAGCTAACTCATCCTTAGCCTTAAAAACAGATTCGCACAGTAGCATCTTACCAAAAACTCATCTCCTGCGCAAAACTCGTACGCTGGCAGAGCCGCTAGCTTAGCATCAGTTTCCTCATTCTCAAAATCACTTAACACCGCCATCTGCGCACCGTCTAACTTTTCTTCCATTCGAAGAAACTTATAGAAGTGTTTTTCACGGAGGTAATCAGCGTCTGGCGCTGTTTACACAATCAAGTTCCACAAACACACCACATTTTACAACGGTGAGAACCAACCACTATCACAATTCGTGCGCATTCATACATTTAAAAGAGTTTCATACTTACGTTGACGCTGTGGTGGAAATGCGTCCAGCATCATGAACTCACTGTTCGCTTAGCGACCAATTCTGACTCTCGACCGGAAGTCTATGCAAACCTCCTTAGTTACGGTCAATTTTTTCCGTCCATAATATGTAGTAATTAGTCGTTTTTAATATTTATAAAGTCAGTGACGTCTCACTTATTATACTACGATATAACAGATCAAAAGTATTCTCATTAATCCCCCCCAAAAAAATATTTTTCCTTTTTTTTTTTTTTTTCAGACAAACACAAACAAGACGAAAACGAAACAGATATTAAATACCTTTTGCGCGACTTCAACAAATATATCCGGATCTTCACGGGCGGCTTAAACCACACAGCTCTCGAACGTAAAAATGTACGGACGGCTAAAATTACACCACACACCGTTAATATACGGGTGTTCAACACAGCAGACGCCTTGTGTGATCAACACAGGCCGCTTAAAGCACAACACACAACAGCACTCACATAAATGTGATCAACACTTAGCGGCTAATAACACAACTACAATCAACCCAACAGCCAATCCCCCGTGGTACACAATCTCTTATGCCATTTACAACAGCGGAGCTCTCCTACTTGACGTCACTTCCGTAAACACGGGGCACTCTTATGCGCGATTTAATATTTTCCCGGCTTCTTATTTAACACAACATACACTCACCGAGGAATTATGTCCCTCGGTTTAGAAATTCCACACAGCACACACCTTGTTACCACACAGGCGGCTAATCCACTCCGCACTCCCAGTAGTTCATATACTGACGGCTTATTCATACGAAAAAATAAAAACACAACCTATTCCACCGCGGAAAAAACTCCCATGCATGGTTCAATGTCGTAGTAATTTTCAAAATCGAGGACTTTCCGTCCCACCGTAAGAAATACTACTACAACCCCCTAACTTGTTCACAGATCCCAAATACAACTTAGCACAGACGAAATGCAACTGTATTGATCCCAAACAACCAGAATTTCTCTACGTGGATAAAATGTCCACTCACCTTGTTAATATTTTTGCGCTTTAGAAATCCGGTGTTCAGGATCAATCACAGCTGTTGAAAAACGTCTCAATAAGATCACGTCGGGGTCACCATTTTGAAGGAATATTAAATTACTATATTAAGTGTAATCTTTGCGTGTCCAAATAATTGTATTCAGGATCTGATGAAGAAGTTTTCCTGCAAGAATTTATTTAGAGGCCTCTAAAGACACAGTCAGAATATCACATCAGAATGCAACGTGATGATTCCAAGTGTGTGTCAATTTACAGAACATCGACTCATTTATACAAAAAAGATAAAAGGTTCCTCCTACCGGCTCTTGATTGAACAAAGGGCAGACATGTCATCTTCTAGTGACCAAATGTGTGATGTTATTAGCAAGCAGACGTGATGTTATTAGTAAGCAGACATTTACATACAGTTCCCCTTCTTGACTGGGGGAGAGATGCAATTAGGATCTAACCCCAGACTTTTAGACTCCAATGCCAAAAGGCTCTAAATAACATCATGCACATTCCTATCTTCAATAGCTTTGAGGGTGAGAGGATAAAATAAAGTTCACAAAATCATTACTCCACTGTATTCTTTTTAAACACTCATGATTATATCACATTAATATGCATATAAGTAAATTCAAAAACAGTAAAACATCAAATTGAAAATATTAAATGTCTTCAGACATCAAGTGCAAAAATAACTTTTATCCCAGTCACAAGTTTAGCCGTGTATATGTTGTGTATGATGTTTAAATAGTGAATTGGTGGGAGGAAGATTTGTTTGGAAGGTGTAACTCACATTATGGTTGTAGGCTAGCAGGCTAGCTAGCACGAAGCTACAGCGCATAGCATGCCGCTGGACTCTCAGTTCGAACTTTCGCTCCGAGTAGATTTCAGTGAATACCGGTCGCCATTTTTTCCTCCCGTCCGTGAAGCCTTTTCAAACTGCCCACGTGTGGCGGACACGACTAGTCAGTTCGTTCGTTCCCACCTCCCCGACATGTAGCAACGGTCCCACGAGCGCGGGCGTGCACGCGCTCTCACTCGCTCTGTCCTTCTCTCTCTCTCCCTCTCTCTCGCTCTATCCCTCTCTCGCTCTCACCCTCTTTCACACTCTCTCTCATCGTAGAAATTGTAACCCCTCGAAGTAATCCCCATTTTTAATAAATGTACCTGTAATCTGATTACATGTTTTTTCCTGTAACTGTAATGGAATACAGTTAAAAATATTTTGCAATCTGATTACATAACGGCGGTACATGTATTCCGTTACTCCCCAAGCCTGTGTATACTTTACTTTTCATCCTGACGCCCAGATCAATTGTTCCGGAGAATAACAAAGAGAACTATTGGATGTATGTAGTTCTAATTATTCCACTATAATTTTAAATTAAATATCCATTTTCAGATTTTCCCTCGATTTCACTAGACCAATTTTTGCCTACTCACCAAATTTTTTTTGCACTAAAACGTTCACCTATAGGGAACAGAAAAGTAAAGACCCTATGAGGATAATGTAAAAATAAGATCCAATATGAAAAACATCATTATTTTTTTTGTGCCAAATTTCAGAACATTTATTGACTGAAGGCAGACACTTAGATCAATAACTGGTGGTGAGCGTAACATAATCCCTCTCAGTAATGCGTGCCTTTGCTGATCCATGCCATCTTCTATTGTATCTGGGATCATATTGCACAACATGTAACTGTTTAAAGATTCAATAAATAAATAGTCCTGATGTCCACTTCAGCAGATACTGATATCAATGGTGTTTTATGAAGAACACAAAGTGGAATAATTGCTGCTTTGTATTGCCGCCCTGAAACTCATCCAACATAAAAGCTTGTTTAAATTATGCACTTGGTTTTGTTGATAAAATGACAAACTTTCCACAGACAAGCATACATAATTTCATCTGATACTGTACATGAGAAAGACGCTTGCACTATATTATTTTTGTGCTGTGTTTTTGTGTTGCAGATATTGCTGGAGTGCCCAGATGACATTCTTGCCTTTGAGTTCTGCCCATCTGATCCAAATGTTATTGTTGGCGGCTGCGTGAACGGCCAGGTGCTTACTTTGATTCTACTCTGTCTCGGCTTGCCTGTCCCCTGCTGCTTTTGGCCTTGAATCACCTTTCTGTACGCTGTTTTCATCCATTTTCTTTTTTGAACAGACATAGTGATCACCAATAACAGGCATGGCAATGTTTGTGCCGTAGGTCGTGTTATGGGAAATATCTGCTTATGCCTCGCATTTGCACCCAGTCCAACATGGGCATCATCATAAACAGGAATCTGTCACAGGTGACATGCTGGTAAGCTCCCATGTCCTGTCTCTAATAAGCACCATGTTGATAGAATTATACATGTACAATACATACATTGCAAGTGATGGATTTTTACGGCGGCACGGTGAGTGACTGGTTAGCACATCCGCCTCCCAGTGCAGAGGACGCGGGATCGAGTCCAGGCTTGGCCTTCCTGGGTAGAGTTTGTATGTTGTCCCCGTGCTTGTGTGGGTTTTCTCCAGGTACTCTGGTTTCCTCCCACATCCCAAACATATGCGTGGCAGGTTAACTGAACACTCCAAGTTGTCCATAGGTGTGATTGTGAGTGTGGATGATTGTTCGTCTCTGTGTGCCCTGCGATTGGCTGGCAACCAGTTCAGGGTGTACCCAGCCTACTGCCCAAATCCAGCGCCCCCCGCGACCCTTGTGAGGACAAGCGGTTAAGAAAATGGATGGATGGTTTATTACATGTGGTTTACAATATCCTGATTGTGTTATTGTGATGTCAGAATGGTTTAATCGAGTATGGGTGCTTATATTACCAAAGGGTGATGTGTACCGACTCCATGTTTTTCTCCTCATCCTCAACTCTTAGATTGCAACACAACTGCATAATGGTTCTTCTCAAACTAGCCACATCATACCTAGTCCTAGAACTAAGTCAATCAACATAAATCTAAAAGCAAACACAGATGATTTAGTCTATCTTGCTGTGTAAGGAAAAAATACATGTGGGTCTTCTTCAAACATAGTACAGGATGTCACGAATGCTGAGCAAATATTTCATTTGGCCTAACATAATAGCAATGTAAAAGTCTCAAAAATCTCAAGCATAGCTCTATCTTACAAGATACTGTGGAGTAAGTAAAGGCTGAAAAAAGGCAAGGCCCACATTTGCTTTGCGTACTTTTATTGCCCCTACACTCGGCCAGCTGGCTCCATCCATCTCCTCTATTCTCTGTCTGCCCGTTTACTGCTCATTTCCCAGCTGTTACGCAAACCCCTCCGCCCTCCACTAGAACCACAGTTTGTCCCTGAAGATAACATAAAAGCAAATCAAATCAAACAAAGGGAAGTTTAACCTCTTTCCTTTATTTGTGGTGTAAGCAAAGCTTTATTTCTATATTGAAGGTTGTGGAAGCTACAGACACCCGTAGCTTGTTTGTCAGCCAATGATTAAGTAAAACCCTGCTACTGTATTTCGATGTATTTTCCTTTTCTGTCTTGTGAAATGCAACATCTCTTCATGCGATTAATCTGGATGAAGTTTCATGCTCACACTAATCAAGCGCAAGTGTTAAATGTCAGTATTGATGGATTGTAGCACTCTTGCTTTGACCCATACTCAACTCAGTAAACTCCTGACCCCCCCCCAATCCATTTACAGGGCCCTGAGGACAAGAAACACGGTAAAGCTCCACTTGTGCGCTACAGTGCAATGTCTGGAGTGGAAAACAGCCACACTGCACCAATTACAGATGTCCACTGGCTGCCTCAGACTTTTCAGGTATGGGTCACTTATGCTAAGGTTACATAATGTTCCCGAGGCCATGGCAGACACGTTTCAAGCCACCATGGACAGAAGGGGGTAGACGTGAGACAATCCTATAGTTAGATTTTTTAACTCTCCAAAAATTTCAGTCAAAGTGTGGACAACAAACTCAGGCTGCAGCTAAAACGGGGTGAATGCAACAAAACGTTACATGACTTGAAGGTTTATGAAATTACCAACTTTACCATTACATTGTGTAATACTTGTCATTTTTGCTGCTTGCATATTGAAAAGCATAAGCAAATCCATCAGAAATCTGGTGAAAATTGTTATTTTACAAGGGGACAATTGACACTTAGGTTAGGTACACATGTACCCAACAGATGTGCAGGACAGGACAGGACAATATCTTTGAATTCCACAGGCAAATAGCAACCATGAGGAAACAGCTTAAAAGGTGGCCATGTCCAAGTACCTAAAGAAGGTGTGTGTGGCAGATCCTGAATAGCCAGCTGAATGACACGAATAAGATCCAGGCCATTAAGGCTGCGTTCAGACTGCAGGCATATCTGACTCCAATTGGATTCCTCCTCAGATCCAATTTTTTGGGACTGACTGACTGTTTTCAGCAAGTGTCCAAATCCGATCTGGCCCTGTTCAGACTGAGCCACATTATTGACCCATCTGACAGGTTGCTGTAGTAACGACCTCGAACGCAGGCGGCTCCCAGTACGTGTCGTGTGTAACATCTTTGTGACGCTGTTTACCGCTCCGTACCTCCCGTTCCTCGCAAGCGCGTTAAGCGGATTTCTTTTCTTTCTTTCTTTTTTTTTTAAACGAACATATGTCTATGGCTACGGCCGGGCACTTATTTGCTAGGGTAGCAAGACCAGCTTCAGTGCAAGTAACATCAACTGTCACTATATTTCCAGTTGAGCATGAGAGGAGCCGATGAGGCAGTGGAGACGTCAAGGCGTTTGACTGCCGAGCAATGCGAGTAACCCGCCGGGCTGCGAACCGATTGGATATTGACAGCGCAGGCGCATTTGGCTTTTGCACGCGTAGAGTGACGTCACGGACAGTCAAATCCGTTCTGAGTGTTTCGAGCTGATCGGACTGTGACGCATCCTGTCCAAATCGGATATGAAATTGGATATGAAACTACCTCACCCATGTGGTTTAAATCTGTCCTTTTAATCCTGTGCTTTGTGACTATTCAGACTACAAAAGAGCCATCCACTTTCAATCTGGATGGGCTAAAAATCGGATTTGGACAGGCAGTCTGAACAAAGCCCAACACCTACTGTACTCTTTGCCAGTATTCAATACCCCACTGGCATAATACCCAGGCCACTGGAACAGTTGCAAGCCCCTGATGTCAAGACAAAAATGCTCCTTACAATGCACGGAGTGGTCCGCCCCAAGTCCAGCATCCTGAGGCTGTACACAAAGCAGAAAGAGGGGAGCTGTGGAGTGAGCATCATGGGCACTATCCAGGAGGAAACAACAGGCCCACAAGAATACATCAAGATGATGGCCCCCAGGGGTGAACTGCTTAGTAAATGCCTCAGGCAACGTAAAGGAGTCCAGTGGGTAGGAGTCCAGCCAAATAAGGAGAAGGAGCCAGATGGACTGTCATAGAAAGACAAGCCCCTGCATGGCATGTACCACCGACAAATTGAACCAGTAGCTGACATCACGAAAACATACTAGTGGCTGGAAAATACTAGAGCGAAAAACAGCATGGAGGCACTAATTATAGCAGCGCAAGAACAGGCCCTAAACAGAAGATCAATAGATGCCAGGGTCTACCACATTAAACAGGACTAAAGACAAGATCAATTCAGGCCAAAGTCTACCACATTAGACTGGTGGAGGCTACGTAAAGAAGCTCCAAATACGGTGTAGCATATCACAACAGGGTGTAAGATGATGGCAGGAAAGGCATATACATTGTACAAAATATAGACTATAGGTCCCAGAATCAAGTTGGCAGACCCTCCAAAGGTGACTGAGAATATCCAGACCAAGATCCTGTGGGACTTCCAGACTGACAAACTGGTGATAGCCATCCGGCCTAACATAGTGGTTGTGGATAAGCATCAGAAGACAGCAGTTATGATAAATGTAGCAATCCCGAATGATAGCAACATCCAGAAAAGGGAACATGAAAAGCTGGAGAAATACCAAGGACTGAAGGAGAAACTAGAGAAAATGTGGAGGGTACTGGCAACTGTGGAGCCAGTAGTGATCGGGGCACAGGGAGCAGTAACCCCCAAGCTCCGTAGATGACTCCAGCAGATAGCGTTAGAGGCCACAAGCTTGAAGGCGATAAAAGGCCTGGACAAAGATGACGGTGCCCTTAAACATAATATTTTGTTGAGACAATTACTGCAATCAAACCATTTTTGTAACTTTAGCTGAGACTTGTGCACCTCTCAGCAGGGATTTTGGCCTACCCTTCTTTACCAAACTGCTCCTGCTGTACAAGGTTTGAAGGGTGTTTTCTCCAAAAGGCATGTTTCAGCTCAGATGTTTAAAAGGATTTAGATCAAGACTCATAGAAGGCAACTACAGAATATTCCAATGTTTTGCTCTTTTGCAGTTAGGTGTTTTTAGCTGTGTGTTTGGGATCATTTTCCTGGTGCAAGACCCACGACCTGCGACTGAAACTGACTGAGGTTTTCTGACACTAGGCAGCACACTTCTCTCCAGAATACAGTACCTTGAGTCGAGATTTCATTGTACCCTGCACAGATTCAAGACACACTGTGCCAGATGTAGCAAAGCAGCCCCAGAACATAACATTGTCTCATCCATTATTCGCAATAGTGACAGTGTTCTTTCGTATGCTTCATGTCTACGTCTGTGGACGTAGAATTGATGGGCCTTGTCAAAAAGTTCCAGTTTTTTTCTCGTGTGTCCATAGGACATTCTCTCACAAGCTTTCACCCCATCCAACCACACTCTTGCTCCACCCCTTACTAATATTTGAAAACGGCGCTCCAAGCGGGGGTGGCCTGGATAACCGTTGGGCTTGCGAGGGAAGAGAGGGTTGGGCGTGGTCTGACTGTGATTGACAGGAGCAGTGAAAACTACAATATAAATCATTGCTATACAACGACGAGCTATGCTAAATTAACAAACCAAATGTATGCTAACAAATTACTAACCTAAAAATCGATATAAAGATGTTCGCGAATGCTACTACTATTCCAACTCCAACTCGCTAAGGATACTTGTATGAGACTGATCCGGTGTGTGGCAGAACGTCTACATCAGTTTAATGGAAGTGATGTCGGTAGTCCGTGCTCGTCCAAGGAGAAAACAAACAGCAAAGTTGTGAAAGTTGTGATTATCCCAGTGTTTAACCTGAAGATGTCGGATGTGCAAATGTCGTTCAGTTCACCTGGAACCTTTGCCTCCATGTAGCCTACATCAAATTACTACAAACAGAACTTTGAATTGTGCTTTGTATTTTTTGTTTGTTTTCTAATGAAAAAGGAAAAAAAGATGTACTAAAGTAGGAGGTCGCTTTATCAATAGATATTTTTTTCTTTTATTACACATTATCTATCTATAAAATGGCTGGATTTTGCTGCTTAATTCATATCCCACTAACGCAATATAAACCAGAATGCTGTACCATATTAAGACCAGTGGGACAACCAATCACAGCTCAGCTTCAGAAAACAGGTGAGCTGTGATTGGTCTTTGCCTGAGCCCTGAGAAACATTGATGTCATCTTCAGTTGACAGCAAGTGAAAAGCAAAGCAAAATGGCCGCCCCCTGAGATGGATAAAAACGGCTGAATTTCGCTGCTTAACTCATATTCCACTAATGCAATATTAACCAGAATGCTGTACCATATTTAGACCAGTGGGACTGCATAGAACATATTATTGTAAAAAAACAAAAAGAAAATTGGGTTGACTTTCCCTTTAAGCTTAATAGATATTTGCTGACTTAGTAACTCTCCTTGACCTCTGATTAGGTAACTGCTCAGGGCATCCCAGTGGAGAACAAATCCAATATTTCTCTGCAGCTTATTACCTGCTCCCCTGACAGGTAAGTCATTAAAATAATTCAAATCAGGATTGAAGATAGTATATGTAATGCTGGCTTGTAATTAGGAGGACCTCTGCCATTGACATGGCAACATTAGATCATCTACTTGAAATAGTGTTGCACTAGAGTCAGTTCTATATACTGTTGTACGCAGTTCTTGTTCAAACATTGCAACAGCATCTCAGACATTTTTTGGAAATGTGATATAATGAAATGTACAAAATAATTCCATTGTTTTATTTTATTTTTTTACCTTCAGTGTTTCTCAGAATTATATTTAATTTACTGTTACCAATCTGTTAAGACAATGTCCTGGTTTAATAATAGTTCTTAATTCGTTGAAGTTCTAATGATATTTTTTTTTTTTTATATTGTTGTATGCATATATGTCTTTACAAAGCACTCTAATGTTCTGGGATGTCCGAATGCCAAAACAAGCGCGCCAGGCCATACCAGAGAAGAAGCAGAATGATTTGGAGTCTCAGATGGCAAATTACAGTGTCAACAACCCTTTCAAATACTTGGAGCGGATATGGAAACCCTTCATCACGGTATATCAGATAGCAATGATTTTTTTTAAAAACTTTATTAAATAGCCATCTACTCCAAACTTTTATTAGGTTTTGCACACGAATACAATTGTATTAAAACATTTACAAAGTGTGCATAGTTCACATTTTCATCTTAGAAAAAATGGAAAGTGGTCACTGTAGTAATGAAGCACAATTCAAGTAACTTACATAAAAATGGAGCAACCACAATGAATACAGTAAATAAAAAAATAACAGTAGGCATTGGAAGCAGCCAGGTATTAGTAGACTGCAATACAGACAGTCACAGGCACACTGTGTCAGAGTAGAGGCGTATGACCCTCATCATAGCAAAAGTATTTCTCTCTAAACTACTAGGGTGGCAGATGCCTGCTATTAATAATTTTTCTCCAAATTAATAATTTTTCTCCAAATTTAACAAAAGAAAGTGTCAGCAAGTGTGACAATTGACACAAAAAACACACACGTCGGTTCATATTTGTCTGCCTCCGGCTTGATCAAATCCACCAAGATCACATTACACCACCTGTGACAAAAGATAGACTTGGTTTTACTGAGTGTAAAACCAAGTCTACTTTTTGTCACCAAATTGGAAGATGCGCAGCAGCCGTGTCAGCCGGAATGCTCTTTGAGGCGTAGCACACGTCTACCAAATTCACAGACACGCCAAACTAGACTTGCCCTGACAGGAAAATGAAGACGCACCCGTTTTTACATCGAGCGCACTCTACTGTCTGTTTCCAAATTGCCAGGTGCGTCGGGGCTGCATCTGCCTAGAAAGGCACAATATGGTCCCAAACATGGTAGACTTGATTTGTCCCACCACAAAAATGAAGATAAGTCAGTTTTTACACAAAGAGCACACGAAATGCATCTTTTTTTCTTTTCTTTTTTCTTCGCTGGACCCTTGTACAATGCTCCCCGTGGTTTTATCTATTTGACAATCCTCAAATCTAAAACAGGTTTGAAGGTGCTTTATTTTCAAAGGTAAGCTTGGTAAAACACACATTTTCTTTCATGTTTTAGGTTCCCTTGGTAAACATGGAGCGGAACGGTGATTACACCCCAATAAGATTCAACCTTTACCCCTTCACCAATAATATTAATAACAGCAACACCACAATATCAGGTGAGAGTAAACGTTATAGTTTTTATTGGTGAGGCTTTACGATCCCTCCATTTTCCCTTGGTTACTTAAAGAACATTCAACAGTTAGAATACAATGTAAATACTTTTTGAATGTAAAAAGTATGACAAGGAATGCTAACAGAAATATATATATATATATATATATATATATATATATATATATATATATATATATATATTTATTATTTTTTATTTTTTTAAAGAGCCTAGCGAGGTAATGGCTGTTTTGATAGCATTTAAATTATGCTGGCAAATATACACAAATATATAACGTCTTTCGTTTGTGGTAATTGATCAGATACAGATACATTAAAGGTAAATTATAAATTACTTTGTAGTGTAGTGTATTGACTGACAGACGATTGCCATGAACAATAGCACTGTGTTTGATAAACCCAATGCCCATGTGTGTTGACAACATTGTATGTCTTTTACACATTCAAAGGAGTACAGTATAAATGAGAATACCTGCCTAATTCACTGAATAAAACACTTGGCAACCTACAACATTTTATAGGACCCAGTAGAAAAGAAATATAACATCAATTGTGAATTACAAGGAACCTTAATAAGATGATATCCTTGAAGTGTACTGTTTTAAATGAGTGCTGGTGTTAGATATCAGAAGGACAGACAAGCCCTTGGCATGCTTATACTGTATTTTCTGGGCGGTGTTGGATATTTACATTCATGCCATAGTGACTGAAAGAACTACAAGTGAAAAAAATACTGTATCCACTCCTTTATCTGGATCATGACACAAACTGAACAAACAAGTCTGAGTATGCGTAGCCTGAGCTAAACACATGTACAGCCACAACAAAAAGACACAATTAATGGAGCCCCAATGTGTCAATTTATTTTTTAAACCAAAAGTATGTGAAGTTACTTATTTTCCCCCTTGGATTTACAGGCAGTAAAAAAAACAAGTAACACTGCTGCTACAATGAAGGAAAGAAACATTGAAGCAATATATAACGTGAATACAGAAGAATGCAGAATGCATTATCACTATTTGATGCACTGAATTAACTTTTAATGACACTTTAAATTGTAGCATGTATTAATATTGAATAGCATCTGATTGTTCAATCACACATCTGAAAAGCATTCTTGAAAACAATTTAATTAATATAAAAAAACATGTTTCAGGCAGGCAAGGCATACAGTATACTTGCTTGGTCATTATTGGACCTCACTTATATTTTATTCACACTAACTGACATTCAACAATTGATTTAAGTAAATATTTATTATTCAACACTCTTTTATTTACATTTTTGTGATGTTTGTTTGTAGAATAAAATTCAAATGACTACAAAAATACTTATGAAGTAATTACCATATTGCATTAAAAGTTCTCCAACAAATGTTTTTTATCCAAAAAGTTAACGTAAGTAAATGTAGCTTGTTGTTGCTCACCTCTGTACACTACCAACCAAATTTCTCCCAAAATGTTTCACTGTACACCACATACAGACATGATGATTACCTTGCCCATTTTGTGAAGTAATTTCTCTTGCTTTTAAGTAAGTGGTGATTTATGCAATAAACTAATGTTTGACTTATTGATTGATTTGACAACCTTTTCCACAGTAATGTCTTTAAAGTCAGGAAGGTGATGATAACAAGATCGTTTGACTCGTACTTCCTTCAGCGTTTTCTTCATAAATTACAATTCTCAACAAGTGACTGGCAAAGTGTGTTTGTTTGTTGTAACATTACAATGAATTTGTGATGCTTAAGAAAGTGGTGGTGATGGCTCAGCAGTAACTCCAGACTACAGTCAGCTACAAATACCCTCAGGCAAAGACCTAACACCTCTGCAAGACATAAATACCAAGATTTATATTGGGACACAGGTAAATATTCTTGAAGCCTTATTTATCCCCCAGCGTATCCCAACTTTCAACGATGTTCCTCCATAGTTATACCTAAGCAAACAGTGATGTTATTATTACATTATATGAATTTGTACTCCAAACACACAAATTGTGTTATTATGAGACGACGATAAGCAATAACGCTCTTTGCTTGTGCAAATAGCAAAATGTTCTGCTCTTTTGAGATTTGTGAGTTCTTGTGTTTCTCAGTCAAAACTGCTATTAGTTCAAAAAAGCAAGATGCACATAAACTCAATTGTGGGCGATTCAATTACTCTGCCTCCAAATAACATTATTCCATGCTACAAATGATGTGTATGAATGCTATTATAATGCATAATAGAGGGAAGAAAAAAAAAACAGTGGACCCCGCTATTGAGGTGGCACTGTGGCAGTAGCTCATCTGTAAGGACTTGGGGCTTTGGAAGCACAATTTAAGTCCCACTGTGGACAAATGTAAAAATGGCAACTAGTCTTTGGAGAGATACGAATCTGCTTCCTTGCTAGTGTCAAAGTGCCCTTGAGTGCCCTCCAACTGCTTCCATGCCTATGGAGTAAGATAACTGTGAAAAGATGTATGCGTAATTATGATGAATTATTATTATATAATTATAATGATTCCATGCGATTATAATGGCACTGTCCTTCATGAGCAAGGAAGTAGCCTGTTGTTTACACATGCAGTGAGAGATGTCAAGAGAGAAAGGGGCATGTAGAGTAAGGAAACTGTGCGTGATTAGCAATTTGTATTCATAATAGTAATAATTTGTGTTTGTTTCCCTGTGAGTACGAATTTAAATTCTTTGGTTTGATTTTTTAAAATTCTATGAATCAAAATTCTGTTAAAATTCTTATCTTGTGAGATCAAATCTAAAACCTGTGAGTGCAAAAGTGGGTATTGACTGTGATTAGGTGGTCTCCAATTACCCACGTCACATATGAAGGAATGATATGCTATAACGATTGCATGGCTTTGTGCTACTTAGTAAATAATTTATTTGTGATTGGTGTCTCTATGTACACAATGTCAATGTTTTTTGCCAGGATGGAGAGATCGTTTACACTGACTGGAAAATGGAGAAAAACGACCTTGATCAACTGCTTAGTAAGTTACATTATACCTTCTATGACAATTGGTGCAAATTTTTTAACTACAAGATGCACTGTTTATTTCACATTTAATTCTAACAGTGTAAAAGGTTCTAAATGTGACTCACAAAAAGTAAACTCTCCTCTTTGTTAACCACCAACTCTTCTCATCTGTCCCTAGGTCCCAAGCCCCTTCATTTGATCAAAATACACCCCTGCTTGGTCAATACAATAGAGCGCTCACCCTTTTTTAAAGACATCGTTTTGACTGGAACATCACTCTTTGGAAGCTGCAATATTGCGATTTGGAAAGAAGGAGTGCTGGTAAACAAATATAAAAAAAAATGCTAATTTGACTAAACAAAGGCCTTTTCCTTTATTTTGTGTTTTTTACAAACCGACTTCCAGGACGGCCCCCTTTTCCTGTTGCCGAGCTTGGAGGGGCTCTGTACTTCGGCATGCTGGTCTTTGACCCGACCGGCAGTTTTCTTCGTTGGAAAAGGGGATGGGAAAATTGAGGTGTGGAATATTTTAGAAAAGACAGGAGAAGCTGTGCACGTGCAAGAGCACATGACCAATGGCAAGATAACCTGCATCAAAGCATGGACCGTCTCCTGTGAGTATTCGTGAGGAATCACAAGAGTTAAAGGTGTATTCAAGGATCTTTTGTCACTGCGTCTTCCGGGTTGATCATCTTAACGATTGGTTGTCAATCCCCGTCAATCAATCTGCTGTAACGACGTTGTGCATGCTCGCTCCTAGCTGCGCATGCGCACTTTGAGTTTTGTAGCATGTAGCCCTGAGCACTGAGCTTTGTACTCAGCCATTGATCATTGTAGCTCCACCGATCTCCCCGCGTACTTTGAAAATGTCTGAGAGCTGCAAGAGGACATCCGTCAATGAAACGAGGCCGGCTGCAGAGATTGATGAAGATGCGCCTGCACATTCCTGACATTTGATAGGCGGTTCTCCCGGATGACCATGAGAGCTGGTAGGATGGTCTTCTGTATGAGCAGTTTTTAAAAACTGACAGACAGACGTTTGGCTTCTACTCTTTGAGAAGATCATTGAATAAACCTTTAGCAGAGAAAACCTCACAAGCGATTATTAAATGCACCCAATATTGTTGCTGCAATGTTGGGCTATTGTATTGAATTCCTGTTATCTAATATGTATAAATGACATACTTCTTAGAATGAGTCAATCGATATTGAGCATTATTATCTGGCAAATTGTTTGACATGACTCTTTAATATTGGAACTAATTTGACTGCAGGTATAGTGTATAATGAGTGTGTGTGACAATTAATGTAATAGTGCTGTTCCTTTGTTGAAGAAATGCTTATAGATGTTTATTTGTATGGCTTTATGTTACTCCAGCCAAGCAGCACTTCCTGACTTTGGGTGATGATCTTGGAATCGTCCGTGTATTTCAAATCCCACCGGTGTTCTACATCGCTTCCAGGAATGAGGTAAGACAGTTTGTCAGGCAAGCGGAACATGCCTTTCCCTTTGTTATTTTTTCTTAGCAGCAATCCTAACCAAATTTTCCTTACCGCAGGCTTGTTTTTGTTTTATCATTTTTTATTTGTTTTGAGTCAATGCCTTGTAGGGCTGATCCATGTTGATAGAGAACAAAATGGATTTTTGTCATACGTGTTATTTATTTGACAGCTAATGAAAGCAGATATCGCATATTCAAGCCGGGGGGGTTTCCTCTCTTGTATATGTATGTAGAAGTTGAACGTGGGAAAATGCATCGATCAGCAGCAAGAAAGGCTCAACGATCTTTTGAGGAGGAAAGAAGTGTGGCAAAATCAGACACAGGCAGCAGAGGAGCAAAATAAAGCGGTGAGATTCTGATGCTTGACAGTGGTTTGCTCTGCAACAGTATTTCATAGATACGGGCAGAAACTACAGCGATTCTTTGCCAGTTATTAACTTATTTAAAGCACTGGTTTGATGCTGAAATTGTAGGCATAGTATTGAAGTTCTCTGTAACCTAATGTTTAATTCATAAACATGAATATACAATGCCCCATCATGACAGTGCTGTGCAATTTGCTGTCAGTGCTTTTTTGTCATTCAATTCCAATTGAAGGTCTCTGGTCAACTCTTCACATGTGAAGTGATCTATTCCGATCTGCCGTTTATATGTGCTACTACATTAATCAGAACAGCTATTTGACATGCCAAAACCGACGTGAACGTCACATGATTTATCAAGATGGCGTTAAGCATGTTTAGCACAGCTGTGATTTGTTTGTTTTTGCACTTTTTAAAGCAACAGCATGATGAAAACAGGTGACTAGTACTTTAGAACAAGCTGGTTGTAAACCGCCATTTTCAAGTGTGTATACCAACGTCATGTCCAACCAGCATGTGCAGACACGTTCGCCCGGTCTGGACATGGTCTGGCTATCCCAATTTAAGCTGATCTATCACTCCTGTGCAGAATGATATAAGGAATATTCTACACCTGTAAACCCGAATGAAATTCAACTTGGATTCGGCCTGGTTGTTCCGAATGAGGTATTTAAATGGAGTATTATGAGATTGCAAGTAGTTCTAATGCTTCCTTATTATTCTCCAAAGGAGCCTGAGAAGCCAGGGACCCCCACAGAAGACCAGGATGAGATGAAGGAGTATGAAAATTTTCTAGTGCTTGAGGAAAGCATCCTGAAAAGCATGGGACTTACGCCATAAAAACACACACAATGTGTTTCACACAATTGTTTTTATTGATAAATTATTTGGACAACGCACACACAGTTGTTACTTTTGAATGTACATGTTTTTGATTTTCTTTCGTAAAAGTTAAAGGCGCAGTCTGTGAGGTTTAGGCTGCTAGTGAAGGAATATTAAATTACTATATTAAGTGTAATCTTTGCGTGTCCAAAATAATTGTATTCAGGATCTGATGAAGAAGTTTTCCTGCAAGAATTTATTTAGAGGCCTCTAAAGACACAGTCAGAATACCACATCAGAATGCAACGTGATGATTCCAAGTGTGTGACAATTTACAGAACATCGACACATTTATACAAAAAAGCTAAAAGGTTCCTCCTCCTGGCTCATGATTGAACAAAGGGCAGACATGTCATCTCCTAGATTGAACAAAGGTGTAAGGTTGATGGTAAACAGACATCTTTATACAGTTCCCCTTCTTGATTGGGGGAACAGAAGTAATCAAAATCTGACCCCAGACCTTCAGTCCCTAAATGACAAGAGACTCTGACACATCATGCACATTGCCCCTCTAACAGCATTTGAGGGTACAAAGATCAAATAAAGTTCACAAAATCACCATCCCACTGTATTCTTTTAAACACTCATGCTTATATCACATTGATATGCCTATAAGTAAATTCAAAAACAGTAAAACATCAAATTGAAAATATTAAATGTCTTCAGTCCTACCATTGAACTTCTATAAGTTCAAAAACCGGACATTTAATCCCACAATAGTCTAGAGAGAAAGTCCAGCGCGAATCTTGATCGTCGCAAAAATGAAGCAATGTTTATGTGTGGAGTTTAGAAATAAGAATAGCAGGTGAGAGAGAGAGAGAGGGAGAAAGATAGATAGAGGGGCTTAGCAGTCAAAATTCAGTTTGATTCATTAAAAAAATCAGTGGAAGGGGCATAATAAATGTGAGGCATAACACTATGTGATGTGGTTAAGTGTCACGACGCAATAGCAGATGTGTCCGTCCCTCGAAGCCATCTCCTGATGAAGGTCTTGTTGAATGAAAAGTGCGTTCGACAGTTGGTCAAATTTTTTTTTAAAAAGAGGCGTTTGTCAGCCTCTTTCTGAACCCTGGCTCACTGCCAGAGATCACAGGAAAGGTCACGGGACTTCATTCCCAGTGTGACTCAATCCTTGTGAATTGATGAAAAGGGGCATGTGATTCAAATCACCATTGAGTGATTTCCCCCTTTCACCAGCAGATTGACACTTGATCAGCTTTTCTAGGCGAATCAACTGTGCCCATCTTTGCCCATGGAAAAGGCACTCCAATGAATCTTCTTTCCTCTGCGTCCTTGGGCAGCTTGTCAGGTAGACACTGGAACCGGGTGTGGTGGGATCCGTTAGATGGCTCCAATTGGTGTGGACGCAGATCAGCAGCTTAGTCAACCCCCTCAGTCTGAGTCAATTGATGTGATTTGATGAGCCTGGGACCTCTTGGCTCACATGTGGTGGATGTGGCCCCCACCATTATGATCAGCAAACCAATCTGTGTGCAAAATCATTTTCATTTAGTCACTCATAACATACATAGTCTTCATTCTTTACTTTGAAAAGAGCACCTGTTTTTTTAGCAAATGTTAATTGTTTAAGTTCTGTAGGTCCTGAAACATGCTGTTGGACACGGAAAAAGTTATTTTTGTTGTGGCATTCAAACAGAATCCGTTTAATGACATTTGTACATTCAATGGCATAATAATGAAAGTCTTGTTGCCATTGAAACTTTATGAGGCCAATTGTTTAATATTTCTATTTTTCTTTAATGTCCTTGAGATCAGAGATAATATACTAAATCAAATATGTTTTAATCTCAATGCCTTTTCTATATCTTATGAAGTTTTGTTTTTTCAAGTGGGTTTGTCTGATCCAATCTTCCTAGGAAACCCTTATGATGGTAGATAATGATTAATCAAATATTTTACCATGATATTTACTGTTGTAGATTTTAGCATAAATGTGCTCTTTGTCGTACATCAAATTTCTGTATTTTTAATGCTGGTTTCTTATTATAGCAGTGTAAATCATTTAAAAACAACATCATCTTAACTCAGAACTATTCATGTCCGGCCGGGCCATGAACAGTCTGAGAAGAGATTTATACTTATACCTTAAATAAACACTGCAGTTCATTTTTAACAACTTGTCTCATGAAAAAATGTCACCCAGGTGTGTCAATGTTCCTTCCACACCTAAATGGCATATTCCATGGGCTCTAGAAATTATACTTTTCAATCGTTTCTGAGATGGAACATACTTACCGTATTTCTGCTATAAGGGTCGTCTTTTGTCATCTTTGTAGAACTTACTTTTCCTCCCATGGTCAAAACCTCCAATTCTCCGCTCCATTCTTTGCCTGTAAATTCCTCACACCAAACTTCATTCTCACATCAGACTTCCTTTTGATACACCGACAGACCAGTCATTCTCACATCAGACAGACCAATCATTCTCACATCAGACTTCCTTTTCAACAAACTCAGACAGACCAATCATTCCCCCATCTGATAGATCAATTTTGATCATTTCAGACCTGAATGTGAAAACTGCAGCCGCTTCCAAATTGCTGCTTCAAAGAGGAAAAAACAGACACCTTGTGTCCTGTAGATTAGAAAAACAACCAAATTGTGACAATTTGGCCAACACCAGAACTATAAAAAGATCTCCAGCTGAGCTAGCCATGAGCCATCAAAACAAAAGCCTTTGAGGCAAGAGTTTGTAATGTAAATTTGAATCCTGTTCAGGGAACTTAAAGTGAAAAAAAAACAACTCAAGCAGATGTGAATTAAGATACTGCAGCGGAGGACTTTTAGGGTCAGGAAGAGAAGAATTATTATTATTATTATTATTATTTTTATTTTTTTTTAAAACAACCCCATTAATCTATTGCAGGTCACAAATCTTCCAAATATCTGCCATCTCAACTAGTAAAAGAAACGAGTTATAATCAGAAAAACAAAACAAAATCCCTACTTTAAACCAACCAAAAAGTATTCTTAAAATGCTAACTAACCTCACCTCTTCTACAGAGTAGTGGGGGCTTGTAAAAACACAGCAGGGAACTTTGCCTTTGTGCATTCCCCGTGGAATCCAAAAATCAGTGCTGTTGAGCTTAATCAAAATTAAAAATTTAACCAGCAAATTTGCCGTAAGTGTTCCATATCTGAGTCCACTTCTGAGAAGCCAAAGTTATAAAAGAGAAATGGGAAAAAAAAACTAGAAGGCCAAATTCAACAAGCATCAAACAACGGAAAATATAGTATTTAAAGATTAGAATAAATTTTATACTTCCCTAATTCACATAAGCTGTTCTCAATTTCCGAAACTGCGTTGCTATAGATCACATCTCCTTTCTGACATAGTACAGAGTGCAAATATCTACAAACAGAATACAACATACGACCTCAGGCACCAAACTCAGATGATTCCAGAACTTTGAGTCCACAACTGTAGTTCATATTCCTTCCTGTCCTTGTCGATAGCAGTTTATGCAGGGCAAAGTTCAAAGCGGGCACTGGGCTTTGTGTACTGGAGCTCTCAGGAAAAGTTCATCATGGCAGAATCGATGGTTATCCTGTCTGCTCAAAAAGTTGCTGGACATTATGCTCAAACAATGCATAAGAGTCATTGAACAGTCACAGGACGAGCGGATTTACAGTGTACCATCCTTTTTGCAGTCCGTGTGGTCACTTCCCCCCCCGAAAGTGACCATTGTTCAGTTCGCCATCCACTCTGAACATCAAACATAGCAGGAGAATGCTGTTCATTCCATTTCCAGCACTTTTCGGTTGAGTCACCCAAGTGAAACACCTTTCAGTCAAAGATTGAACCTGCCTGAAACATTTATACACTCGGAACAGACAGAGGGAGATGAGATCATAGCAAGAGAACACTGCTTGTTGTCATACAATTTCCAAGAAAAAATAAATAAAAAATTCCCCCAAAATATTTTGTTTTTCAAACCCCTAATTTATTCATTTTGTGGTTTTATTTGAATTTGATCACTACACTATAGCAAGTAGTAGTACTATATTTACGCATATGTCTACCATAGACATCTTCATTATGTGTTACCTCAAATTTAAGAAAATGTGACAGCTGTCAGTCACCCTGGCCACTTGGATGGAAATCCTTTCCAGACTTCTAGAATGGGACTCAGATAAAGACAAAGGTTAAATCATTTTCACACTTACGAATAAGTTATCAGAGATGCAGGGGAAATATAAAAATCAAAAATGAAAAGTCTATTTCAATTAAAATTTGGTTTTATTACTTATTCAACTATATTACACAGATCTGATTTTAAAATAATATGAGAGTGGCCTGTAGTTAACACCTAGACCTCTATGTCCTTCCGCATAACAGGAACAATTTGATTTAGCCTTAGACGACCCCTGCTATTCACACACACAACAGACTACAAGTCTCCCAAATGGAGACAATGGGAGAGAGGACTAAACTTATCACACCCCCCTCCCCACAGGAGACAAAAGGAGAGAGAGAGAGGGGGGGGCGGAAGAAAAACTTATCCTTCACCTACCATGTCCTTTTTATCTAGTTTAATTTAATTTTAACAGACAACAGTACAAATCACCACCTTCTTAAAACAGCAACTCACGGCCTCTCTGCCTTTCATTCTGTCGTCCTCTTTGACGCCGACCTCTGCTTCTGACAACTGATTCCTCCTGGCAAGTGTCTGCCCAGTGGCCTGTTCTTCCACAAATATAGCAACGATTCCGACCATATGGTGCCCTATTCTGAAACATAATCAAATCTGATCCAACAGCATTAGGGGATGACCTGTCCACAGAAGCCGAACTCACAAAGTCCTCCTCTTGTTTTCTCAAAGTTTGTACTTGTAGCATTGTCAATTGTGATTCAGTATTCTTAAGTTTTTCATTTTTTGATACGATATCTTTTGCATACCTTCTCAAATGATGTTTAAGATGACTCAACCACCTTACATGTTCGGCGCCTGGCAAGTCCGGATTGTTTTCCATAGCTTGCACAATTGGTTTTGGAGCTCCTTTTAGAATTGCAGACCGAAAAATTTGTGAATACAATACAGAATCGGTTGGCAAGTGTCCAGTCTTTAAGGAGAATTCGACAAGTGCCTGATCAATGAATGTAGCAGCGTCCTCATCAATTTTCTGAGTAAAAAATAAATCCGAAATGACAATTTCTGGAATCGGAAATAATTCACCTAATACTTCAAAAAGTGATAAATAATTCTCACGTGCTAGCGCTTCCTCATTTAGTAGAGAAGGCATCCCAGAATTAGACATTAAGGTCTCAAATTGAGACAAGGGACACGCCTGTGTCAACAATGCACGCACATCCCCCGCTGTCAAAATCTGACCTATCACCTCTCTCTGCAAAGACCTCAGCCAATTCTGCCCTCCCGCCTGCAATGGCGGCAGTCTTTGTAGTAACACGCTCAGATCTGTAGGCAGAAATGGCTTATATATAGTAGCAGAAGTTCCAGTGGCCGGCCTTGACTTAGAGCGAGTCACTATTTCATTAGAAGCACTGTCTAAAAGTCCATCTGGTACGCTGAGGTCACATGACCCAGAAACATTCTCCACCGCACATGTTAGCTTTGCTAATTTTCTATGTATATTTTCAATTTGACAGCTAACAGAAGCTTCTCCAGTCATCTCATGTTCTCGCTGTCGGATCAATTCCTCACGTTCGGCCCTCAATGCACAATTTTGTTCAACCAATTCATCTCTAGCGGCCTTTTCGAAACGCATCAGATTAGTACGCCATCTCGAACGTAAAGACTGTGGAATCTCCGCATGCCGAGCCAATTCCAATCCGAAATCTTTTGCCTTATTCAATCTGTCTTCCGGGTCATTTCTCATGCCTAACAATTTATCCAAATTCCATTCCATCTGCTTAATAGAAGCACTTACGCCAGCAGCTAATTCACTAACCGCCTTCTCAACGGAGTCGCCAGTTAACGCCTCGTCGTGATTCCCCGACTCCCATTTCACATCGAGATTACCACCATTTACTGTCAATATAGGAGCTTGCAAATCCTGTAGCATCTGAATAGCCGTACTATACGGTGATTGAGTAAACGGGTTCTTAGGACCAAATTCACCACTCGCACTGGCTTCCGCATACGCTGGAGGAGTCATTAACCTAGCGTCAGCCATGCGGTCATCAAACACGTTGCCGTTAGCCGAGCCGTGGCTCGTGGACTCGCTCAACACAGCTTTCCGAGCAACTTTCACAGAGCTGCCCAAAGCAAGCATTCTCGCGTTGACCAACATTTGGTCCACGACCTTACATTGTCGTCTAACTTTCCTTCCATTCGAAGAAAATATAGATGTGTTTTTCACGGAGTTAGTCAACAACCGGCGTTGTCTTACACACGCAAGCTCCACGGATTCCATTAATGCAATCAAACATACCTTAGCCTCCAGACATGGAAACCAACCATCATCACAATTAGTACGCATCCATTCATATAAAAGATTTTTCGACTTACTTCTCTGGCGTGGTGGGAGCGCTTCAATCATCACGAGCGTTGCAGCCTTTACCTGTTCGCTCAGCAAAGGGTTCAGAATATGGACCGGAAGTTTATGCAAATCAAACCAGCCGGAGTCTTGATCAAAAATGTCGTCCATTATATGTATTAATTAGTCGTTTTTAATATTTATAAAGTCAGTGACGTCTCACTTATGATACTACGATATAACAGATCAAAAGTATTCTCATTAATCCCCCCAAAAAAAAATATTTTTCTTTTTTTTTTTTTCAGACAAACACAAACAAGACGAAAACAAACAGATATTAAATACCTTTTGCGCGACTTCAACAAATATATCCGGATCTTCACGGGCGGCTTATCACACAGCTCTGAACCGAAAAAACGGCAGGCTTCCTAATATATCAATCCACGCACCGTAGCGAACTACGCGACATACGGGCGTTTAGCTCAGCAAACACTACGCGTGATCAACGCGAGCTGCTTATTTCACAACACACATCCGCAACACATAGTGCGATCACCACTAGCTGCTTATAACACCACAACAACAGAATCAGCCTATTCCTCCGTGGTACTCAATGTCACATGCCGTTTTAAACGGCGAAGCGCTTCGACTTGACGTCACTTCCGTAAACACGGGGCATTTCCATGCGCGACTTAATATTTTCCCGGCTTCTTCTTTAACACAACATACACACACCGAGGAATTATGTCCCTCGGTTCAGAAATTCCACACAGCACACACCTTGTTAACACACAGGCGGCTAATCCACTCCGCACTCCCAGTATCTTATATACTGACGGCTTATTCATACGAAAAAATAAAAACACAACCTATTCCACCGCGGAAAAAACTCCCATGCATGGTTCAATGTCGTAGTAATTTTCAAAATCGAGGACTTTCCGTCCCACCGTAAGAAATATTACTACAACCCCCCTAACTTGTTCACAGATCCCAAATACAACTTAGCACAGACGAAATGCAACTGTATTGATCCCAAACAACCAGAATTTCTCTACGTGGATAAAATGTCCACTCACCTTGTTAATATTTTTGCGCTTTAGAAATCCGGTGTTCAGGATCAACCACAGCTGTTGAAAAAACGTCTCAATAAGTCCACGTCGGCGTCACCATTTTGAAGGAATATTAAATTACTATATTAAGTGTAATCTTTGCGTGTCCAAAATAATTGTATTCAGGATCTGATGAAGAAGTTTTCCTGCAAGAATTTATTTAGAGGCCTCTAAAGACACAGTCAGAATACCACATCAGAATGCAACGTGATGATTCCAAGTGTGTGACAATTTACAGAACATCGACACATTTATACAAAAAAGCTAAAAGGTTCCTCCTCCTGGCTCATGATTGAACAAAGGGCAGACATGTCATCTCCTAGATTGAACAAAGGTGTAAGGTTGATGGTAAACAGACATCTTTATACAGTTCCCCTTCTTGATTGGGGGAACAGAAGTAATCAAAATCTGACCCCAGACCTTCAGTCCCTAAATGACAAGAGACTCTGACACATCATGCACATTGCCCCTCTAACAGCATTTGAGGGTACAAAGATCAAATAAAGTTCACAAAATCACCATCCCACTGTATTCTTTTAAACACTCATGCTTATATCACATTGATATGCCTATAAGTAAATTCAAAAACAGTAAAACATCAAATTGAAAATATTAAATGTCTTCACTAGCAAGATTTGAATGTAGCCTGAACCGCACCTTTGGAAAGTTTTTTTTTTTTTTTTTCTTTTAAACTTTTAACTCAAGTACTCTAAATGTACTTAAAATACATTTAAAAAAATGTTCAAATGTGTTTCATGTTAACATTTGCTTGATTGGGTAAACATGTAATCATTTAATCCTCATGAAGATGAATAAACTCTCAAAGTCTCATTCAGGTCAATTTCCACCCGATTCACTGATGTGAGATCTTATTTCTGGGTAATTCTCAAAAGATGCAGCACACTGGAAGGAAATAATTTTAGGGCTGCTTTAATTTCCCGATAGGTATCTGCTGTTGATGACCTTGTCATTACATTGCCTAGTCATTATTTATGGCTCATTTCACATGCTGGTGATAAGCACATATTTCAATAAAAGGAGACAATTTGATTCCCGATTCGGTATTGTTTAAGTCAACAGTCATAACATGACCATCACGTTCTTAAGCTGAGCAGTTTTCTGTATGTATGTATGTATGTATGTATGTATATATATATACACACACACGAAGTGGAACCTCGGAGTTTGAACGGCTCGGAACTCGTACAATTCAGACACAAAAAAAAATCTGAGTAAAAAATGCCTCGGAGTTTAAACTCATTTTCGGAGTTCGAACACCCAATTAAAGCAAGCTAATGTCAGGGAGGGGAAGCTTGGGAACCCAAACGCGGAGGGACAAGGCGAGGAGGCAGAAGCCCAATCCAAAAAAATAATTTAATTTCTATGAAAAAAAAGGGATCTTCCAAATTACAAGATAAAACAAATCATAAAACAAAACATGAACCAAAACATGGGAGGGAACAACAAGGAAAAAACGAGCAGCATGACCTGGGACAATGACAAGGAAAAACAAGCAGCATGACGTGGGGAAAAACAATGAACCCACACAGACAGAGGGGAGACAGCAGACTAAATACACAAACACTAACGACACAATAAGTCACACCTGGGCAAGACACAAGTGGCTGAGGGCACTGATTAGATAACACGAGGAAGGGCAGGATCACACTTAACAAGACAAGGAAGACACACAAGGAAAACAGAAACTAAACATGACAGCTAACCCGAACGTACCTTGAAAACGGGTAGCCGAGTGAAGCCGAGCAATGCCGAATGCTCACGTCGCAGTAGTTGAGACAATACACTGCTCACTTCCAGTCAGATCGTGAATACTCCCGGAGGTGCTCCATACTCATACATACATTTTGATTTTTCCACGACAATTTTCTTCGCCATGGGCCCAAAGAAAGACAACAGTACCAGTGGCAGCAAAGAAAAACATACAGTGCTACGAACCACAGTGGAATTGGGAAGGAGATTATCACGCAGTTGTAACTACCGTGACTACTTCTGTAAACACTGGCACGAGGACCCCCCCTCCCCCTTATTTAAATTTTCTTTTTTCTCTACTTTTTTCTTTTTTTCCTTCTTTTTTCTTCTTCTTTTTTTCTTCTTTTTATTTATTTTTTCTGAGCTCAGTTTTGTTCATTCGGTAATTTTACCGATTTGACATGTCATCATCATTGCTCTCTTTTTATTTTATTTTATTTTTTTATTAGATTTTTATTTATTTTGTATGTGCTTGAGCATGTGCGTGTGTATGTGTCACCCCCACCAACCGCCAGACCCCCAAACCCCGGGGACCCCCCGCACCCAGGCATCGGTGCCGGAGAGGGGCCGGACAACGGAGCGGCGAGGGCGCCCGCGCCCACCCCACCTCCAGCCGCGTGGTGGGACAGAACACCAGGGGCAGAAGGGGAGATGGGAGCACCGGTGGATGGGCGGCACCCCCGAACCCCAGGCCCAGTGGGGAAAGGTCCCGGTCGTCACGCCAGCATTCTTAGTGAAAGCTAACCCTGTTACTGAGTTCGCCAGCTCGCCCACTGGCAAACTCTACCCCTACACCGTGAATGTGACCCCACCCATTGTATATACAAGTGTGTGTGTGTGTGGTGCATTAAAATTGGGAGCAGGTGAGATGGAACAGAGGGAAATGATATCCCCCCGCTCCGATCCACCTGCCTCCCAGACATGTCAGTGAGTGTATGTGGTGCATTTAAAAAAAAAATAGGGGGGGGGCACGGATGGGGGACCGCAGCACTGCTTAATACTGCGGTCTTCCCCAACCGATGGCACCCCACCCCGACAACCACCCACCCACCCCAGTTGTGGGGTGCATTAAAATTGGAGGGGAGTTGTAGAGAGAAGACAGTCCACCCACCAAAGTGTGTTATGTGCCCTATGTGTCTATCAACAAAGTGTATTGTGCAAAACTAGTGCAGTGAGTTAAGAGAAGCAACCAGCGGGGCCCCTCCCAACCGGGCGGGGGCAGGACTTAAACTTGCAGATAATGTAAAAAATTTCAATTTTTTATTTTGTATTTTTGGAGCAAGGATGTATATGATATAAACATATCTGAGAAAAGATGGTGGAGATGGGGCAGCACGGTGGCTGACTGGTTAGCACGTCCGCCTCCCAGTGCAGAGGACGTGAGATCGAGTCCGGGCTTCGGCCTTCCTGGGTGGAGTTTGCATGTTCTCCACGTGCTTGCGTGGGTTTCCTCCGGGTACTCCGGTTTCCTCCCACATTCCAAAGACATGCATGGCAGGTTAATTGAGCACTCCAAATTGTCCATAGGTGTGATTGTGGGTGAAGGTTGTTTGTCTTTGTGTGCCCTGCGATTGGCTGGCAACAAATTCAGGGTGTACCCGGCCTACTACCCGAAGTCAGCTGGGATAGGCTCCAGCACCCCCGTGACCCTTGTGAGGAAAAGTGGTTAAGAAAATGGATGGATGGAAGATGGTGGAGATGTGTAATTCCTTTCTGCTCCCACACACCTAAATAAAACAATTGGTTGTTAAGTTGAAAGTCGGGGTTATGCCATAGGGGAGAAAGCTCGCAGGGCTCCACTTGGGTTTTTGTAATTTCTAGTGCCTTCCACCAGGCAGTCAAGGTGGCGGAAATCATTGGGTTTTTAAAACAATTGTGTCACTTAATCGATGTTGTAATAAAGAGTAAAGTCTGAGGTTATTACAATCCTTCTGTTCTAGTTCCAGCCAACAGTTAGTATCTCTGTTGGGTTGTGCCCATAGAATGATATATTGTAGCTGGTTAGCTATATAGTAGTCTATAACATTTGGTGCCTCTAGACCTCCTTTGGATTTACTTTTCTGAAGAGTAAATAGACTAATCTTTGCTTCTTTTTTTTTTATTCCAGTAACATTTTGTAACAGCCGAGTCCAACAACTGGAACCATTTAGCCGTATGTTTAAATGGAATCATTGAGGAAAAAATAGTTTATTTTGGGTAAAACTTTCATTTTAATGGTGGCTATTCGTCCTATTAGAGTAATTGGAAGATTATTCCAGTGCTGCAAGTCACTATAAATGCTATCCAGAAGTGGAGTTAAGTTTAAATGAATTAAATCAGTTAATTTAGGTGAGATTTTTATGCCTAAGTATTTTAAATTACCTATAGGAAATGAGTAGTGTGGGTCCTGGCTTGCAGGGTTTCATGAATTTTCTGTAATAGGTAGAAGTGTTGATTTTGTCCAGTTAATAGAATAATCTGATAACTGTGAGAATTTAGTTATTAAATTAAATACTTCCCCTAACGAAGTAGCTGGCTTTTCTAAATAAAGTAAAATATCATCGGCATATAGATTAATTTTGTGTTCTGTTACCCCAGAGTGAATTCCTTGAATCCTTCTTTCCTGGCGTATGGCTAATGCAAGTGGCTCAATAAATATTGCAAATAATAAAGGGGACAGTGGGCATCCCTGTCTTGTGCCTCTCTGTAGAGTAAAACTCTGAGATATAATCCCATTAGTAGTAACTGTAGCTTTAGGGGAATCATACAATACTGACACCCAGTGAATAAATGACTTCCCAAAGCCAAACTTATTTAATACAGCAAAGAGGAAGGACCAGTTAACTTTGTCAAAAGTTTTTTCTGCATCCAATGATATATTAACTGCCTTTTTATCATGCCGCTGTGACATGCTAATAAGGTTAAAGTGCCTCCTAATATTATTAGAGTGACGACCTTCAATAAAGCCTGTTTGGTCGCTATGAATGATTGTCGAGATTACTGTTTCTAGTCTAGATGCGAAAGCCTTAGTGATCATCAGTGTTAATTAGTGAAATCGGATGGTAACTTGATGGAAGGGTGGGGTCTTTTTCTGGCTTTAATAAAAGTTGAATTGCTGCTAATTGCAGCCCCATTTTTTCCAGACTCAGGGTTCATTCTTAAAAACAAACAAGCAATAAAATTAAAATAAATAAATAAACATACAAAGATTAAGAAAAATAAAGTTACACATTAAGACAGGCTTACCAGTGTTTCCATATGTTTGACTGGCAGCGAATTGCACTCCATCCAATATTTGTGAGTGACACCAAAATTTCATTTTGAGACTTTTTTTAGTCTACCAATAAAACTATACATTAAAGTTCTTGGTACAGCTTGCAAAGTGTTCACTCACGCAGAGACAAACATCTCATCTGCCATATCGGAGGTGATGATGTGTCCAAGATATATGTTACCTTATATGTTACATTAAATTTCACATTTAAAAAATAAAAATCTGGATAGTTCATGTGCTTATCCTCCTTAGTTCTACAAATCATAATCACATTCTTAGTCGTGTTGTACTTGATGTCAAACAGCTCACCATAGTCTGGACAAATGTTAATAAGCTGCTGTAGGCCAGCAGAGCTCTGGCTAAACACAACTAAATCGTCAGCATACAGTAAATGATTCACAAGCAAATTTCCAGCAAAACAACCAGTTTTACATGTCCTAAGCCTTGTTGAGAGTTCATCCATATACAGGTTGAATAAAATTGGGGACAAAATCCCACCCTGCCTGACTCCATTGCTAACCCTAAATGGGGCAGACACAGCATTCCCCCACTTAACCTCCAAAGTTTGCTTACTGTACCAGTAAAAAACTGAGTTTTGCCGTTTGTATTTTTGAATAATCTCTTTTAATGCATAAACACACATCTCTGCCCATCATAGCCTTAAACCCAAACTGATTATCTGTAGATTTGATTAAATGTGATATAATGTCCAAGAGGATTGCTTCCAGAACTTTTGACACAATGCTGGCCAGAGCTATCGGTCTATAATTGTCAGAATTGCCAACCTTCCCAGTTTTATCTTTTATGACCGGAACCAATAATACAGTCAACATTGGGTTAGGTATGAACCCATGTAGGAGGAAAGCTGTAAGGCAGATGGAGAGCAGAGGTGCTAACCTAGCACTTGTGAACTTTAGATGTTCAGCTGTAACCCTATCCTGCCCACATGCTTTATTATCAGCCAGTTTAGTAACAGCTTTGTGGATTTCATTTGGCGTAATTACGTTTGCATGGTCAACATCACACAGATCATAAGACTCATGCGGAAGTTGAACAAACTACTGTATTGCTGACGCCACAGCTCTAAGATGTTATCAACCCCAGAGGTGCCATCTATTGCACATGGCAGAGAGGTTTTACTGGCAGTCATGTTTTACCTCCTTCCAAAAGGCATAAGTGTTGTTACATGAATGTTTCCTCGCTAATGAGTCAGCTCTCATAGCACGTTCATTCTTAACTATAAAATGCACCGCATACTTATATTGGGCCTTTGTGACATGTTTCTGTTCATATACCGGCCCATGCCTACCGGTTTTCCTGCCAGAAACCACTCCTGAGAAGCCTCCCTTGCCTTTGCAAAATATTTGGCCACATGTTCATTCCATCCTGGTCATCCTTTCGTTTTACGTTTTACTTTTTGAAAAGATTCACTTGCCTTAAGCAACACTTTGACAACATCTTCATACATAGCAAGTATAGCATCTCTGTGATTAGAATTTTTGCAATTTACATCCCTACACATCACAGCCTCCTTTTTCCTTTTTCTTTAAAAATGTATCAGTATTCACAGAGTAAGAGAATATTTCCTCTCTCGAAACAGAGCTCCAGTCCACATAGAATGTACCACTTTCATTATTATTAACTTCAGTTGAGGGTAGACGCTGACAATTTATTTGCATTCCAAATGGAATGTGATCTGCCGTTGAAAGCTCATAGAATATTTTCATGTCTTCCAATGATTCATGTGCATCTGCTGTGGCTATGCAGTGATCCAACCATGAGGTGCTATGCCAAGCTTCACTGATGTATGAGAAACTATCTGCAGGCAAGAACGCATTAGTTGACAGTATAAAAGCATTATACTCACAAAACTGGTGCAAATGATTAGCAAATACTGATGTCCTGTCTGCAATATCTGAAATAAAATCACCAATAATAAACACATTAAAAAAATTATTATCCTGAATAAACGAATTAATAAATATATTTCATTATTATGGCACTCATATGGCATGTACACATTTAAAATAAGGCATTTAGTGTTAGGTGAATTCCAATACACCAGTCCACTTTAAGTCTTACTATATTAATAAAGGAGTACATTTTCCTATTCCAAATGATGGCAACCCCTCCAGGAACACACCCTCGTATTATACCATCCCCGATGTCCGCACAAGACTCTCCAGTCCCATGAAAGTTCTGAATTACTTAATTCAAACCTTCCAAGTCCTGCTTAGTCAAAAATGTCTCTTGCAAACACAGCACGTCGCATTGACTTAACAGGTGCTCCACAACAACAGTGCGAGCTATTGCCTCTGCACTCTGCCCCAAGCGCAGGCCACGACAGTTGTAAGAGACAACTTTTAGGTGCATGCTGAGTTTACTCTGCCTCCGTGCCACAGGACAATGAAGCACCGTTTGTCTGCGCACTCATCCCAGCTCCATGATAGCCAAGAGCTGTTTTGCTACGTGACTCAAAAAAACGCCGCATATACTGTAAGTGCCAACTGGCCAGATCTCCAGGTTATACATCTCCTCCACTTCCTTGGACTCAGCTGTAACTTTGAACGAGGCAAATCTACCATTAGCATTGGACATCTTAAAGCATTTCACCTCCCGGCGAAGTTGTCCTTGAAGATATGACACTCACCATTTTTGTTGACAGTTTTGATGTGGCTCACTACTCCCGTGCCCACGATAGCCACCCGCTATGACTTTCCCGCACCAGATACAGCGAGGCGCGCTCCCAACTTTACCACTCCCAGCTGTTGCTTCCCTCTTTTAACAACAGTCGACCACTTAGGAGAACCAGGGAGGTGAGAACTTTCCCCCTTGTAGCTTCCCTCTCCGCCGCCTGCGAGGACCCTCCTCGCTCTCGCTGGGACAAGCAGCAGCACCACCGTCCGTCGTTGTTACCTGCCTGGATCCAGCAGCCGCCATGTCACAGGAAGGGCCGGCGCCGCAGGGGGCATCCAGCAACGCTGGTCCACATACAGCCAGGCCGTCACGCCGTGGCACGATCGCAACAGCGGCAGCACTCTCCAGACTTTTCACACGGCGGCTCACATCTACTGTGATCACATGGAGATCCGCGCACACATCCGTTTGGGCCTTTAGCGTGCTTCGCATGGCACATACGTCCACCCGAAGCTGCTTCATTCCCTTGAGCAAGCCGGAAAACATCCATGTTTGAGAAAGTCACGGGGGGGCAAGTCATCCAAGTAGTGGGATACAAATCGCATTTTCCCCACATTCATTTAAAATTTTCAGGCAACTCTTGATTTTATTAACGTCCTTATGGGCTCCCTTGTGCGAAATATTACGCTGCGTTGTTGGACACAATTCAAATAAAACTTTTTTAGATAACTCAATCCACTATGTGTCAAATGTGTTTACCGCCAACAAGACGATTTCATTTTGGCTTAAAGTCCTCGATTTTACAACAAGGAAGTTTAAGAGCTCGTTCTCTAGAATTACTTTACCATCCACAGTCTGATAGACTTCAGGTTTAAGTCTTGTAAAAGGAGTTGGGTCACATTGTGCAGCACCAGCCCCCATCTTGTTATAGTGAAACTCAATAAAAAGTTAATCGAGGTTGTATTTTGTAAATTTTTACAGAAGTTTTTATTTTATTTTTTTATTTAGTTGTGTTTGTTTTCAAATCTTTTTTCTTTCTTTTCTGGGGACCCCATGTCCTCAAATGTGGACCTCTTAAAATTTTACTGTTGTGTTTGTAAGGCCATGTTACTTTTAAACATGTTTTTTGTTTATAAATACATCTAAGCATTAAACAGTGGATGCTAATCTATGTTTATCCACCTTTAAAAGAATAAGAGAATCGTTAAGCAGAATCAAATCGTTAAGCAGAATCGAAAACTGAATCGGAATCGTAAAAATCTTATCAATTCCCATCCCTACTGGTGACCATGTCAAAGTGCCCTTAAGCAAGACACTGAACCCCAATTTGCTCCTAGTGGAACTGGCAGAGCCCTGCATGGAAGCAACCGATACCTGGTGTGTGAATGTGTGCGTGAGTAGGTGAATGTGAGGCAGTGCTATATAAAAAGCAGTCCATTTACCATTTAGGTTTTGATCATTGATAATATTATAGTCATTATAATATATGGGGTCTGTATGGTATAGAATTTGCATTATGTGTGTCTGGAAAAGCACAGAGTAATGGACCATGCTACAAAAATGCATACATTTCTGTAGGCAAGCAAAAAAAAATTATGCCCCAAAGGGCCTACTAATTGGAATACTCAAAATGCATTCAAGTATCTAATGTTCAGTATTGCATATACTTAGGAGAACAGTTGCAAAAGTAAATAAACGAGAACTTGACAAGCAAAATGACAAAATACCTTTTTTTCTCTTTTGTGAATGTCACTGGGCCTTTTTTCTGCCACGTTCATACCATTTATGAGAAAGTTTTTTCCCTTGAGGTGTACTGCCAAGAGCCCTCTGGACTCAATTAGTTTCACTCCTTGAAGGAAATAAAATGTGGACACCAATAAAACGTGGGTGCCAAGTCCGCCTCAGGTCAAGAGCGGCCCAGCAAGCCTATAGTGACTACTTGACAGCTGCTATCTGGCCAGGAAAGAGGCAGGGGTGACTGTGGGGGGGGGGGGGGGGGGCGGGGGCACTCCATTAAATAGGGTCCTACCCAGTGCCAAGTTTTCCTGCTGTTTTTCAAGAATACAAGGATGAAGAGGAGAATAAAAAAAATGAATGCTGGAAAGCAAGAGGGAAGGGGGGGGGGGGGGGGGGCAGTTGAAAAGTAAAATAACCACGGACTCATACTCATGGACGGACGATGGTGTCATGAAGCAGAGGGGGTGAAAGAGAATGAAGAATGGGCTAATTTGACGAAGGCCCCCGAGGCACTAGTAAGGCCTCGGTGACAAAGGGGGCCTCTACTCTTCACTTGTCCCCTCCTCAAACCTTAGGGAATGTTTTGCAGGCTCTCTCTCCTTGATGGAGCCTCTCACTTTCTCCCCGGCCAGCTCAGGAATGTGCCTTCTGCATATCAACACCAGACACACACACACACACACACACACACACACACACACACACACGCACACGCACACGCACACGCACACGCACACACACACAGACACACACACACGTTTTCCCCATGGCTGGTTATCATAATGCACTGCAGCAGTGTGTAGTACTCAAATGACATTTCATGAGATATGTGACATTTGTACAATCTTACAAATATAAACAGTCTCTCTCTGCCGCTTCCCTGCATCACTATAAGCCAACCAGTATTGGTTCTGTTCAAAGTTTTTTTCGCAGATAAATTTTCCTTCCCTGCTGCCATCGTGTTTGCTCCTGTGGGGATCAATTCAATTTATGGAAAATGCCTAGATATTTTGTGTGTGTATTAGCATGTATTTAATATTCCTATAAAAAGTATATACAGTTTGTAAGTCTGTCTCAAAATATCATGACCCTTCCACACCATATTTACAGTAGGGGTGGGACGATATGGGTCACTCATAATTCGATAATCTGATGATATGTGGCCCACGATAACGATGATATCACAATACACAATATTCTGTATATTGTCAGACATTTTCTCAACGATATATCACGATATTCAGTATGAGTGAGTGAAAACTTGCCGACTGTTCTTCGCCTAAGTGTCTAGACACCTCGGGCCTTATTTATAAAGTTTGCATACGATCAAAATGAGGCCAAAACTTTGCATACGAACATTTCTGCGCCAAAGTTGGTATTTATAGAAAACAAACTGAACGGGAAACTTTACGCGTCGCCACGTCAAGTCTGGACCTACCGTGCGCAATTCACGCATTCTAGCTCTTTGACTGCCAGACGTTTTCAGAAACGGGATGTCGCCAGTGCCAGCCGATTTAAGCATTTTGACTGATCTTTCAAGGTCCACAGAAAATGTTGCGTTTGGACTATGGAAACACACATACTACCTTATTCCGTTCTTCAGTAATCAACAATAGAAAATGGTTAGTTTCGCTGAAATGCTCTGTTTTGAAACAAAAAGCGGAGAAAAAGAGCTTTTTGTGAAACGATGTTATTTCATGCACTCTAGTGAATTGTACACTTCTTTTTGTCCATGAATGATGCCACAAACACCTAAATAGTGCTTTACTTCTGTAATACACCACCACCAACAATGAAAAAGTGTTTTTAGATTGCAAAATACGTTTATTTCCATTCAACAGTGTAACAATTTGACAAAACAATTTCGCAAACTATGTACAAATGTGTGCAACCGTGGTACTATTTACAATTATGTGGATGTTTCAAATACAGTTTTTCTTTTTGTAACACTGCCCTGCGTGCAAGGAGACGCAGCAGGATTTGCACAACAGATACGTTTCACTTCGATTGTCCGTTTCGCGTGCAGACGTTACACTTTCTTGACGGCCTTTTTTTCCGGGGAATAGCAAGTAGCAGACTGTACCCACTCCTCTGATGAATATGCATTGGACTCGGGCACTCTTCGTCGTCCGATTGAACGTCCGCCTGAGCGTGCTCGGTTGTGCTCCGCGTTTTCCGGTGTTAGCATCGCTAGCCCGGGAACCTTTATGACGTCGTCATAGCCGCCGCGTCAGCGCTTCCAACTTCGGCGTCAACCTCGGAGTTACCATGCCTTCCGTCTTTGAAAAAAATTCCCAAGTGTGAGCTGCTTGCAACCGCCATTGTTTGCTTCCTCAGCCATCTAGCTCCGCCTCACGTCTTCTACTGCCGCGTCAACGCTTCCAACCTCGGAGTCACCATCATCATCATCGATGATGATCATCGTCGTCATCAATGTGCTCTTTAGCGTTGGTCGATGCTTTTTGTCTTTGAAAAAAAATGCTCGAGCGTGAGCTGCTTGCAAACCGGTCGCCATGTTCTCTTCCCTTCCCAGCCATTGTCCCCTCTATCTCCGCCTCACGTCTTCTACTGACGCCTACCCAATCTTGTCAAAAGAGAGTCATCGCTGCCCTCTAGGGGCCAAAAATAGTCATTAGGCTCACTAGACCTGCTTGAAACTTTCACCACAGCTGGGCAAGGCTTTACTCCACCCGTTTCAAAAAAAAAATAAAAAAATGGGTGGACGTCTTTTAACGTCTTTGGCGCTCCTCCGTAGGTTTTTGCAGAACGTCATTTAACGTCTTTGGCAGTAAAAGAGCTAGAGACATGCACTTGCATTATTTCACTCCCATTTTGAGAGTGAATTTGGTAGACCAACAATACTCAACACGTTTTCCCTTCAGCCTCGTAGTGCTGCCAATTAACGCTCCATTTCAGGCTCCCCAACCCTTACCATACACAATGAATGGGATTGAACACGTCGTGCTGCTAAATTCACTGTAAAAAGTGCTTCAAGAGCTGCATAAAAGCAGTCAAAGAGCTGCATGCGGCTCCTGAGCCACATATTGATCAAGCCTGGTGTCGGGGGACAGTGTGAAGCCATGACCTTGGTACCAAGACTCACTGTCCATTCCCCTTTGTGTGGAAGATGACAGTTGCCTTCTCAAATGACTTCACCATTTATCTAATTATCTTAGTGCTAGAAGCCGCATCAGCTTCAACTTTTTTACCCACAAACGGAATATGTCTATATTTTTACCTTTCTACTGTGTGTAGTATCACTTGCAGAGGTCCTGAGCAATACATTGAAACCCAAAAGAGGTTGTGGGTGGCAGTGTCTCAGTCCTTCAGGCCTTGGCTTGGGGACCAGAAGATCAAAGTATCAAATTTTATTTTAGACCAAAAGAATGTGGTGATTGGGTCTAGGGAGAATTGAAACCATTTTTGGGAGAGATGACAGTCAATAATTGCTGAGTACTCTGGGTGACCTTGACTAAAACTGTTAAAGTAAAACAAATTACAATAAGAGAGAAACATAAACAAACAGAAGAATTGGGAACTTGTGAGAAAGAATGCTAGCAACAAGCCTGGTTGCAAAGCTGTTGCACAATTCCTAAAATGATCCCAACCAAACAATGATCCTAAACCACCGAACTATGTTGTTTAAACCCTCTGAGAGCTGGGTGCAAGGGTCCATTAGTTGACATTTGACCCCTTAAGAGATCAGGTGACCAGGGCACTGCATTGGAATGTTTCCACTTGACTCCTTTTCATTTTCTAATTTTAAAGCTATCAACATGTATAGATCCTTGTCATTTTAATAGCCTTCCCAGCAAATCCACAACATGTACGCGTGTTTGGATGCCTTACCACAGCCACTTAGGGATTTTACATACTGTTGCCAGTGCTTTGAATTGTATTGTATTGAATGCTTGAAATTGAATATGAAATTGTATTGAATTTGAATGGTGAAGGCCTAAAAGAGATTACAAGCAACAATTTCCAGTGCCAATAACTTAATCGGCTGTTATTTATGGTTGTCCAAAAAAAACGTAACTGATTGTCACTAAAATGTGTGAGTCCATGTGTCGACATGTGATAATGAGAAGAGTCTAGCTTCAGACCATGGGCGAGTGGAGTTCTACCAGAAACGTGTGACCTCCAATTCTGTCTTATTTTTAACATAACTATAACACTAAACATAACCATAATCTTAACTCAAACTAACATTAAGTAGTATTATTTGTATTTTTGAGTATATTTCGCTGTTTTAACGAAGACGCTTTAACGAAGTCACCCCATTTAAACACCAAAGTTGTAGCGCAGCGCCACCAAAAGGCGAATGCAACGTATTGCAGTACATCGTGTGTTATACGCTTCACGTTGGTTTATCTGAACAATTAAATAAGGTTAATGGAATCTGATTTATGTTGTGATGGAAATCTTAAATAACATTAGCGCTAACTGTAAATGTTTGCATAAATTTGAAAAATTTTATTAGATTAAATTTGCAAATTGATTTACTTTATTTAGATTGCCCCCTAACAACACCTGCTATTTGTCATTGAACATCTTTGTAGATCGGTGTCATTATTAACAGGCACAGCACCTTTCCATTTTGAATACCGCTCTAGCAAATTCAAGCATTTTAAAACTTATGGCTTGAATGCAAGTGCTTGAAAACTCACAATTAAGTACTCATAACTTTTTATTTAGGTGTAAACAAATGAATAACGCTTCACATGCAATTGAAAACAAGTTTGAGGATAACACCCAGTGGTGATATACTGTAGTGTAATATTACACAAACAATTTGGCATTTTTAGAGAAAATGAAATGCCCCCCCACCCTTAATAAAATAAACACAATATCCAAGTCTTTTTCCATAGAACATGAGAATTTCAAACTGAGCACACAACATAACATAGAACCGTGCATTCGAACATGACAAAAGGAAAAGAAAAGAAAGCAAAAAAGGTCTAAACAGACAATAAATTCTTCAAATTATCAAATGCCAACGAGGCTTGTTTTGTTTTAACCCTACTCAATGTCCTTTCAAAATGTTCTTTTTCTTTAAAAAAGAAAAACAAAGGTCGACATTTAAATCACAGTTGAGTCACTGTGAATGCTATCCATAAGTGGAGTGAAGTTTAAATGAATTAAATCAGTTAATTTAGGTGAGATTTTTTTGCCTAAGTATTTTAAATTACCTATAGGAAAAGAGTCATGTGGGTCCTGGCTTGCAGGGTTCCATGAAATTTCCTGTAATAGGTAGTAGTGTTGTTTTTGTCCAGTTAATAGAATAATCTGATAAATGTGAGAATTTAGTTATTAAATTAGATACTTCCCTTAACAAGATAGCAGGTTCTTCTAAATAAAGTAAAATATCATCTGCATATAGATTAATTTGGCTGTTTTTTTTTTAGTTCTCTGGTTTCTTTCTGTCTTCCTGGAGCTCATGTAGATCATTTTTTCTGCTTGATTTTGTTGATGTTGCTGCATCATCAGCTCTTAAGTACCGTAGTCATGTCATGTTCCCATGTCCAGTTTTGATGATTCTATTCCTAGTGTTTGTTTTGTTACTTTGAACCTTCTTTTGTTGGACTTTTGTTTTAGTGCAAACTATTTTTGACAATGCCACATTCCTTGGTTTCCGTTTTTAGTTATTGGTCAAATGAATTATTTTTTTGAGAAATTCCCGCCCTACCTTCCGGCTACTCTGCACTTGGGTTCCAAGTTCCAACCATGCAAAACCATAACAGCTCAAGGCGGTGTCTGTGTTTACATTTCTATACATTTTACAGCAGAAGCTGAGCGCTGAGAGATTCATACTCCGGTACAAGTGATAAAATGTTGACATATACAGGAACTACACTATTGGTTTTCTGCAGGTGATAATTCAAGTTCTGATTTTTATTTCATAAATACCAGGATTTAAATATTAGTATTTAAAGGTACATGTCACAATGTTGACACAAATTGGAGTGTTAAAAGTATAATTTTTCTCCCACACGTTTTAATAATTGTATAATGGACAGGAAGCACTACACAGCAAATTCTGTCGTGTTAAATTGAGTTAAAAACCTAGTGTTAATTATTCTTTAGTTACTTGGTGTTGATTTGAGTGTTATTTGAACACTCACAGTGCAGAAAAAGCTCTATGGGTGGTATTATTTCAGCAAGTCAAACTAATTGAGTTACTTTATGCATACGGGCTCTTTTCTCCTGCAAGGCAGCAATGTGTTTTTCCCCTGGATTTGAAGGACAACTCTAGGTCTGGATTATTCGGTTTTCTAAATTAAGGATGAAATTATACAGTTCTTGAATTATTTGGTTCATGAGTTAACGTAGAAAAAGCGTGTGAGACATTAAACAAAAAGTTTCAGAATTTTCACGAGTAGTGTAATTTATGTTCATTATTTTTCTGTAAAACTAAAAACAAAGTGGATATTTTGCCGTACTGGCAATTCGTATTTAACATGAGTCGTGCGGGAACTAGGCCTACAAGACAGAATTTTGCGGCAATGAACATGTACAAACATCTCGTGGCGTACTTGTTAGTGTTGTTGCCCCCCAATTTGTAGGTACAAGGTTTGAGTCCCATTTTGTCCATTTAGGTTGGAAAATAAAAACTTGTCAAGAAGTAACACTAAAACTGTGAGAAACTAACACCAGAAATTGAAAGGAAATAATACTTTTAAGTGTTAAGAAAGATTTAACACAAAAAGGAATGAAAATAACACTTTGTGGTTGAAAGTGACAACAAAATTGTGAGAAATTAACACCAGAAAATGTAAGGAAATAACACTTTTAAGTGTTAAGAAAGAACACTGATAATGTGAAAAAGTAACCCTGATAGGTGAAAGTAGATAACACTTTAAATTGTAAAAAGTTCACGAGCGCAATCATTGCTGCTCACCGCTCCCTCAGGGGATGGGTCAAATGCGGAGAACGAATTTCGCCCCCACTTAGTTGGGTGTGACAATCAGTGGAATTTACCTTTACTTTACCTTTACCTTACTTTTATGTGTCAAATAATAACACTTTGGGTGTTGTAATTTCACTCTACCAATGAGTTACATTCGTATTTTGGAAGTGTAAATTTAACTCGGAACTGGTGAGAACTATATAAACTCAGGGAAAGTGTTAAATTTAACACTATGGGAGTTAAATTTACACTTCCGATTTTACTGTGTACTGTGGCACAATGGCTGTTACCCCTATTTTCCTGTAGAGTGAAAAAAATATCGGGGGTTCGGGACCGAAACTTGAAGTCGTGAAGCGTCAAGCACATGCACACTCTAGCTCCGCTTGGGGAGTGTTTCTACGAGATCGAGGGAAAAGACAAGTGTGTACGACAGTGGATATAAAAGTGTGTCAAAATAATAATAAACCAAATCTGTAACCTTTTGTTCGACCATCGGGCCGAAAGTTTGGCGACATGGACCGGGAGTTGTCCTCGGAGGTGACAGTGGAGCAGCGTTAATATTGGAGAAGGTGGAAAAACCTAACAGGATGAAACGTTACCCACAGCTTGCTTTCTTCTCGCTCAAAAGGTAAGACCTCACGAAAATGCGATAGCGATATCACTATTTGTGATAATCAATGCACAATAAAACTACCACTAACTAACGTCTCAGCACTCTGGGCACGACGCGCGTGCATGTCGCTGGCTTCCATTCTGCTGGCTTCCATTCCGCTTTTTGCCAGAGGAGTCGCAAATCTGCAAAAACTCTGTATCTTGCCACATGGACCTTTAAAAAAACAACCAAAAATATTGAAACAACATTGCAAAATAGGTGCCAAACTGTGAGTATTAACTGTATTTTTAATGTCGTACTGATAAAGAACTCAAATCTGTTACTTCATCACAAAAATAGCTAAATAAATATTAAACTTAAAATTCAGATTATTTTCAGGGAAAAAATACTAGCAAGCTAACCACTCGATTCTTGACCCCCAATCCTGTAAATGTTTTTTTTTTTTTTTTATCAAAAAAACAAACAAACAAAAAAACACTTTTCCTTTTTTCTCTGAAACACTGCATAAACAGGACTAATCATCCATTTATTACTGTCAGGCAGGCTCCAAATGCATTTTTGAAAATATGTGTAATTCATAATTTGATATAGGCACAATTATTATGATATATTCTTGTCAATTATTGGGTTGGGACATGTGGGTTCTGTAAGGGTTAAAAGGAACTCATCTTTGGTGGTTCCACTGTATTCTGTCAGTGGAATGTTGTCAATATCAGCTCAGCACATGAAGCAGCAGGCAAACTATGGTTCACTGCTGACAGGTGACAGATGATAACAAACACACAGCAACAGTCAGCCTGTCCTCTAGGGAGAAACTTCATATCATGTTAAAGGTTGCTTGCTGGATGGTTCACAATTTGGGGTGGGAGAAGCCACCTGCGAATATATCAAACATGAGAGGCCCAAGTCACTCTTTTTTTTTAAGCTTCACCTTTCACATTTTTCTCATCTTTCAAGCAGAGCATCCTGCCCTCACCCTGAAAAGGAGATTGCTCTCTTGCAGGATGGAGCAGGCTTGATGGGCATCTTACCTCTGAGGGATTAGCATTTCATTAAAAATGAAACGGTTCTGAGTGACAGGCCAATAGAGGAAGGAGGTGGGAGTCGTGTGTTCCTGAGAATCTGAGCCCGCCGCTCCTCTGTTTTCTCTCCCTCTGTTCTTCACTTTCACCTCCTTGCTCTGCGCTCATCTTCTCACCCCCCACCCCCCCCGCACAGTCTCGCTCTTATCACGGTGGCGGCCGATCTGTCCACAGTGTGTTGAGAGATGTGTGCTGAAGCCCTCAGAAGAGCTGCCAAGTACAGCAGGCTGGAGGGTGGGAAACAAAAGAGCCTCAAAACACATCAGAGGGCTTTTTATCTTTCTAAAATGTATTTAATAGCTGGCCTATTGAAGGACGCCGCATGCATGGAATTTCTGCAGGGTCACTGAATAAAGGCTCCCGGCAATTAATGTGACACCGCGCTCTCCCTTTATATGAGCTGAGTGAGTAATGTTCTTAGGAGAAAATGACCCAACCTGAGGCTCTTCCTGTATTGTATTTCATACATAGGACCTGTTAGACAATGCTGACTATAAACAAAAATGATGTTCTTTGATCATTTGTTAATGTCCATCCATTATCTGAACTGCTAATCCTCACGAGGGTCCAAAAAAACATATTATTAAAACATCAACTTTAAGACTTGATTTAGGCTACAGACTACTTAAGACAACTTTTTACTTTTCAAGGGTCCATTTGTTCAATTGTGTGGTGCTATTGTTATTGATGACTTATTGTCACGAAAGCACTTTGGTAAAACTTACCATCATCACATTAAAGGGATAGTTCAGGTTTTTGGACATGAATCTGTATGCCATCCTCACCTAAAGTGGTCTGCAATTAGCACCGACTTACCGTTGACAGCGTCCTGTGACCCGAGACCTGGTCCGGTTTTGGTCGAGACGCAAGTAGTCCAGCAAGTTCACGGAAATAAAGTGTTTTTCTTCTTAAAACGTTTTGTGTTCAACATACATTTGCATCACAAAACTCCACATTAAAAAAACCTCAGACTCCATTACCGCCGGGCACTATTTTCTGTTCGTATCACTGCGCGGCGTGGTGCATATCTAGCTCACAGAGGCGCGTTCCGCTGTAATTATAACTTTGAAAACTCATGATAACATGTCTGACTACGACGACAATCTCTTTAGCACTGAGCCAAGAGGGTATCTTTATGAACCCGAATATTCATACCGGCAATTTTTATTGGTATAGCCTGGGAAATCACGCATCCGCACCATTTCTACATATAGAACAATATAATACAGTGTGACGTGCCACAAGAATACTGCCAGCAGACGTGGTTGTTAATCTCACCTTTTTATTTGTCTTCACACAACACAAGCCGCAGCCAACGCCGAACACAAGAAACTCACAATCCTAATTAATTCGTTACCAACAATGTATGGATGAGTTTATACAATCGTAACGTTATATATTAATGGCTCTCGCTCTCCATTAGCTCTCTTGCGTCAGGTAAACACTTCCAAACAACTTGGTCTGCGCATGTGACGTCATGTGCGCGTTGTGTACATTAAAAAGGGGGGTACAGTTTAATTTTTCGGCCATAGGTGGCAGTAACAATACAAAATTTTCTGCATACAGCAGCTTTAAAGGAAAGGTCATGGTTTTGGTACATTGTAATAATAATCTCACAATCTCCATTTTATAAATGCCACTCTTCAACCAAATGCCCTTTGCTTTACATCTGCAACAATAATATACCATCTGAAACCTGAAGCGCCAAATTAACATTTTGGTTCCATATTGAATGTTTTCTCATCTCATCACTCAGCCTGCGTCTCAACCAAAAGTTGCTCTCTCTTCATCAGGACCTTACTGTAAAAGGGAAAGTATGTGTTGGCGCAAGTTCCAAACAAAGGCCATGTGTATGCGGTTGGCTGCTTGACTTGCAGCCGTGATACCAATTTAAAGGTCAACAGAGATTAAGGGAAGAGAGAAGTGAGGAAAAAGATCTGGTTTCACGTGCAGGTGGCTTTGAAGGATGTTTACCTAAAGCAGGGATGGGCAAACTCGGTCAACGAGGGCCATAGTCCTGCAGGTTTTGGATGTTTCCCTTCTTCGACACAGCTGATATACGATCTGCTAATCAGCAAGCTTTGCATAACGATCCTGTTGATTGGAATCAGCTTGTGTTGGAAGAGGGAAACCTCCAAAACCTGCAGGACTCCGGCCCTTGAGGACCGAGTGTGCCCACCCCTGTACTAGATGCTGACAGAATGTTGCCTTGATGAAATTAGGCCTGTCAGGAGAACACATTTTTCTGGATGATACATTTTCTCAGAAACTATCGGTATAAACAACGGCCAGGAAAGTGTTTGCCTCCCACTTCAAAGGAGAAAGCATGCAGTTTGGATTTGAAATAATAATAATAAATCATCTTTTGTGACAGCAGTCTTAGACATTTTTTGACACATCTTGTATATCCAAATATGTAAGGTGAAATAAGGTGACTTCCATCCTAGCTGCAATATTGTCACTTGTTATCAGAACGTGTTTTATTGTTAGAATGTTCCACATCCCATTTGTGGTTAACTTCTTTTTATGCTTGCGTGACAACAAAACATGTGGATCAATACACAGTATTTTGCAGATTACAAGTTGGTCCTGCAACATATACTGATGTGTAATGTTGCGTGTATATACTGTATTAAAATTGCCGCTCAAATTGACCAAAATCCCCAATCCCTAGGATATGGTCAAAAATTCAGTCTGACACCATAGTACCCCAAAAATATGGAGAACCGGAGCTCAGTGAGTCGTCAGGCAGTACAGGCACAAATTAATGATTTCTACGTTGTGTTTGGAAATGAATGGGAGAGGAGCACGCTCTGCCTCTCTGCATGCACACTCTCAAAGGTCAGAGTGAATTTAATAAACGCATCCCATCTTGATGGACACAAACGAGGTGGAAACTCTCCGCTTCTATACCTTACCTTAAGTAGAATTGAACAAAAGGGTTTAATTACTGACAATGATTCTACCTTTAGCCACAATGTCACGTATAAGCCATTAAAAAAAAAAAAAAGACAAAATTATACATAAAGTAGTTAAAAGTGTAAAGTTTAAAGGCGTAAAGGTGTAAAGGCGAGATGCTGTGATTATCGCGAGACCTACAGCGAGACCGGGACACCCCAACATGGCAGCGCCCTGCTGCTAAGATAGAACTAGCTCTATTATGCTAAACTAATTCGAGTTTAACCATCATATATCTTGGCTTTTCTCTTTTCTCTTTCATCCGACAGTTTTGGAATACCATCCAACGTGGAGGACCTCGAACGCTTCATTGACGGTTATTTTTACAACTGCGCGATGGAGGACTCTTCCGTCGAGAAACCGTCTAAGAAACCCTCTAAAAAGAGAAAGAATGACTCAGCGACGGACACGGACGACCTAACTACTACGGAGGTCTCGGTCAGTATGCTGGAGTCCATAAATAAAAAGTTAGAGGTCCTCTCCTTCATCTGCGAGGAGGTGAAGGGATTTAAGGTAAGTATGGAATTCCTCAGCCAACAAATAAATGATCTCCAACGCAACAATGCCGAGATACACGCTACACTCGTGACTGTTTCAGCCAAGTTAGAAACCATTAAAAAGGAAAATAAAATGCTAAAAGAAACTATTCTGGATGTTCAATCCCGTAGCATGCAGGATAATTTAATATTCTTAGGTATATCCGAGAACACCTCTGACAATCCAGAGGTTGAGATAAAAAAATTTATGACGACATCGTTAAAAATTCCTCAGGAGACGGTAAATAACATCTCCTTTCACCGAGTACATCGGCTTGAAGCCCGTAGGGGCAACAGACCCCGTCCTATTATCGCCAAATTTGAGCATTTTAAACAAAAAGTATTTGTTAAAAGTAAAGGACGGGAGCTTAAAGGGACCTCATTCGGAATGAATGACCAATTCCCTAGAGAGATTAATGAGCGGCGAAAGGTACTGTTTCCTATAATGAAACAAAATAGGCAGGAGGGTAAACGGACTATGATGGTCGTTGATAAACTATACATCGATGGCCAACTATTCCGGAACCCCAACTCCACTCCCTGGCTGTTCTAATTAGCATCGATGGAACTAAACTTTGTTTGATTATTAGATGTATACATATACATATACATATAATGTATATGTGGTTATAAAACCTAAAATATGAATACTCATTATGTTTACGCTATATTATAAATATAATAATAATACATAACTATATCTAAAAGTAGATTTAAACAAAAAAAAAAAATCTCGCTTGGGTTACCAGTTACTTGTGTATTATAATGTTGTTTATTGTTGTACTAACGTCCTTCACTTTCACATCCCTACCCGTTTTTTCACTGTTATATTTACTTACACATTTCCTTATATTTTACACAAATTATATAAATCACCTAACTACTTTGATTCTATCCTATAACATGCCAGTATTGACAAATGGCCTATGCAGATATTTACACAGGACTGAGCCTATATTGTTTGTATGCATAAATTAGTTCTGGTTTCCTGGAATGTTTGTGGCGCTCGCTCACAGGCAAAAAGAATAAAAACTTTAGACCATCTCTTAAAATTAAAAGCAGATATTTGCCTCCTGCAAGAAACCCACCTACAAAAATCTGAAGAAAAATTACTTATTGATAAGAATTTTAGCCAAGCATACTCTGCCCCTTATAACAGCAGACAAAGAGGAGTCTGTATACTCATACATAAGAATTTACTCTTTACTCTAAATAATACAATAACAGACCCAGAGGGCCGATACATTATTATTCAGGTAACTATATTTAATAAGATATATACACTTGGCAATTTATATGCCCCTAATAATGATGATCCGGCCTTTTTCCATGAATTTTTCTCTCAGCTGTTTGATTTAGCAGCGAACTCTACTATTATTATTGGAGGAGACTTTAACACAGTCTTAAATCCATTAATAGACCGTTCTAATAACACAACATGTATAAGGCGATTACAATCTACTAAAGTAATAGGGGAATATATGGATGATTTTGGCCTCGTCGACAGCTGGAAACTTAAAAACCCAAATAAGAAGGAATTTACCTTCTTTTCCGCTGTACACCGGTCTTTTTCAAGAATTGATTATTTTCTTACAAATAACTCTATTGCTGATAAAACTGTTACAAAAATACATCCTATTATTATTAGCGACCACGCACCAGTCTCACTTTCCCTACAAGTTGATTATACCTTTAAACCACCACCAACATGGCGTTTTAACATCTCTCTGCTAAACGATGCAGAGTTTGATAAAATTATAAGGAAAGAATGGGCAGACTTTTTGGAAATAAATGACTCTCCAGGCCTATCGCCATCTCTTCTCTGGGAAGCTGGGAAAGCAGTAATTAGAGGTAAAATTATATCATATTCATCTTATAAAAAGAAACAGGATCAAAAATTTGAAAATGACTTGGAAGATAAAATTAAACAACTGACGGATGAGTACGCAATAAACCCAAATGACCAAATATGGACTGACTTACAAAATACAAAAATACAGTTAGACGATATGCTAACTAAAAAGACAGAGTTTATAATACAACAATTGAGATAAAACAACTTTGAATATAATAACAAATCAGGTAAATTTCTTGCAAACCAACTTCAACGCAATCGGGAAAAATCTCTTATAACGGCTATTAAAGGGACAACTGGTGAATGTACACAATCACCAGAAGAAATTAATCAAATTTTTTATAACTATTATCGCAACCTATACTCAGAAACTAACAAACCTAACCCTGAGCATATTGAGGCATTCCTCAGTAGCTTAAATATGCCTCAGTTAACTACTGAATATAAAGATATGTTAGAAGCGCCACTTACTATAAACGAGTGGTACAGTGCTCTAGATAGTATGCCTAATGGCAAGGCACCTGGCCCAGATGGTTATCCGGCTATATTTTTTAAGCACTACTGGTTAATGCTTGCTCCGCTATTCTTAAGAGTAGTAACAGAAATTAAAACTAATGGTTACATACGTCCACACATGAATACAGCAGCAATTAAACTTTTATTAAAGCCAGAAAAAGACCCCACCCTTCCATCAAGTTACCGTCCGATTTCACTAATTAACACTGATATCAAAATTATTACTAAGGCTTTCACATCTAGATTAGAAACAGTAATCTCGACAATTATTCATAGCGACCAAACAGGCTTTATTAAAGATCGTCACTCTACTAATAATATTAGGAGGCTCTTTAACCTTATTAGCATGTCACAGCGGCATGATAAGAAGGCAGTTATTATATCGTTGGATGCAGAAAAAGCTTTTGACAAAGTTAACTGGTCCTTCCTCTTTGCTGTTTTAAATAAATTTGGCTTTGGGAAATCATTTATCCACTGGGTGTCAGTATTATATGATTCTCCCAAAGCTACAGTTACTACTAACGGGATTATATCTAAGAGCTTTATTTTACAGAGAGGCACAAGACAGGGATGCCCACTATCCCCTTTATTATTTGCAATATTTATCGAGCCACTTGCAATAGCCATACGCCAGGAAAGAAGGATTCAAGGAATTCACTCTGGGGTAACAGAACATAAAATTAATCTATATGCCGATGATATTTTACTTTATCTAGAAAACCCGGCGATTTCGTTAGGGGAAGTATTTAACTTAATAACTAAATTCTCACAGTTGTCAGATTATTCTATTAACTGGACAAAATCAACACTTCTACCTATTACAGAAAATTCATGGAACCCTGCAAGCCAGGACCCACATTACTCATTTCCTATAGGTAATTTAAAATACTTAGGCATAAAAATCTCACCTAAATTAACTGATTTAATTCATTTAAATTTTTCTCCACTTCTGGATAACATTCATAGTGACTTGGAACGCTGGAATAATCTTGCTATTTCTTTAATAGGACGAATAGCCACCGTTAAAATGAAAGTTTTACCTAAAATAAACTATTTTTTCTCAATGATTCCATTTAAACCTACGGCTAAATGGTTCCAGTTGTTGGACTCAGCCGTTACAAAATTTTTACTGGAAAAAAAAAAAGCAAAGATTAGTCTATCTACTCTTCAGAAAAGTAAATCCAAAGGTGGTCTAGAGGCACCAAATTTTATGTACTACTATATAGCTAACCAGCTACAATATATCGTTCTATGGGCACAACCCAACAGAGATACTAACTGTTGGCTGGAACTAGAACAGAAGGATTGTAATAACCTCAGACTTCTAGATTTACTCTTTATTACAACATCGATTAAGCGACATAATTGTTTTAAAAACCCAATGATCTCCGCCACCCTGACTGCTTGGTGGAAGGCATTAGAAATTACAAAAGCCCAAGTGGAGCCCTGTGGGCTTTCTCCCCTATGGCATAACCCTGACTTTCAAATTAACAACCAAACGTTTTATTTAGGTGTGTGGGAGCAGAAAGGAATCACACATCTTCACCATCTCTTCTCAGATAATATGTTTATATCATATACATCTTTGCTCCAAAAATACAAAATAACAAACGGAAATTTTTTACATTATCTGCAAGTTAAAAATATGATAAAGAAACAAATTCCAACACTTCAGGGTACGCTCCAACCGCCTGGCTTAGCTAAAGATATTACCTAAGCTTTCTCCGACAACAACAAAAAAACTTTCAAAAATATATAAGTTACTTTCATATACGGATAAAATGTCTTTACCCATCTTAAAATGGGAGACAGACTTGTCTATAGCTCCGGAATCTGACTTTTGGATTCAAGTTTGTGAAAATGCATTTAAAATGACAAAACACACAAATTTACAACTTATCCAATACAAAATAATCCATAGAACATACATTACTCAATATATGATGAAGAAAATGGGCCTCTCCGACTCCGACATTTGTCTCCAGTGTTTACAAAACACTACAGACACTTATTTCCATGCTTTATGGTTATGCACCCCGGTTATGTATTTCTGGACTAAAGTCTTAGAAAAACTTTCCGCTATCTTGGACTATAGGATACCTTTATCTCCAAACTTGTGTTTGCTAGGTGACCTAACAACAACTGACCTACCACATAAACAATTTCAATCTACACTTGTAGCCCTTACTATCGCTAAAAAAACAATTCTTGTTAACTGGAAAAATAAACAAACTCTGAATATCGACCAATGGTCTAACCTCCTCATAAATCACATTTTAATGGAAAAAATATCGGCCTCAAATAAAAAACAAATATCAAAATTCATAGAAATATGGTCTACGTATATAGAATATTTTAACCTAATTCTGGTTATTTAATTCTGCCTGTTAGCGAGAGCCACCACATCGTGATAACTTACATTGATGTCTCTGCATTTGGCAGTTTGTTACTAATGGTTGTGTTTTTATAGTCAGGAACCCAGTTGCTGTCAACAGGATCGAGCAGAATCACCTCCAATGGGCACTAAAGGCTAATATTCGGATTCACTGCATGCCAGGGGACTAACTCTACAGGTGCTGTCCCCCCTGGCTGGGCGTGGGCGGGTCTGCCCCTCTGTTGGCTGCTGGGTGGCGGCTGCGTCTTGGTCGTTCCCTGGGTCTCGTGGTGGGTGCTGTGTTGCGGGGCTCTCCTTGGTGTCCGGGGCGGCGCCGCCCCGGCGCGGTCCGTCGCTCTGGGTCCGGCGACGCGGGTCGGGGCCTGTGGGCCGCCGGGGTGCCCCGTGGTTCCCTCTCCCCTCCCCCTTCCTCCCCCTTGCTTCCTCTCCCTCTTCACCTCTCCCCGCCCGTCCTCCGCCTCCCTGTCCCTTCTCCCTCGTCGCCCTTCCTCCTCCTCTCCCCCTCTCTCTGCGGCCCTGCCGCTGCCTCCTACCCTTCCTGTCGTCTCCTTCCCCCGTCCCCTCCCCCTCCCCTGTCCGCCCTCCTCCCCCTCCCCTAGGCCGGGGGTTCCATCCGTGGCCCGGGTCTCGGCGCTCCGGGGGCCGGGGGAGTGGGCGGGATTGGTGTTGTGCCCGCCCCGCTCCGGTGGGCCTCCGGGCACTTCGGGCGGGCCCCGGTATCCGGGGGGCGAGCCCCGCCGGGGTCCCGGTGGGGTGGGTGGGGGTTTTGGTGGGCGGGTGCGCCTCCCCCCCCCCGCCCGGTTGGGGGGGGGCCCAGCTGGTCGCTCCTCTTAACTCACTGCACTAGTTTTGCACAATACATTTTAGGGCACATAACACACTTTGGGGGGGAGTGGGGTGGGGTGGAGACACCGTCTCCGCCCTGCAGCTCCCCTCCAAATTTTAATGCACCACACAACTGGGGGGGGGGGGGGGGGATCGGTTGGGGCGGCCGCGGTATGGAGCAGTGCTGCGGTCGCCTGTCCATGTGCGGGGGTGGGGGGGCGGGGGGTCGTGGGGGGAGCGGGGGTTGTGGGCCGGTGGGGTGCCTGGTGGGCCTGCAGTGCCCCGTCCTGCTGCGTTGGGTTGGGGGCGCGGGCCGTGTTGGGGTGGGGGGCGTTCCTGCTCCTGGGTTTGCTCTCCGGCCGGTGGCCCCTGCGGGGCCCGGGGGTCGTCCTTTGGCGCGGCCGCGGCCTGGGGGGCCCTGAGGTGTTGCGCTTGCTCTGTCCTGGCGGGGGTCGACGGCTCCCCTCTTTGGTGGAGATTTTCATGCATGCTAGATCCACCACACCAGCATCTATCGAGACTCAGACACAATTTGTTTCTCCCTCAGGTCATTGATTCGGTGGAGGCTGGTGTCTGTGGATCTCACTCTGCTTCGTCTGTCCTTTCTACCTTTCCTCAGTTTCTCCTTTGGGCCCTTGAGGTTTCCCTGATTTGTTGGAGTTTGGATGTCTCTGGGGTTGGTGAAGGTTAGTGGCCCGGTGGGTGGTGTCTGGTCGGTGCTGGGCTTCGCTTTTCTTTCTTTTCTTTGGTCCCCCTTCGGGTCTCCTGGCGGCCCCACGACTCTGGCTGGATTTTGAAGTGTTCGGTTTAGGTGAACGGTATGGGAATTCTTATTTATTTATTTTATTTTTTTCTCACGCACGCACGCACACACGCACAAACACACATACAAAAAAAAAAAAAAAAAGTGTAAAGTTTTCACCTTGTTTGCTTGAGGAAGTTGAACTCTATTGTTCTTGGGCTCGGTTTTTGTTAAATTAATTTCCTTTACAAAAAAAAAAGATTTATACTCTGGAGCTACTTGTATGTCCAACCTCTTCCCCTCCCAAGTTCTTCATGATGCATTTGTTTGACTGGTACGGCATACTCCAGAAAATCTGTTAGTTCTACACAACACATCGATTTTTCTCAACTGTTTGGAAAAAAAATGTCCCCTTCATTCCAAGTACATTTAATAATGGTCTGATTATGGTAACTTGACCCTAACTGATTTATTCAATTCCCATTGCCCGAGACTGTCTGGCGTTACGGAAAGGATTATTTTAAACTTTGTTCCACTGTAAAACTTCCTCAGGTACAGGTAAAAAATTTAATTAAATAAAAAATAGACAATACAGGTTGAAAGGATGGATTTTCCAATTCCTCTAAGACTATTCTTGTCCAAAATAAGAAATAAATGAACAAATAAATAAATTAAAAAAATTCTGTACATTTTAAGATGTCACATAATTGTTTACAGGGCTGTAGAAATTCCCATTTAGCAGTATATTATAAAACATGTTGTTGCAGACAGGTAAGTACAACCTGCTGTGTAAAACTTTAAATTCATGGCTGTTCAAGGCAGTCACAACTCACGAGAGGTGATATGAACTGTCAACAGACACTCAAACAAGGTTAAAAACCATTATGGTGATGAGAAGCCTCAGGCGTCTAACTTGTCATGCTAACAGCCATGAGCGAATATAAAAAAACTCACTGGAAGTATTCAGCCATCCGGCCTAATTTAACTTTTGTTTAATACTGTTACGTCTATGTTTATCAATTGCTTTAAGTTTAGATGATAAACATTATATTTCTACAAATGTTGCTCATTAATGTTTAAATTTAAGAGGTGCAAAAAGTGCAGTCTTCCATAAGAGAATAATACAGGACAGCTGCATCCTGGGAATGTCCCTTAGGCTATAAAACAATTTGGGGAGATTCCCAGAAGCTGGCAAGGGCAATTCCACAACGTGTTAATCTACACATACAAGGCTGGGTGATCGTGCTCCATCTGTAAAGAAATGAGGAAGAAGGAATGAACATTGATAAAATACTAAATTACACTGGTCTGCATCAAGAATAAACAAGAATGTCATACTGTATGTATTATTGTAGATAATTTTTTCGCTCTGCATACAGTGGTACCATTGATTTTGCTCCAGGTTTTCTGTTTAACGCTATATGTGCTTTTATTATTATTATTATTTTAGCCGTTATGGTTTAGCTACTAGCACACTGGCCCAGCCATGCAGCTGAGAGAGAACTCTGCGCACTAGTGTCTTTTAAGCTAGCTTCCTATTGGCCATTTGCACCAACGCCACATGATCACGTGAGTGTCCTCTGATGGATGGCGAAAGGATATGACTGTTGAATGGAAGTGGACGTGACGCGGAGCAACTTAGTGACTTAGCGACTGTTATTTTACTAATTAAAGGTTATCATTGCCCATTGAGCCATGGAATCTACAACTTCAACCGAAGTTCGCCTGTCAGTCGAAGTGGCACATTTAGTCGGGACTCATAGAGCGCGATATTTACTTAAGTTGGAGATTGCTAGTTTGAAAACAGCCCTTACCTTCTGTTGTCTGCTGTTTTTACCAAGTTAATCAAATTGCAGACTTTGCTGAAATTCACAGCACACGACCTATATCATTATGTAGACAATGCCGGTGTCTAACCGGCTCTCCTCCTTACACCGGAGCTGATTTAAATGCTCGTCGCTGGCGGTCTCTGGGACGAGATGCTTGTTTATCATGCTAACTGACTTATTTTGACACATTCCGTTCTATATTGAAACGCTGTGATGATGTTATGTTGACCAGCATGGGAAAAAAAAGACTATCGTAGTGGCAAGCTATGCAGTCATTTCATGAATATGATTCCGGCCGGCTCCAGAGTGAAAAACTCCAAGCACAAAAATGACATCCCCCATTATTAAACAGTCAAACGCACTTAATAGTTTTGAAGAAGGTACATTTTAAAACTAAGCTGTGTGTATGTGCAGTTGGAGTAGACGCTAACTATCTGGCTCGTTAAGGTGATTTGAAACACGTAATTCGACACCTCTGTTATAAGTGTGTACATTTACTAGTAAAATGTATGAACATTTATCTACTAACCTCGAAAAAAATGATCGCTACAAATCCGTGAATACTTTGTGGGCTGCCAGTCCTTTCTGTTGATTGCTGCTATCCATCAACGTCTTTTGTCTTCATTAGTGGGTATGCGACAAAAAAGCAATATTTAGTTTACTCCCTTGTTTATCTGTATAACCGACCACACAAGATATGACCATTTTATGAGATAATTGATTAGATGAAGGACTTAACGCTGTACGAGATTCAATGGTTACAATACAGGCAAGTGGTTCTTTTGCCGTCCAGCGTCCTGGAGGGTGCGTTCCCATTAGGGCGGTGACGTCACGTGCAAAAGGTCAATAGAACAAAACCTGAATTGCCAAAGGATTTATAGTACATACTACCGGGTGACCATATTCCTATTTCCCAAAAAAAGAGGGCACTTGCCCCGGCCTTGAAATTGTGGTACCAGTTGCAGTTACACAGTGTACTTCACCTCGGCTCCTAAAAATCACGCAATGCAACAATCTGTTACATGCCAAATTACAAAAAACGGGAGGATAAAGAGAAAAACTAATGAGTTATTTAGAGTCTACAGCCAAAACTGCCTAAAAAATGTTGTTGGCTACTTTTTTATTTATTTATTATTTTTTATACAGACCGGTGTTATTATTTTTTCATTTGCATGCAACAATGATACCATTTTTTGAATACCACTCATAAAATAATATACTTTATTATGATCATACATGACTCTGGATCAATGCAAAAGTAATATTTTATTTTGGGATGCTTTTCTTGTGGCATTTTCTCTCCAGAGGACAAGATGACTTGAAAATACAGCTGTATAATGATACTGTACATACACTATAATGTATGCTATTTTGAGAATGAAGCCAGCCGATGCCAATAAAATCCTCACTGACGGTAGTCTTGATTTACACTGGCTGAATTGAATGTAGTGATTTTTTTGCAGCTTGCCTTTTGTTAGTTGCACTTGTCTTCCTTACATTTGTGTTTGTTGCCTTCAGGCTAGGGCTGGCTATTACATACAATATGATGCCATAAATGTTAGGACATTCATCCTCTGATCATTAATCAATGATTGCTATCAATGTTAAGGCATAATCTGTACAAGAATAGTTGTACTGGAAGTGTGCACAGTTATGCTGAACAAACTTTAACTCATAATGTATATGTATGGACAGTCCTCTGGAGAAAAACTGAAGCACGGCAGTCATCTCTACTGTGGAAACATAGTGAGAAACAAATAATCTTACATTGCAAAATAGTCTTTTTACACATAAATACTGAATACAAAGGCAGATGAGAAATGGCCTTATTTTATGTCAGTAAAGCTTTTGACCATGCAACGTCAGTACCTTAAAATGTATCACAACACCTAGAATGCTGAACACAGCTCAGTCCACCAAAGACAATATCAACTATATACAAAAGATAACAAAAAAACAGCTTTATCATACATTTTACAGCTCAAGTTGTACCTTAAGTCCAGCACATCAAGATGTGTACAGGTAGCCTGAAGGGGAGAATAGCAACTACTTCTACACGTCAACACTATGAGGTCAGAAGCATTTAAATACACAAGAATACACACAAAAATAATATACTCCAAATACATTTATATTATTATATATACATATCCATATAGGTTAAATACTGACTAATGTATTCTCAATTCATCACTGGATTACTGAAAACATCCATTGTCTGTTTTGGCAGCTAAGTTGTTGGTTCATGCTGCGTCTTATTTCCCGAGAGTTGATAAACGATGAAGCAACACTGATAAACAATAGTTTGCCATTCAGATATTATGTATATCCGTGTGCGGAATCACTTCTTGTTACAGAGACTTGGATGATGACGTCATTGTTAGTAAGGACTTCTATACAGTTACACCAACATAACTTGTGGGGAATTTGACTAAATAAATAAGGAATCAATCAGGACTTTATTTATTTACAATAGTCTTAATTTATTTTTATTTTTATGAAGCGATAAAGGGATTCGTGACCAAGTAGACGATGGTCTTGTATGGCAATACCACTTTGTTCCTCATGAGGCAGTAATGAGTGTTATAAGAATTCAGAGATGACTGGTATGATACTGAAAATCAGTACACCGTTGAAGCTCATATTTTCCTACCAGTGTTAACATAGTTGTCAAGGAGGGAGTGCTTGTCTAATAAAACGAATCGCAATTTTAGAAACACAGCTTCTTTTGTACCAAATTTAAGTATTTTATATTTTAATCTATACTAAGAAATGTACCACAATAACAACATTGCCAATTTCCTACTTTGCATCAATTGTATGCTCCATGAGATTATTTATATAATCTAAATTATTATTATATTATATATTAAATTCTCAATTTATACAGTGTTTCCAATTAACCAGAAGAGATGCTGTTCTATGACAAATAAAAGCACATAGCATTATACAGATCTGAGTGATTTCAATGTCAGTTTCCGTACAACCCACATGGAGACATTTGGGGAAATATGTTCACATATTGGGATAACAAATGGATGGATACTCAATTATGTTGTTTAGATTTGATTCACTGATGTTTTTGACACCATTAATTTAGGAAAGTGCAATTTTAACCTTATCTTTTCAAAAATAGTAAGTTACCCAACTCGAAAGCTGAGTTGTTTGCTAAAAGGTCAAATATTAGGAGTTTTTTTAAGGAGAAAAAAGAGAAAAAGGAAAAAATAATAATTTTCTCTCAATCATAAAGAACACTCAATAAGGTCTGCTCGCTACTAGCGGGCTTGACCACATTTCCTCAATGGGTAAAATGACGACGACGGGTTTTCTCTTCTGGTTATTTGCTTGTTCAGCACATTTTTAATAACCCAATTGCCTATTTTGGTTGGAAAGAAATAATGAAAGTTCTACTGCTTCTGAAATTCTTTCCTAGAAGATGTGGAAGTGCTCCATGACTAATGTTGCTTCAGAAGCCTGACAGGAAAAAAAACATCTGTGGAGGCACATAGATGTTTAGATTGAAACTAATACATTTTATAAATCCTGTCAGCAACTGAGTGTTCTATACTACTTTGGTGATTTACAGAGTCAGACAAAAATAGAATATTATACAGCTTATTATTTCAAACATGGTGGAAAAGCATCCAAGCCTCTCTAGCATAGAGAGGGGATGCAGGGTGGATTTTGTATGTTGTGAACCACCTTCACACAATTAAGGCACCTTTAAACCCCTGAAGGGTCAATGGGTTCTTCTAATAAGAAGAAATGCAAAGACGCGGAACAAGAAACTGGAGAACATCAAGATGGAAGTAAAAGAAAAACATGAAGGAATGACTTAAAAGTTTAAAAGTGATCATTTAAAATGTCATAATTTTTTATCAGAGGTGGCAAATCCAGGTCCAGAAATTAAAAACCCTGCTACAGTTTGGCTTTAGCCACTTGAGTAGCTAGCTAGCTAACTAGCAGGTAAACGAGCACCCGGAGAGCTAGCTAGCTAGCACCTGCGGCTAAAGCCAAACTGGAGCAGGGTTTTTACTTTCTGGACCTGGATTTGACACCTCAGATTTTGATGATGGTGTCATGTCACAAACCACAAATATTTAAGAATTCTCCTTAAGTAGTTAGTAGCCGACGTTGAGCTTGTTCTTATTCAGTTCTCTTTCAAGGTTCCCTATGAGAGTGTCGATGCTCTCCTGAAGGTCTCTCAGGTTTACCCTGTTGCTCAGCACGGGGCTGATGTCCTGGATTTTCATGTAAGCCTGGTACGCGTGCTCCTTGTGCAGCCGCGGAGGCAAGATGTGCTCACACACGCTTTCCTTCTCCTCCTCCTCCTCTTCCTCCTCCGACCGCTGCCTGTTGCTGGAACCGTCGTCCTCGTCCTGCTTTGCCTCCACCGCCGCAACCTCATCTTCATCGTTATCCTCAGGCTGCTCCTCCTCCGCCATGTCCTCGCTCTGAGTCTGTACTGGCTCGGCAGGGCCCGATATATGGCTTGTGACCTCCTGCACGCCGGCTTCCGCATCCTCGGGCTTTTCAAGCCCCTCGTCTGCGTCCATATCCTCTGAGGGTACATCGTCGTAGTCGGCCTCCTCTTTGCCATGAGGGAGCAGAAGCATCTCAGAGGGGAAGTAGCTGTCGCCGCAGCCGCTCCAGTCGCCCGCGTAGCGGTTGCTCGGGCTGTCCAGCCGTCCCGGTTTGGGCCGCAGGACACCCGCCATCTCCGCTTCAGTTAGGTTCAACACCTGGGGGCGCTCTTTTCTCCGCCGTAGAGGAGGGGCGATGAGTGAGTCAGGGGCTTCAGATAAAGATGGCTGATTATGAAGGTCCACAACTGGAGAGGACGAAGAGATAAAATAGCATTAATCCATCAGATTGCGATGAATTCAAATGTGCATCGCAAGGCAATTTATTCAGTACACCTGGACAATACTCTGCTATTTAATTTATTTATTTTTAATATATATATTTTTTACAATATAATAATGCTCTGTTGTGACTCATTTTAAAAGATATTAAACAAAATACTCAGATACTATATCTACAATTGTGGCTTTTGTGCATATATAAATTGGGCTGGACAATTAATTAGAAATTAATTAGAAATGTAATTGTGGCGTAAAAAAGAAAGAAATGTAATTGTGATTTAAATTTTGTCTTCACACGATCATAAAAACTTTGAAAAAAAATGTTTTGTGTGCCGAACAATGCAGTGTGTATTTGCAAGTTCCTTTTGTGAAAGCACAGTGAATGTTGCTTGTGCTGCATGTCACAAATGTTATTCTGAACTCCTTGAATGTGCTTTTAAGTTGTTTAATGACACCCCACTTGCTTCAAGTTTACGACTCTAAACTAAACAAACACACAACAAAAACAATTATTGTGTATTTAAAAAAAACATGTTTTATCTTAGAAACATCGCCAGTGCTAATGCTAGCAGTCAATGTAAAGTCCCATTGATGTGCTAATAGAAAATTTGCATTGAGCTCTTGGAGTGATATTCCTTCAAATAACAAATATTGACACACAAATGCTGTAGGAACACATACAGTTAATATAACAATACTCAAAGGCAAATATTCTTCCTAATTTGTGAAAAACAAGTGATACTAATGAAGCTCAATCGCAAACTTTTCTTTTGTTTTCTTTTTTCTAAATTCTAATTAGTGCGTATTCCATACATATATGGCACCACACTGCCCCCAAGAGGCCAAAGCCGGCACAGCAGGAAGTCATTTGTTTACAGTGTTAATCATGTTTATTAATCATGATTTCAATATCTTTCAACATATGTGCATTCATGTTTTTTGTTCATAATCGCCCAGTCTAATTATCAACAGAAAACACATTTGTTCAAACTCAAAATTGACGTCTCCGACAATAGCTCTTCTATTTGGTCTGATAAGCGTGCAGGTGTACCTAATAAAGTGACCAGTGAGTATCTTTTCATGCTTTCTGAATTAGCCAAACGCCAAACAACATTCACCAATCCGCAAAGGAATTTCAAATCCAGCTCATCATCTCTAAAATTCGAAAATGTGTTCCTTTCTCAAGATACTGAGGTACTGTATATCCAACATTTAAGAGTGAGTGAGTGAGTGAGCGAGCGAGGAGTGAGTTGCCTGCACAATACAGCAAGAAAATTGGATCATCTATATTGTTGGGGTTCAGTGTTTCCTCTACATTCATTTAGGAATGGCGGCCCGCCTACTCTTACATTCTCTTAAACCTAGCCGCCACTGTTTCAAATTCCCCACCCCCACATCAAGTAAATCTTCCCCCTTGTTTGGTGCTGCGGTCCTCAAGAAGGTCAAGCACCTAGGCGACAGGCAGCTGACACCTGACAGGGTAGAGTTAGAGGAGTGAATTACCGAATTACACCGGAGACGAACGACCGGGGAAGAGGTAGCTATGTTATTAGTTTGAGATAGCGAGACCTAGATTTGACAAGTTAAAAAATGGGTAAGTAAAATCTTCAGTCAAGTGCCATTTGTTTTTGCTAATGACTCCCTTTTCGGTTCCGTGATGGACGATGACATCACCACGTATGCAAGTTCCGCGACATTTCCGTGCGCGCCAATCAACAAACATGGCGCCACGCTTGAAAGTTTGTTGACATCTTCCAAGAAAAGCTAACAACAGGCCAACTTGCAAATTGGACATTTTGTCTAAGGGAGGAAACACTACCACTATGCAAGAGCATTTGCACACACAGCATGCGATTACCGTCTGTCGTGTTTGAGAGGTCCAGGAGGTATCAACCCAGCAGCAACGTTTGCAATGCAAGCGTTCACTCCTATCAACATTCCAGGTACGGGTAGTAACTATATTAGCGCCAGTTTGCCTTTATTTGAAACGTGCCGTTAGTAACTGCTAATGTTAAAGCCCGTATCTCACTAAACAACGCCGGCTTGGGAGGGTAAACGCCGCGGCCTGTGAGTGTTGAGTTGTTTTTGTTTGTTAGGGTTCATTCAAGGTTGCAAAACGTGCAAAGATGTACAGAATGAACCATGACTTAAAAGCAACGCTCGCTACTTCCACACGACCACACTGACTCTGCTTACGGGAGTCACACACCAGTCTATTGGCTGCGTCTGTTTTGACTGAGACAGGGAGGAGGAGTTTTTGAGTGCTCAAGTTCATCTTAGTGTTGAAATGTTACTGGAGTTGGACATTATTGTCACAAAATAATCTAGGTTGTATTTTGTAAATTTCTACAGAAAACGATTAAAAAAAAAAGTAGTGTGTGTAGTGTGTTTATTTTCAAATCTTTTTTCTTTCTTTTGTTTTTTTTCTGGGGATCTCATAGCACCCCATTGAGTCCTTTAATGTGGACCTTAAAACTTCACTGTTGGGTTTGTAAGGCCATGTTACTTTTAAATGTCTCCTGTTCACTGATACAACTAAGACATTAAAAAGTGGATGCTAATCAATGTTTATTCATTTTCCCCCCAAGCAGAATCAAAAGCAGAATTGAAAACGGAATCGGAATAGTCTTATCAATTCCCGTCTTATCAATTCCCGTCCCTAGTTATTTGTTAACACCACCATGGAACGCCTGCCGCCACTGCTGAAAAAAATCCTAGGGTTGACACTAAATACCACTCTTTCTGCTTCAAGATTATTAACATAGCATTCTGCAAAGCTGCTCAGTTTCCAGAAAGAGCAACCTTCTCAGTTGAGGTAACAAGATTATTCACAATGCCATGGTGTTGTAGAAAATCAATATATTGATGTTAAATCAAGATAAATAAACTTAAATGTATCGTTCATTGGAAAATGGTAAATAACAGCACAGATGGTTGAACCCTTTAGAACCTCATACATTCAGCAATCAATTTATTGGCCAGTATGTAAAAACACAGAATTTGTCTTATCACAACCCGCCCGAGAAACACGAAAAATGACAATGACCAACAGCGGAAGACATAACGGGAAGACTGGCGGTTAGCTAATTAGCACCCTGAGTTTCTTAGATGGAAAAAAGGAGACATGAATGAGGGAGGGGAAATAACCCAACAAATTTGTTGTTTTAGAAATTATGTTGAGGACTGTGGAAAACAAAACAACAAAATCATACATAACTAGACAAAGTGCAATTTCTGCAGAAATTGCGTGGCAATGCTGAAATGATGAATGCTATTATTTGAATGCATATGCTTATGAAGTAAATTGAAAGATAAATTACTAAAGTACTAAAATGTGATCCAAGCGGGGTTTGAACCCAGGTTTTCATGATAGTCTGAAATTGATCTAAGCACTGAGCTAACTGGACTAGTTGTCAACAAGTGTCATCTGATGCTGAACGCTAGCATGCATTTAATCATTTGAGTGAAATTATAATGCATTTCTTGATATCAGTTGTATATCACTTAGCATAATGGCTGGCCATGGATATATTTGCAATGTAGTTGAAGGTGGGATTTGAACCAGCGTTGATATTTAACGTTCAATTTTGCAAATACTGTAAGTAATGTGAAATCAGACAATACATATATATACTATATATATAGTGAATTTTTTAAGCAAGTTGAAATTTGAAAAAAAGTGTTATGTGGGAGTTATTGCATGGCAAAAAAGTGTGGAGAATAAAAATCACAATAACATATTCCCACAACTACAAGTCCCACAAAGGCATGTAGACCTCTGCCAAGACCAAACTATTAAAACAAAATATATATTGTTCATGTTTAGTTCCCCCCCCCCCCCCCCCCCTCCATCTGTTAACAGGCCTCTTCCTGGTTCAGGCAGGGACAGTTCCACCGATGTCCTTGTGACTCAAACTGAAAATAAATTCCTGTGAATCTTCATCTCGATTCTCACCAACATTTTAGCTGTGACGTGGCACAAGTGTTAGGGCTTCGACATGTACAAAAACGTCCTTGAGAGACTGTGTGCAAAAGCTGCAAGCATATCTTGTGGCTATCCTTAGCTGACACTACACTTTGATTCAATCATTAATGAATTAGCTGAGTGCAAAAGTGAAGCTCCAAAGGCAACATGTCCTTGTGTTCACTCTACAAAATTACACACCACTTTCTGTAATGCTAGCTGTCTAGTAGTTATACAGTCTACTCAAGTCTCCTCATACATTTAAATAGCAAATAACACTGTTTACATCGACAATATGCGGAATCATTTTGCAGACATTCCCCGACCCCTTTCTATATCCCGCAAGAACATGTGATTGGATGTCCTTGTCGTCACTTCAAAGGCATGCAAACTGTCTGAGAGGTGTGAAGCGGTGGCTGAAAATATCCCGCAATAATTGTGAAACGTTGGGGTGAGTTTTTAGGAGCTAAGGTTAAGTCTGGAATGTTTTTAATTTGTGTGCAGGCATCTGATCTTTACATAAGGACAGAAATGATTTGGGGGGGAAAAGTACCCAGGTCCATATGATTTAAACTTGTATGTACCATGAATATTGTTTGACAAAGTAATAATTTTCAATAATAAAGTCAGCAACCATTTCCACTACGGTGTACGGATTAGTCCACTTGTCCACTTTGTTGCTCCACAAAGTCAACAAACATGAGTGTCTGGAAGTTAAGGTCACTTTAATTTAAACAAGTGAGGGAGAGCCTGTGCCTGCACTAGCAAAATGGAAGGAAAGGGAATTATTCAAACGCACATGAAGAGATCCATGATTATTTGAATCCATCCTTCCATTTTCTATAGTACTCATAGCCATGTCCAAGTCGATGCTCATTTTCTTAAAGTTGAAGTTAAAAAGTACCACTTTTTGTCACACCCACCTAAGTGGGCCGAAATTTGCTCTCTGCATTTGACCCATCCCCTGAGAGAGCGGTAAGCAGCAGCAGGGTCCGCGCTCGGGAATCATTCCATGATGATATCCCGAGGAATGAAACAGCCACATAAAATAAATGAAATTAACCAGCGTAACCAGTGAAACTAAATAAAATGGGTCAGTGTTACAAAAATTTTATTGGTTAGCTAAACAACCAATGAAATTGGTTATAATAGAAAATAAGTCTATATAGATCACTTAGAAATATATTTATTGTATAAATGTATTGTTTTGAACAGGCACATCACAGTTATCCATAGAAAAAGCTCAGACGACTGAAAGAGCAACAGACACAGGTTGTGATGCATTTTTGACACTTCCCTTAAAAATAACTGATTTTGTTCCCCGTTTGTAGTATTTGATTACGCAATTGACTAATTGGAAGCGGAATGGAGAAGAGCAGAGACATACGCGCACACTCAAGCAACGTTACATTAAATCATTGGAGTGCCACTGTATTGCCAATATTTAAACCGGATGACATCAGATGCAGTCAAATACAGTACTTCAAGAATATGGCATGCAATGTGAAAGCACATACAGTATAAACATAAATAAATACTGTATGTACATAAATTAACATGTATACATCCCAATATTTTGAATTAATAATAAAAAAATAATAATTGGAAGTTCTTTTGTCAGTTTAAATTTTGCTGCTTTTGCTGATGTTTTAGAGTTTTGTCGAGGTACCGCTTCAGTACCGGTATTGAGAAATTTTATGCAGGCATAGTATCAAAGTCAAAATTTTGGTATTGTGACAACACTAGTCCAGACGGACACGTACGGGGCGCGTTTTGAAATCTTTCCACTCTGAAGCCCAGTTTCAAAAGTGATCGGTTTCAAGCTCCGAAACCACGCCAGTTAACACACCTAAGGACCGCCGCTAACTTTTAAATTTGTTTTTTTGAGACAAGTTCTAAAAATGGACAGAGAGGGGGATTGCCCAACATTTAGTGGGAGGTGATTCCAAAGATAAACACTGTGAATAGCAGCTAATTATTTAATTTTAATTCATAAATTAAATTTTTAAATTAATTTTAATTTAAAACAATTACAAATATTAGATGAAAAATACACACATATTAGCTGTATGAAAATACAAAAACAAGACAAATAATTAAAAACTATCAAAATATTACACCAAAAATACAAATCAGTCAAAAATACAAATACAGTATGTTAGACAAAAAAACTAAATTAAACAAAAGCATGCATTATAATATGCTACAAAAATATTACACAAAATATTCACAGAAAATGCACAGTGTAGAAAACAAATCAATTATAATTAATAAAAAAAAAAATATATATATATATATATATATATATATATATTTTACAAAAACTCCTAAATTGTTTCAACCATTGATTGATAAACGTTTTCTTCATCAGCAGAAAAGTTCCTGCTTATTTTTTTGGGGCGCCGAGTGCCAGGGGTCGTTTGGATAGTATCCATTTCTTTCGCCGACCCGGAAGTAAACAAAAAGAGGAAATGTGGGATATATTGGTGTTAAGCAGTGACGTAAACGGCACAGTTAACTTTGACGGTGCCGTTAACAAATAGCGTGACTAACCGTGTTTTGACCAACACATATTTAACGACCGGGTTAGTTAATGGCAGGTTAAGAATTTAACAGCCGGTTAGGGGTTAAACAGTGGTTAAAATAACCAAGAATTGAACAACTGGGCCTAGCTAGATCGGTCAAATTAAACCTTTTTTTTGGTAAATTTGACCAATTTGTTTTTAGGTTGCAGAAAGTTCCTTTTAAGACTTTTCTTTTTGCAAAAGCCTTTTGCTAGGCTTTTTACTTTTTTACTCTGTAGCACTTTGAAATTGTTGAAATATAAAGTGCATTACAAATAAAATTTCTTCTTATTATTAATATTATTAAAATCTCTGCAACAATACCAAACTGACAACTATGAATGAAATTTCCTGTCCTGGTACGATTGATAATACACCACATCCGAAAGTGTGATCATTAATAGTCTAATATTTGACTTTTTTTTTCAGTTCCACTGATCCAATGAGCTGTTTTATAAGTTAAGTTAAAGGAGGAGTTTGCAGTCCCAAAAAACAAAAAAACATTGTCATTTTCGTTAAAACTGTCTTATACGACCTAACTGTAGAATATTAAAACGATCTTGAAACACTCAGAAGTGATTTAAGGGCTTTTTTCTGCTGGCTTTCAGCACATGTTGTGAATGTGATGCCCACAAGTGGAGACTTTTTGATTGACACACCACCGTGTTGTCTGTTGGACCTTTGTCCGCGTCCTGTTTGGAACATTTAAGCAAATATGCGATAACAGATGCATTACGGCTAGGCGTAGCAAAACGCCAAAAGAAGGTCTCAGCTTGCATAAATTCCGAAAGGATGAGAAATTGAGGAAACTATGGACCCCCAGAATAAAATTCATCCACACAAACTGCAATGGACCTAGCAAGATGAGTGTAATTAAATTTGCATCACGCATTCCATAATTCTGACTTGGAAGATGAAGTGTTTTGGTTGGAGTTTGGAAGAAAATGGCTTACGTTAAACACGTCAACGAAAATGGTGACCAATAGTCACCAAAGTTCCTACGCACATTCCTACTCATGTCCACTTCCATCTGTGAAAATATACCAGGCCATTTGATTTGGGGTTTTATGAGAATTAATTGTGAGCTCCTATGAATAGTGTATTATGCATATGCAGTTATTGTGTTTATGCAGGTCAGGAGGTCATTGTGTTATGAACGTATAGTATCATGAATATACAGTTACTATGATCATTGTGATAATGTAAACATTTGTCCAGTTGCTATGCAGTTGCTATGTTCTTTATGATGATGAATTTGTCTGTTGCTGTGCAGTTATGATGCTGCTGTATTATGTTTATGCAGTTATAATGTTTCTTGTGATGCATATTGATAACCTATTGAATTGTATTTTAGATATTAAGTTAGGATGGTAGAAAATTTCCTACAGCTCAACCAGGACAAAACTAAGGTTCTAGTAATCGCTTGTGAAGGTCAGAGAGACTACGAAACGTACCAAAACTACGAGACAAAATATATACATATTTTTGTATATAGACTCTGGAACATTTCCTCTGTGATAAACATTCTATATAGTACAGAATATTATTTATAGACACAAACATATTAAATAATTACCTGGCCAGAGCTGCAGCAAGTAGTGCAAGACTTCAATGTGCTTCTTGAAGTGCAGTGCACTGGCTAATTCCTCTGAGTCGATGAAGACTCGGTTGGTGTGACAAGACGCCTCCTGACGCTGGCTGAGCAACACAGGGCCAAAACACACCGCCAGGTTCTGACATGTCATTTTGTTTACTTCCTGGTGGGATGCCACCAACTTGAGGTGGTCAAGAAGCTTCCGCAGTGTCATCTGATACAGAGAGCAAGACAGGTCCTTGTTATGATTAGCAGTTGGAGGGGTTCCACTGGTACAGGTAGCATGGATAGCCATAATAATACTTAAGAAGTTCACGTTTAGTTTTCATGAGGGAAAATCAGGTCCCCCACATGAAAAGTTCAACACAATATTGTCATCTTTTAACTCATTCACACCCAGCCATTTTCACTGAAGCAACCCCCTTCGCTGTTTTACTGTATTTGGGCTGACCCACACAATATTGTGTGCTATTGCAATAAAAACATGGGACCTACCAAAAGAAAGATTAGTCATTTCTTTCATCAGGAAAAAAAAAGTATATTTCTATCTGTTTCCGTTTTGCAGCAATTAGCATTAGAATATAGCTAAGTTTCATCCTTATTCACAAACCTGTTGAAAACACTGGGGAAAAGAGCTTGTTGCAACATGGCCCTGGTTAATCTCGTATACTCTGCTGCCACCTGCTGGTCGTTTTTGTAAAAACTACCATTGCTTCAAGCATTCTCTTCAGTTCAGAGGTTGCATCAAAGCCTTCTGTATGCTCTAGCATAAAAAAACATATAAACACGTCTTTGGGAGCATGGTAATATTTAAAATAGAACGTATTTATAGTTTTTTGGGGAGCAAATGAGTTAATAAAACATCACAATGAGATGATATCCCTAATGAAGTGTTAAGTGTGGCGCCCACAATATAGTAGAATTTGGCAGTGAAGCAAAAGCCTGAATTTTGGAAGTAATCACATTCATTATTATCATTATTATCGTTTTCAAATTCATTAATGAAAACATTTTCCTCACCCGCTCCACTTCCGAAAGGTTCTCTAACAGGCTGACAGTGTGTTCTGCGTCGGCGTGGTCGTTCTCACAACCCGCTGCCCCCATCCTCAGAGGTCTGGTGGCCATGGAGTCCAATACTGCCTCATACAGCTGCTTGGTGATCAGCGGGTAGGGTAGCTCTCGTAGGTAGTCCTTTAATACGCCTGTCAGTTGGGCAATAAAGAAAATTTGTGTTGTAGTCATAGGGACTGGTTTGGGTTTGAGTTTATTTGAACATAAAAAAAGAATAAAAACAAAGCAAAAACAATAACATTAATAAACATACAACAACAAAATAAAATAAAATAGCTACAAAACAGGCAAAATTCAACAAAGCGCACCTAACAACGATTTTCTATGTTTAAAAGGGAGTGGGAAGAAGTCGCAAGACTTCTCCATATTTTCTTAGTTTCCATCAATGGTAAATAAATAAAAAATACAAAAATATATTGCTGAGGATAACAAAAGTAACTAATAATGAACCACTCCATAATAATAATGTAAAATAAATACTCAGAGAGCTCATCATTTTAAATCCACAGAAAAGATACAACCTAAATCCAAAAAGCCAACAATAACAAAACACAAGTCACAAACCATAGTAAACATAAATATGTACTCAACAAATCAGCAACACTCCTATCACTTAGTGGTTGTCTACCCCCTCCCATTCCCATGTATCTCGTAAATAAATAACTTTTATATTTAGTTTTAAATTGATTTATATTTGTACATTGTTTTAAGTTCTCACATAGTAATAATTTCACCCCACAGAATGATATACAGAACCTTCTCTTGTTTGTTCGAATAATATACATTTTTAGATTTTTTCCCCCTCTTAATTTATAACCCCCATCTTTCTCTCGAAACATGTTTTTGAATATTTTGTGGTAACATACCATTTTTAACTTTATACATAACCTGTGCTGTCTGAAAACTCACTATAGCAACAAATTTTAAGAGTTTTGACTGTAAAAATAGTGAGTGTGTATGATCCAGATACCCAACCTTATGTATGATTCTTATTGCCCTTTTTTGTAGTTGTTAATGAACTAATTGAACTTAATTATTAATAATAATTTAATTATTACCCCAATTTTCAACGCAGTAACTAAAATATAGTAGAATTATGGAACAGTACAAAATGCGGAGCGAATTATAATCAAGTATAATTTTGACTTTATTCAATACTGCAATGCTTTTTGATAATTTGGTATGCATGTGTTTAATGTGTGGCTTCAAACTAATTTTCTCATCTATTATGACACCCAAAAATGTATTTTCCTGAACCTTGTCAATCTGCACCCCATCAATCTTTATTTGTATTTGTACATTTGTTGTTCAATTCCCAAAAAACATGAATTTTGTTTTATGTAAATTTAATGATACTTTATTTCTGTCAAACCAGATTTTCATTTTTTTCCATTCTTTCAGTGATTTCATTCAATAACTCATTTAAATTTTCCCAAGAACAAAAAATATTGGTGTCATCCACAAACAAAGCCAGTTTCAGAACATCCGATACCTTACAAATGTCATTGATATACAAAATAAACAATTTGGGGCCCAAAACAGACCCTTGGGGCACACCACATACAATATGCAAGTAGGATGAAGATAGATCACCGAGTTTCACATACTGTTGTCTCCTATGTAAATAGCTCTTAATCAAGTCTGACACAATACATCTAATGCCATATCGTTCCAGTTTTTTAATTAATATATCATGGTTAATTGTGTCAAAAGCTTTCTTGATATAAATACATATTCCAAGAGCATACTTTCGCTGATCAATAACACTTGTTATTTCTTCAATCGCTTCTGTTATTGCCAGTGATGTTGATCTGCCTGCTCTGAAATCATACTGTCTGTCAGAGAGTAATTTGTGCTTTTCTATAAATGCATCCAAACAATTATTAAACTGTTTTTCTAGGATTTTTATTTTTATATTTTCTTGATATATTATCTCCCAAGCTCATTCTTAACTGCTTCTATTGTTTATGTTTTCTGTTTACCTGTTCTTATACTTTTGATCATAGATAATAAAAACTGGTAGATGATCACTGTTTTCATTAATCAGTATACCACTTCTTATTTTGTTTCCCCATTTCATTAGTATAAATATTATCAATTAAAGTGGCACAGTTGGATGTAATCTTGGTGGGTCGAGTTATCTTTGGAAATAAGCCCAAACTGTACATTGCGGTGAATTCATTCCTTATTTTATGTCTATATGGGTATGGGTTAATATATCAATGTTGAAATCACCACAGATAAAAACAACTTTGTCACTCGTATTTAAAACCATACCCTCCATCCATTCTGTGAAAGTATCAATCTTTGTATCCGGTGCTCTGGATAAACCAGTGACAATAACATTCTTATTTTTTTCCTTTCGAATGGTTATGCATTCAAATAAATTATCACATTTGTCATATCATCTAAGACTTTGAATTTCAGGTTTCTCTCTCTCTCTCTCTCTCTCTCTCTCTCTCTCTCTCTCTCTCTCTCTCTCTCTCTCTTTCTCTTTCTCTCTTTCTCTCTCTCTATATATATATATATATATATATATATATATATATCCACTCCTCTGCCACTTTTGTTATTCCTGTTAATATGCCTTAGTTTATAACCTTCCAACTCAAAGTCCATCCCTATTTGCATCATGACCCGAGTTTCTGATATTACAATAATACTGAATGGTTGTGTGAATGTCTGTAAATATTCTTTAATGTGATTGAAATTGGCAGCAGCATTAGCAGGGAAGCCCAGACAGCCGTCTCCTCAGCCACTTCAACCAGCTCCTCCAGCGGGATCCCAATGCATTCCCAAGCCAGCCAAGAGACATAGTCTCTCCAGCGTGTCCTGGGTCATCCCTGGGGCCTCCCGCCGGTGGGATATGCCCGGGGCACCTATGCAGGGAGGCATCCAGAAGGCATCTGAACCAGATGCCCGAGCCACCTCAATCGGTTCCTTTCAACGTGGAGGAGAAGCGGCTAGAATGACCAAGATTCTCACTCCATTTCTGAGGGAGAGCCCGGACACCCTGCGGAGGAAACTCATTTCGGTCGATTGTTTCCAGGATATTGTTCTATCGGTCACGACCTACAGCTCGTGACCATAGGTGAGAGTAGGAACGTAGACCAACTGGTAGATCAGGAGCTTCGCCTTTTGACTCAGCTCGGTCTTCACCACAACGGACCGATACAGAGTCTGCATCACTGCAGATGCTGCACCAATCCCTCTGTCAATCTCCTGCTCCATCCTGCACTCACTCGTGAACAAGACCCCAAGATACTTGAATTCCTCACTTGGGGCAGAACTCCTCCACTTGGAGATCTCATCCCAGAGAGGGCACTCAACTGAGGACCATGGTCTCGGATTTGTAGGTGCTGATTTTCATCCCAACAGCTTCATACACTCAGCAAGCATGCAAAAGCAACCATTCTGTATCTGGGAAATGGTTGAAGTCAGTGACTACATTTACATACAGTCAATAATTTTATCCTTTTCAAAACTCAAATATTGGCGATATTCGGGTTTCAAAAAGCCAAGTAAACACGTGTTTTTAAAGACCCCAACCCAAATTTGGTCATAAAAAAGGTGATCGGGGTACCACTACCTGCTTTGAAAAGAGCATTGGTTTGTGTTCTGCGCGTTAACTATTTGCAAGTAATCTTGGTCTTTTGAGTACAGGAACTAATTGTATTGTCGGCCATCTTATGTTGCCACTCACTAAGCAAGCTTAACTTGAATGAATTGATTTCGCCGCAGCATTTTCAGGTTATTTTCTGTCTCTAAGGCACAAATACCACAGTGTGTATATATCCACCCACACACATATTCATGTATATAAATCTGTGTGTCTAGTGTACAACACACCAGAAATAAACAAGCAGACGTAAAACAAACATGGCGACGCAGGAGAGGCCCACACTTTTGGCTGAATGGAAGTCGGGCAAGTGAATAACTCTACTGTCAATTCAACTATCCCCATCATCATTTATCAAATCAGTTAATATCCATCAGCTAAATTTAATCAAAGATGTGACTGTCTTGTGGTATTCAGGTTATAGCTGAGCATTGCTCTGAATTATTTAATGATTCAAAGTGCTTCCTGATGACCAAATGTCCATTGCATACCTGAATGTGTATGTGGTCTACTTGTTGGTGTGGTGTGCAACCAAATAGATACAGTAGACTCTGTCTCCCTCTCTGTTTTTTCACATTCGTTCCCAATGTAGTGACCTCATCTCCTGTTGGCTAATAAGGCTGCTGAAAATAGGAAGTTCTAAGTTTATCAATGCTGCATCCTAACTTCACATAACTTACTGTTTTGCCTTCTAGCAAAGGAAGCGGGTTCACCATTAAGTCACTGACATCCCTCAAGCTCAGTAAACATAACGAAGGGCACAATTTAACACGCTCATGGCTCACTTTTTTAATCCCAGTAAATCCCAGCTCTGTTCTTTATGAGCGCCTAAAGGTTACCATTTCTCACTGTGCTCTTTTTTGGTACTGATAGTCTCTCATCCTTGAATCGGCCAACATTAGGAAAGAATGTGTGAAATATATGCTAAAATATCAGCGAAGAATGTGAGTAGACATATTCAGGTCTCTTGCCTTCCCTTCTAATAGAAAGGCAGGTGTAAGTACTAGGCAATAAAGGATTAGTAAGCGAAAGAAGAATCTAGATTTAGCTCCCAGTAGCGCTCTAAAGTATCTGATGAGCTTTGCATTTGGATTCTGCACAGAGGCAAAATGTAGACTGGAACAAATTCACAATGACACCATCACACTTGGATTAAAGCAAACCAAAATAAATAAATAACGTGAATGAAAATGTTGTATGCTTAAAATGACTGCGGTCAATTAACCCAAATTTTGCAGTGCAGTGGGATGCACACTGATTCTTTTTCAATAATATTGTACATGACAAGTTCATATCTTGTCCAAATGGGGGGTGTTTTCAAACAAAATATTAAGGCAGAAAAAGCGTGATAGAAGCATTACAATAAAAATAAGTGTGGACAAGAAAGAGGATTTACCCTCAGATAAAAAAAAAAGAAAGAGTCAAATCATGTGGATTCCAGGCATGAAACCGGGATTAAGAAGGTGAGAATTATACAACCACTCTAGGGAAGTCTGGGGCAAATTTGGAATATCTCACATTTAAACACATCAATTAAAAATTAAAAGACATTATCAACGTATAATAATTTGTCCATACAAGGTGACATTATGCTGTATAATCAGGGTTGGAAGACAATTTTTAAAATAATAAAGTGACAACCTTTTGAGAACTTTCCAACATAAATTTATGCAAGTGAATAAGGTTTACAAATCTTTATCAGAAATGTGGTTAGACATTAATTAATTGGCTGCTTTGCTCTTCTTGGTTTCTACAGCGCTAGCAAATTTGCTATGCCTTGTGGGTTTTGAGTAATCTTACTGACAGACAATCAAACAAACATACATGAGTGAGAACAAAAACACCTTGTCAGATCAGAGGTACAGTACAAAGTGCGAGATTTGCAATCGTCACACAGCAATAACAAAAGGACTTTTTACTGATCAGAACTGGAACTCCTTACTGTTAGAAAGCAACCCCCCCGCCCCACTGAGTGAACACACTGCGACTGCGCATTCCTGAGGAATGCAGTTGGAGCGTTGAAGAAAAACAACACATTCAAACAAGCGTACTGTCAGCTTGATGGGCACTCTGACAGCTCCAAGAGAGCAAGTCAAATTTTAACAGGGCTTGAGGCAAACATGTACTTTAAACTTCATAAAATGCCCCACTATTAGCATGTCCTTGGTGCCTTGTGAGTGCATACAGGTGATGTTGTGGCATGTTTCAAAATGTTTTTTCTCACATTCTTCAATGCTTCTGTTTTGGTTATCTTGGTCATGTTAGGTCGGAAATCTGGTATGAGGAGAATCGTGATAAGGAGTCGTAAACATTCATTCTGTGAAGACAAACAGATTTCTCAAACAGATTACACGGAAATGCTTTGTGGACATTGTCTGGCTTCTTGTTATCAATCTGGATTTAGGCTGTGAAGATAAAATGTATTTTTTAATCACAGGACAGGAATCTGACTTAAGGGTTGTCCATTGGCAAATCCGTTAATTTGGTTACAGGAGTGTACAATCCAAGTGCAATTCAATGCGCACGTGTACTACAGTGCTTCGAGAACACAGCCACAGAAATAAATCATTAGCCTACTATGAGTCAGTGTGTGTGTGTTTACTTTTGTGTTTCAGGCCTTGTTAGCGCCTGACACACACATAATGCAAGTGCTTAAACACGCTTTTGTTCATACACACCAACACACAAGGTTATGGACTCAGGGGCGAACAGGTGTGTTTTCCTACAGGTGCTTGACTCTCGCAGCCAAGGAGACAAATCAGTATTTATCTGCTTGTTCACAATCAAAGTGTTTGGGCTATAGGTTTGACCCAGGTACTTCATTAATGAATCAGTGGATGAACTAGACCAGTGAACTAGTGTTAATTCTATCAGACATTTTTAACTCATTCACTCCCAGCCATTTTCACTGTAGCAACCCCCTTCACTCCCGGCTCTTTTGCTGGATTTTGACTGATTTTGCAAGGCCCACAGACTATTGTGTTCTATTGCTATAAAAACCTACCAAAAGAAAGATTAGAGTATCTTCTTTCATCAGGAAAAAAAGTACATTTGTATCTATTACCGTTTTGAAGTAATTAGCATTAGAAATTAGCTAAGTTATATCATTATTCACAAACCTGTTAAAAACACTGGGGAAAAGAGCTTACAGCATGGCCCTGGTTGATCTCGTATACTCTGCTGCCACCTGCTGGCTGTTTTTTGTAATAACTACCATTGTTTTAAACAACCTCTTCAGGTCAGAGGTTGCATCTGTCATGTTTCGGTTTTGTAGGGGTTGGGGTTTTGTTTATTATGGGTGTGTTTGTTGTTTTTGTCCGTAGTTGGTGTTTGTCATGTGTTCCTGATTTATCCCCTTGTCTCGTTATGTCTGATCACATCCACCTGTGTGTTTCTTCCCTTCCCAGTGTGTGTGACCAATCAGTGCCCTCAGCCTATTGTGTTCTCCAGGTATGTTTCATTGGTGTTGATATCAAGATTATGTGTGGAGGTTGTGCATGCATTTTCGTCCAAGTCAAGTCCTCGTCTCAGTAAGTCATCTTCGTCTCAGTCTAGTCACCATCGTCTTCGTCTAGTTCTCTCAGTCACTGTCCGGTTGCCCACGTCACCTTCAAGTCGCCCAAGTTCTGCCAAGTTGCCCACGTTCTGCCAAGTTGCCCACGTTCCGCCAAGCCAGCCACAATCAAACCAGCCTCCTCTCGTCCAGTCCAGTCATGGTGACCAGCCTCCTCTCGTCCAGTCCAGTCATGGCGACCAGTCTCATCTCACCCAGTCCAGTCATGGCGACCAGTCTACCCCGTCACATCCAGTCCAGTCATGTCACGTCCAGTCCTTGTCCACTCACCTGTCTCTACATGTTTTAATAAAGTTCCTCACATAGCTCTCCATTCCTGTCTCCTTGTTGTTTCTCCCCGCATTTGAGTCCACCCTCTGGCAACCATTCACAATTATCATGACAGCGTCAAAGCCTTCTGTATGCTCTAGCATGAAAAAACATGAAAAACGCATGAATATGTTTTTGGGACCATTGCAATATTTAAAATAGAAGCTTTTTCTATGTTTTTGGGAGCAAATTAGTTAAATTTACGGTAGTCTTGGTTTTAGTCCAGTTTCAATCGCGCTTCTTAGTTTTGATCACAACCTCATCCATTTTTTTGTCAACTTTTACCCGATAAATATAGCATTTTAGTCTTTTTTTAGTCCAAGAAAACTTAATTTTATTTGTTTAGTTTTTTTAGTTTTAGTCAGGACAATTTTTCAAAATTATATAATTTCGTCTCGTCTTTGTTCATGAGCTAAAATGTCCATTGATTATAGTCCAGTTTGTATTAAGTGAAGTACATTTTCAGCTAATCTTTATTAGTCAATAAAAACGCATATTGATTTAGTCCCGTTATTGTTTATTAATGAGCGTTTTACTCTAGTCAAGTTTTCGTCCGGTGAAAAATGTGTGTAGATGTGATTGTCAAGTCATGGGAAATTAATGAATCAGTGATTGAGCTAGACCACTTAGTCCCCTTGAATCGTAACTATTCAACTTAATATCACATTCTGAGCTATTAACTGATTGCATATTTGTGTAAACATGACCTTGGGGAAGGTCTGTTCAAGAAATTGACTGTGTCCTACTGCGGAATGCAAGGACCGTGCCTGGAAGAGTTTGCAGTGGAATAAATTGACGGAGACCTTTGAGCTCAACTCCATCACAGCAAACAGCAAAGATGGCAACTGGTCTCCGAGCAGAGCTGCAGCATAACATAAAGGTCTATCTCTAAGTCTGAGGTGCTCACCTCTACGATGGGAATTCCAAAATCTTTTTCCAGAAGAGTGGATATTGGTTTAGAAACTACCTACTAACTACTACATATTCCGAATGTACTTCCATTTCACTTCCTGGAAGTGTAATGGCCAGTTGGGCCTTTATGGTCTTTACACAATCACAGAGCCCAAATTGAAAACCTTAACTTGTTGCTTTATTCCCACTTTGCTAATGGCAGGAACAACCTGTATCAGGTCAAAACTATTTCAGTGTTGCAATTGTGCCACCAAACACTACAAGGCACATAATGCAATGGGGCACATGGCTACCTTTAACCTCTTGTTTAAACAAAGTGGAAGGTCACTCCCCTTGTCAGTGCTCTAGTCAACACCGCGGCTGGGGAACAAACACGGGTTTGTTCTCTATCCTGCTCCCCTCCCTTAAATTCTGCACGCCCCCACAGAACTCTTTTGGGTGGGGGGTGTTTGGTGTCAGAGGGGATGTGTGTCCCTTCCTCGTCCTCTGACACGTCAAAAGCCCAACGTTGTTGTGTCTTCGTATTTTCCGCAATCCCAACAACTCCAAGCTAATTTCAAACCTTGGTAGAGTGGTGCACTTCCACTACATGTACACTCATCAGAGATGCCTAAATGTACATTTATAAGTTAAGAACTTTTTGGGACAGCCACGCAAGCCTGGAGCGCTTTGTAAACAGGTTGCCTGAATCCCTGGCCTGCTCTGGGTTCAGCTAATCCCCCATGCATGAGCCAAATACCATCTGTGTTTATTCGGCAACAAAGGAGGCACTTGTTAATGACTTTCCATGTCTTCACTGGCGTACTGCTGAGGGTGCGGGGAAAGAAAGAAAGCAGGCTATGGAAAAGACTCGTCAGATTGGGCAAATTAAAGACCACTTTTTATCGCCAATACCGCTAATAACGTTTTAGGAGCATGACTTATGGAACACAGAGAGCACCATTACAAGGGTAACTGGTTAAATCAGTTCCTCATCAATGGAACGCATTTTCTAAAAAAGTTTTTAATTATTTGGTAGTGTTAAAAACGTTTATTTGATTAACTGTGCATGAGTTCCCCTCATTTGGAATTGGCATAGAAAACCGTGCTTGAAAAGCTTCTTCAAAACTTATCCAACAAGTTGGAAGCATCATTGCAGTTTCCACCTATCAGGACTGGTTGGTTCAGTTGAATAATTTTATTTATAAAGAACCAAAATAACCGATAACTAATACGGTAGGGGTGGGAATTCTTGACTGTCTCACAATTCGCTTCAGAATCGATGTTTGATTCAGAACAATGTTTGATTCAGAACGATGATTCAAAATGATTTGCTTGACAATGATTTCTGCTTCGATTTATAGACGTGCAAAAAATCACCATGATCTACTCCAGTCTGACTCGCTAATGCTAATTAGCGTGCTACTCGCGACACTTTTATCACTCAAAAGAGTGCTATTCATACAAAACGCTTCAGGAATGTATACAGAGAAGCATCTTAACATTACTCACCGGCATATGCTCTTCCTACGCTACAAAAAAAACAACAACTTTTATTGGAATAACTTCATCCTGACTTTTTTTTTTTTTTTACAATTTAACAGTGTATCCCTAAATGGCTAAATCGGGTACAACATGAACAGCGCTCCCAATAAAGGCACACACAAACAAGGGCAAGACAGTATAAAATAATTTACATAAAATACATTTTTGGACATTTAAAATCAATTCTAAATCGTACTAAATGAGAATCGCAATTCTTATAAGAATCGATTTTTTGGCACACCCCTATAATACGGTAAAACCAAGACGCACTGCGCTTCTAGACTGAAACCAGCATGAACATGGAGCACGAAAGTGCAAATCACGTTGGCAACACTTTTTGTGGTACTTTGACTGAAATGTGCTTGTGATTTGAAACAATGAAGTGCCACGCACTGAGCATGTTTTGCAAGCTTTGGCTTGAACTCTGACCCCTGGATAATCCTTTTCACTAGCTCCGCTTTCAAATTAGCAGTGTGACAAGCCAGTGCTCTCAGCTCATCCCCTGGCTTACTCAGTCAGACTTTCTTAAGTATATGTTCACACAAATATAAATTAGAAGCTATTTACAATCCTGAAACAACAGTTGAGGAATTGTATAATAAAGTGAAGCAGTGACATTTGCTTTCCTTCCCCCAGTTGCTGCCCTCTTCCACTCATCCAAACTCTTCTGCAACTCGCTTGGCAGAGCAAATTCAGGCAGCGAGCAAAAACCAACAAACCGCACTGGTGCTGGCCCTTTTTTTTTCGAACCTGCTCAACTGTTAACTGTGTTTTTTGCCCTGCCATGCAAATGCATGTGGATCAAAGCGGACATGATAGGACAACGCCTATGCGGGGCCTCTTCCTAAAACCAACAGCGGCTCCAAAATGAACAGGGGGTTCCATGGTCTCTTCCTCTTTTTGTTGGCAGAAAAATAATGAGTAAGTCACTTTCTTCTGCCCCCCCGCCACCACCCTTTGTCACACTGTAGCAGCTATCACTCAGTCCAAGTGACAATAATTTTAAATGTCTTGATAGAATAATTCATTAGATTACACGTTTGTTTTTTCTTCCACTTATATTATTGTAGTAATACTGAGCAAAGAAAGAAGAAAAATGTCCTGATTTGACTCAAATGTGAAGGGACAGTCGAGAACATGTAGCAACCTGACAAAGGAGGAATGACCAGAATGTACAGCACAGTCCGATAGTGACAGTGTGTGTGGGCCCTTCCCTCAGGCTCCGATATATACTGGTATGTTGACTCATGGAATGCTTTTACAGTAAACATCACACACGCGTGCTGACCTATGTGGTGCAAACAGGCTAGTTCAGACATGCTTTGTAGGGTTGGAAGTGTTTTATTTGTTGCACTGGGCGAGTACAACAACGTGCCCAGTTAAACTACTTGGTATAAGTCACCAATGTATATTTTATATCTGTAAATAAAAAATATGTGATTGGACTGTGTGTTATGTTGAATCATACTAAAGAGACACATGACTATAGTTTCATAGCATGTTTGTATTTGGCAATGTGATTGCTTTGCCTTTGCCCCTTTCCTTGTCCAAGACAAATATTGCCTTTGGAAAAAATGTAATCACATTTTTAAGTATTGAGCACAATACTAAGTTAAATTTACTTTAAAAATACTTATAGAATATTATCAAAACACGTCCATTTTTTTCACGTTTTTTTAAAAAAATAATAGATTTTTGGGATGTATGTATTCAGATTTATCCCAAAAACATAAAATTTTGTGGTATCAGGCGATTAAATTTTTTAATCGCATGACTTCAATAGTTAACTCACAATAAATCACAAATATTATATCTGTTCTAAATGTACAATAAAATGTACAATTAGATGTTTTTTTCTAAGTTGTCATACTCTTGTTAACATAAAAGTGGAAATAATGTTAAACTATTAGAAATATGGCTGAATCTTTTATTCATTGATACAGTAATTTCATAGTAATTCATTAAATTGAGTTTAAATTTTTTTTTTTTACTGTACTGTAAAAAACAGTGTGATTTGTGTTGAGGTAATTTTTCTGCCACTTGGTGGCATAATTGCTTTTGTAAGACATTGGTGACAGCTCAGTGCATTTTTCTTTTCATATTAAAAGCTAATCTTTAACATGAAGTAACTTGTGACATTCTGCACATTTTTTAAATTGTAAAATACAACTTGACCCCAATCTCTACAAATATTGCATGATTATTAAATTTATTACTGCAAAATTTTGACGTGCAGGTGTCTGCTGCGTTGAGACTGGAATTCCCCCAATACAAGCTTTCCATTAATCGCGCGTTAAAAACATTAGTGGCGTTAAAGGAACTTAAAATTAACTCAAAATTAACGCACTAATTTTGACACTTCTAATAAAAATGTAAAAAGATGACAAAAATTTACATGCTTTTTCACATAACAGCGACGATATTACAATGCTTCTGATTAAAACCACCTTTTATTTCTATTAACGGACTTTTCCCTTTTGTGTGTTATCAATAAGCTGGTGTTGATGGCATTATGTGGTGTTGGTGCACGGTGTTTGCCATCCCACTTTCTTGCTTACCTGTAATGACGTTGATGTCCGGATAGGTGTTTTCACACAGCTCCACAGCGTAACTGTCTCTCTCAAATGCTTCTCGTAGCTCCTTTTTTACAGCTGCAGAACCGCAAAGACGGTACAGCCCCACCACCTGCAAACACACCCCACACATGTGAAATTAGGTCAAGTAAACATACACTGCTCATGCAAGAGTCAAACAAAAGTACAGAGACATTTTCACAACCTAAGAGTGCAGCCTGAAGTCCTACTTCATCTAAGTGGCAATGCATTTGAAGGAGTGATGGGTTGATTTAGTAATATACTGTTATGTTAGGGCTGCTTGCTAAATGATGTTTCATTGAGAGAGAGTTTGTTAAAATACATGACAAGGCAGCACCAGACAGCAACAAATATTTTCTGATAGAACAAACAAATAATAATATGCATACCATAATTGTGGATGGTGCAGTACCGATACTGATACCCGGGGATTAATTCAAGGTATCAGTACTTGAGGCCATTTTACAATCAGCAATTAGAAATGAGATATTTGAATAAAAAAACTGCCATTTATTTCATGCAATTTTAAGGAACAATGGTCTTTTATTAAAATTCTGTCTTTTTTATGTATCAAAATACTACTGGTATCAATGCTTGGTATCGGTATGAGTGACGACTCATACCACAGCTCCACATATCACTCATAATGGTATCAATTCATTCCTAACAATAACGCAAACATTTTCAACAGGATATCTTTATTTAATACAAATCAATTGAAATGTTATGAATTAGTGTGCCAAAATGTGCTGATTCAACAAATTGAACATTGAACAAAGTGTTATCTGAATGACATCAATCTTGATTACATTTTCTCAATGTTTTAAAGCTGTTTGAAGTACTGTACTGCAGCGTTGACTAAATGTAGGCTACGAATCGCTGCATTACTACTAGGCTTTTAAAATGTGTACCTGTCCCGCAGTCTAACTTTCGATACAACTTTCTTTACTATATACTAATACGAGTATTGTTTTACAGAGCAACATGTAGATACAGTAAGGGTCACACTGCTTTTGAAACTGAGATCAAATTCTTGGAAACTGATAAATGTGAATGCTACATGAATAGAGCAGTGGTAAAGTGGTCATCTTGCAACCTTGAGGTTGTGGGTTCAATCCCAGGCAATTGTGACCATGTCGAAGTGCACCCAGACTTCCCTCTCCCCAGCCACTTCGACCAGCTCCTCTGACAGGATCCCAAGGCATTCCCAGGCCAGCCGGGAGACATAGTCTCTCCAGCGTGTTCTGGGTCGTCCCCGGGGACTCCCGCCGGTGGGACATGCCTGGAACACCTCTCAAGGGAGGCGTCCACGAGGCATCTGAACCAGGTGCCCAAGCCACCTCAACTGGTTCCTCTCAACGCGGAGGAGCAGCGGCTCGACTCTGAGTCTCTCCCTGATGACCAAGCTTCTTACCCTATCTCTAAGGGAGAGCCCGGACACCCTGCGGAGGAAACTCATTTTGGCCACTTGTATCTGGGATCTTGTTCTTTCGGTTCCGACTCACAGGTCGTGACCATAGGTAAGGGTAGGAACGTAGATCGACCAGTAAATAGAGAGCTTCACCTTTTGGCTCAGCTCCTTCACAACAGACCAATACAGAGCCTGTATCACTGCAGACGCTGCACCGATTTGCCTGTCGATCTCCCGCTCCATCCTGCCCTCACTCGTGAACAAGAGCCCAAGATACTTGAACTCCTCCACTTGGGGCAGGATCTCATCCCCAACCTGGAGAGAGCACGCAACCCTTTTCCGACTGAGCACCATGGTCTCGGATTTGGAGGTGCTGATCCTCATCCCGAACGCTTCATACTCTGCTGCGAACCGCCCCGTGAGAGTTGGAGATCACAGCTTGATGAAGCCAACAGCACCACATCATCTGCAAAAAGAAGAGATGCAATGCTGAGGGCACCAAACCGGTCCCCCTCAAAGCTTCGGCTGCGCCTAGAAATTCTTTCCATAAAAGTTATGAACAGAATCGGTGACAAAAGGCAGCCTTGGCGGAGTCCAACCCTCACTGGGAACAAATCCGACTTACTTCCGGCAATGCGGACCAAACTCTGACATCAGTTGTGCAGGGGCGTATCAGGGGACTAGGTACCCCATAATCCCGTAGCACCCCCTACAGGACCCCCCGAGGGACATGGTCGAACACCTTCTCCAAATGTTTTGTGGATTTGGAGAAGGCGTTCGACCGTGTCCCTCAGGGGGTCATGTATAAAGTGTATACATGTATACGGGTTGGGCAAACTCCTATGGACCCTCGAGGATCCTGCCGAGGGTGTAGAGCTGGTCTACTGTTCCACGGCCACACCTCCTCTCCAGCACCCCTGAATAGACCTTCCCAGGGAGGCTGAGGAGTGTGATCCCTCTATAGTTAGAGCACACCCTCCGGTCCCCCTTCTTTAAAAGGGGGACCACCAACCCGGTCTGCCAATCCAGGGGCACTGTCCCTGATGTCAACGCGATGTTGTAGAGGCGTGTCAACCACGAAAGCCCCGCAACATTCAGAGCCTTTAGGAACTCCGGGCAGATCTCATCCACCCCCAGGCCCTTGCCACCGAGGAGCTTTCAAAGTACCTCAGTGACTTCGACCCCAGAGATAGGAGAGCCCACTTAAGAGTCCCAAGACTCTGTTTCCTCAAAGGAAGACGTGTCGGTGGAATTGAGGAGGTCTTCAAAGTGTTCTCCCCACCGAAGTCAGTAGCACACCATCTCCACTATACACAGTGTTAACAATGTATAAAAGAAAAATATCAACATGTAAAACAGTATTACAAAGTATCAGCAAGTGCTTATATTTTCAAATGATCATTGCTCGGAAATCACAATGACTAATCACTGATAAGCTATTTTTTAGAACAGGCCAGCGGTCTATTCATTTGGACCTTCGGGGGCCCGCGGGCACCACTTTGTTTACTTCTGATTTCGGGTTTCAGTAATGTCTAATTCCAAGTATCACATTCCACTTCAAGTGAACCTGGGACAAACCCGAAACCTAAAAAAAAAATCCAACAGCTTTAAAATGAAAACATAAACCAATATCAAACCATCTATGTGCCCTTACCTAAGCCTCGAGAGAGTGAAAGTCTGCACAATTTTATCCCGACATTGACGTTTGATACTGAAACCAGGCACCAGTTGTCTTCTTATGTTAGGATTAAGGCGGGCTACTGACATACCATAATTTCTCCTACATGTGTCTGTCTGGTATAAGGCATGGCTGACCAACTGGTGTGGTTGCCCGAGCAACGTGTTAAGTCAGTGGGCTGTGAAAGCGGGTTGAACCCGGTTCCAAAAAAAAATAAAAAAAATTTCTATTTAAACCATGCTACTGCTCTTTCCAGGCTGTAGTTTAGAAGCATGAGAATGTCTCTCCAAGTCAAATTATTTCCAAAGCCACTGCGTTGAGCTGAACTGCTTTTTTTAAACCTCACACGAGTGGGAGAGACGAGGACAGATTAGCTGAGGATTTAGCATTGTGTGCAAGTAAACAGAAGTCAGGAGGCACAATGAACAACAAGTCCATTCAGAAAAAAAAAGATTGTGTAGGGGAGAGTGGCGCACAGGCGGGTAGCAGCTGTTAGCGAAAGAGGGATTGTACTCCATACACTGCGGCTGCCAAGCAACATGACAGGCAGGAGCAAGCCTGTATGTAGAATAGGGCCAACAAAACAAGTTTCTTCAACAAGCATTGGGACTCTTGGGAGGCTGCTGAGACCAATGATGGGATCAGAGGGATTTGTGTTTAGTCTGAAATCACTTTAATGACTGAACTATCAGTACCACAAAGGAACAAGGAAATGGGTGCTTGACTTTTGACTATTAATGGTCTTGACTGTGGGCCAAACGTAATTCCAACAAATTGTGGCTCTGTTCAGACACAGTATTAACATGCACCAAGAGTCACTAGAATGCATCTCTACTTGTGACTCAAAAGTATAATCTGATGGTCCACATATAATTACTAGAAACGCTTATAGGTACACTTGCGTAATTTCAAGAGATCAAATACTCCCTCAACAAAAATAGAATTTCCATGATTTTAGATGATCGCTTACAGTAGATGTATTTTTATTTGTATGTCACCAGATATTTTATGTATTTAGTAAGTGGATGAGTCAAATCTGAGTGATGGAGGGCTGATAAATTATAGTTTAATGCATCCATCCTTGTTCTATTCTTCTTAGCCAGTGCATGATCATAGCAGGTGCTGAAGCCTATCACAGCTGACATTAATTGAAAGGATGACTACACACTGGACTGGCTGCTAGACAAAGGACTATGGGGTAGATGGCACGGACTTCCGACTTCCGAAAGTCTGACACCTTCGCTGTTTCCAGTTACTGTTGCGACATTATAGACCGTGTCCCAATACTCGCACTGCCACCCTCGTGCCCCTCAACTGCTCCATTAATGGGTGTGTGCGTAGGGTGTCTTAGTTTTCCGAAGCACTCTGAGGCCCCGTCCACACGAAAGCCAGTTTCAATGTATCCTCACAAGTTTCTTACCGTTTAGGCTGTTCGTCCACACGATGGCGCGGTTTCGGAGCTTGAAACCGATCACTTTTGAAGCCAATCACTTTTGAAACCGGGCTCCAGAGTGGACAGATTTCTTAACGCGCCCCGTACGCGTCCGTCTGGACACCATAGGCAGGATACTCCTCCAGTGATGACGTAATGGTCGCAGCTCGATGACTACGCATGGTCGCAGATTGATAACGTATGCGCCAATTGTCGCGTGACTGCGCGCGAACCGTCAGTCTGTCAACAACAATGGCGGATAGCTGTGTCGTAGTCGTTTTGCGCAGCCTCTTTAGCTTGCTTATGCTTTTGCAGCAAAATGTTTTGCTTCTTTATTCCCATGTTCAACAAGCGGTGTCGTACTTGAATCACCCGCCATTGTCACTTCTCCTGTGTTTGTCTTTTTCATGTTGTTTTGATACATGCAAAGCCATGTTTGTTCTGTAGATTGCAATAAAGAAAAGACACAAAAGTGTTTGTCTTCTTCGCTGATTCTTCTTCTACGCTTTCCGTTAACTCCCTGTGGCTGCGCTACAGTGCCACTCCCGACTTGGCATTTACATTACAGTTGTTAAATGTCCTCAGCGTCTTCTTTTGGACACACACAAGTCTTGAAATGCTTCTGTGTGTACGAGATTTATTTGAGGAACGAAGCCAGCTTTGCTTCCATCTGGACAGGGCCTGAGACGGATTTGGAGAACTGAGATACCCTACACACTTTTTTTTGCCTTTTGCGTAGTGTTCTTTTACGTGTGGGTATGTATGTGAATATTTGTTATTTGAAGGAAAAACACTCCCAAAGTCGATGCTAACTTTCCTGTTACAATTCGTTTTTAGTATTAGCACTAGACTAGCAATGTTTTAAAAACAAAGCATGTTTTGTATTTAAATATACAGTGGATGTCATTCTTATTGTCGTGTGTTTAGTTTTACAATTATCTTCAACTGGGGTGTCATTAAACCGCTTAAAGGACACTTAGGGACAACAGAATAACATACGCTACACACTTGCTAGTTGTTAATGCTACGCAAGCAAAATGGTGCATTCAGGGTACTTTCACAGCGTCGGAAACGTCGGTTTTCTTCGATGATAACGTTTTAAGGGGAAAATAATCGTTTGTTGATTGTTTTGGCCGGTGTTTGAAGGACAATAACTGGCTGATTATAATCGGCGGCCGATTAATCGGTCGAGCCCTACACCACACTAACTGAGACCAAGACATTATCGAGACTAGAGTGTACCAAAACTGAGGCAAGACCAATACATTTTAAGTTTAATACCGAGACCAGACCAACACCATTTGCAACGAAAACAAATGTTGCTATGTTGTTATTGAAATAGTACAAAGAATCAAATCTAGGGAGCGTGGCCCTCCATGCAAGCTTATTTCCCTCTGCCTAATAGCACAGGCGCAAGTGCTCTTCATGACTTTGAACGTGTTTTTTACTCACTACTATGTGCACCCTTAACTGCCTTGTGGGGCAGTATGTACTGTACTGCTCTCAAGTAAAAAAGAAAGTATCTTAGATGGACATTAGGTGTTCATAACTTCAATGTTTGAGATAGGCATTACTGGACATTTTTTCAAAAGGCCCACAATAATCCAGCATTTTAAAAGCTTGTAGAGGCCTGAGGTCATGTGAATCTAAGTGACTCTGACTAACAGCTTGCTTCAAAGAGCTGCAAAATTATGTGTAAAACCACACTGCACTCTGTGTCCGCTCTTGCGTGTTTTAGTGACACAACATGCAGATTCCTATGGGATCTGGTCTCAACTCTCTTCTAGCCTCTGTCTGCCTATAGCCCAAGGGCTATCCTTTACTTGTTACTAGTACTACTTGATCTCTGAGTCATACTGACAGTCATACTGACTGAACACAATATTTTGGTAATTAAGACAGGAGCCAACTAGGGGCAGAGGGTAGGGATGAAAATAGAGACAGCCAAGAACAGGGCGGAATCACAATGAACCTAGACAAAGCAGAATGAATTACATAAACATAGGAAATCCAAGCAAACTGGAACCTCATAACAGTGCTACGCATTGTCCAAAATGTAAGTGAATTCATTTTACTATTTAAATACTGTTCTCTTTTCATTGACCCATTCACATAAATTCTCCACATTTGAAAAACAATTGATTTTAACAGTACAAATTTACGCATTTCATGGAAGATAGAGACTGTTTATTCATGAGCCAAAATTCTTATAATATATGTAACTCAATTAATCCATAGCAGGGGTCCCAAATCTCCGGGGCATGGTTCATTTGGTACCAGGCCACAGAGAATGGAGGACAAAAATATAACCACAACTTTGTTTGCCTGCAGCACAGCCAAATGACAAGAAAGAGAAAAATAATGCGTATTTCTGGCATTTAATTCACCCCAGTGATCCTACAAAGTGAAGCACACATCTAAAACTTACTGGAAAGCTTCTTGAAAAAGACAGAAAGCAAGCTCAATGACATGCAACAAGTAGAACCAAAGTTACATTTAAGAACAAAATAGCAAGACTGTTCAAAACAGCCTAAGAGTCCCAATGTTTGAAACCTGCTCTGACTGAAGTAGTGACTGTCATGATTGTCTACAATCACCTCCAGATAAGACTGCCATTCAGTGCCCCATTGATTCTGAAGTTATATTACAATAAACATGTACAGTATCACTGCTGTTTTTTTCCAGGAGCAATTGAAATTTTTGTAGCAATGTAATTACTAATTAGTAAAAACACATGACGGTTATTTGGTATTGTTTTCGCCACTGGTTGTTGTACAAATGATTAGTTGTTGGTTTATATGACTGAATGATTTCTTAATAAATTCTGTCATTTAATAACTTCTCGGGCAGCACGGTGTCTGGGCTTTAGCCTTCCTGGGTGGAGTTTGCATGTTTTTCTCATGCCTGCGTGGGTTTTCTCCAGGTACTCCGGTTTCCTCCCACATTCCAAAGACATGCATGGCAGGGTTTAAAAATGATGGCTTTATTATCAGCTAACAGGAGAACCATACGAGACATCATCACTAATGTTGGCCCCAGGCACCCGCTGCCCCTGGCATGCCCCTCTAGGGTGATGTTGTGAACAATGGCCAAACACTTTTACTGTCACTGACTCCTAATTAGAAGAAACATTGTCGTCTCTCTAGTCTCTCTCTGAACACTGCTGCTGGCTTTCATAGAGCACAAAAAATGTGCTGGGGTGGATGGTGAGTGTTAGATGATCACTTGACCCAGGAAAAACTCCACTAGTCCATCATCATCACATGAGCAGTTTCTTATGGCTTAATGCTTTTTTTCTCTCTGAATAACAAGAAATGACCTCAAGAAGCCGATCATGAAATGGAGTGCAGCTCCTTTTCCCAACCATCCCTTCCTTGTAACGTTCTGTGATCAACAGCCACAGGGCAAGTTACTCATTGCATTATACAGGACAGCTAATGTCCCTATTCTTCCTTGTTGCCTTATAAAATAGATTTATGTTTCCTGCTTTAGGCTACATGGAGTATAAGGACATGAACTGAGCTCGTATGCATCTTTATACACTTTAGTCCTTTTGATGAAAAGTGTGTTCAGTCATCCATCTGTTCATGGTAATCCACAAAGATTAAATCTAATAGACATTTGTTTTTGCATAGAAGGTAAAAATATGTGATTAACTCATTCACTCCCAGCCATTTTTACTGAAGCAACCTCCTTTGGTCTTGGCTGTTTTACTGGATTTTGACTGATTTTGCAAATTTCACAGAATATTGTGTTCTATAACTATTAAAACATGGATTATCTCTTATATTCTGCTGCCACCCACTGGCCGTTTTTTGTAATAACTACTATTTGCTTTAAGAGACCTCTTCAGATTAGAGGCTGCATCAAAGCCTTCTGTATGCTCTAGCATTAAAAAAGGATAAATACGTTTTTGGGACCATGGCAATATTTAAAATAGAATGTTTTAATACGTTTTTGGGAGCAAATTACTTAAAAGACATTTTAAACATCTGTTTTTGTAGTAAAAACGAGATTAAATTAATCTTGCTGAATTTGTACAGTTTGGATGCAAGAGTTTGGACTCACCTGGCAACCCCGTTTCTCGATTTCATTGATGCATTTGGTTATAAGCAGCGGCACCAAGAGTCCGGTGTCCTCTCTCTCCACCACCCGCCATGCCTCCACACCAAAGACTTGGGGCTCCCTGTTACCGCGTGGTCCTCCATCCAAGGAGTTCTGCCACTGCTCCATCAGGTTCAACTTGACATATATAAGGCCGCGAGGTTCCAGTTTGACTGCCAGCTGGTGGGAACGTATTACCCTGAAGAGTGCAGGTAGGACCACTGTACCGTGACAGCAGACACGATTTCGCCTTGGAGTAGGCTCCCAGCTGAACACAACGAGCTTCAAATGCTGGGCATTCTCCAGCTCGATGTTGAAGGTGTGGTCCATACCCAAGAAGGTAGTTCGACAGGTGAGGAGCGCAGTCCGTGCTTTATTAACTGAGTCCACTTGGATGGCGCAGTAGACGTCACGAGAGTCAATGCGAGGTGGTTTGAGGTCCTCAGCACCGTAAAAGTGCAGGCTCATCAGTCCAGAGATGTACTGGCTACATTTGGGCTGCTCTGTGAAGCAATAATGTCGGAAAGCGTCTATGTCCAAATCGGTACCATTTAGTTTGGAGCTTCCACTTGGTCCTTCTGTGTCCTTATATCTGCCTCCCTTGCCCTCAACAGAACTATGCTTCCCAGATTTAGCCACTAGCTCTGGTGAATCACCATCGCTTAAGTATCCACCTTTACTGGCAGATTTGGAGCTGCCATTGTTTTTCTTCTTATTGAAGCTGTGTTGCGTGGACACGCTGCTGTCCAAGTGGTAGCGTGAGATCACATTTCGACTGGCAAGCCCAGCACCAGATACAACCAATCGTTGAGGGCCTGAACTTTGGGAAGTGGCCTCAGACACCGTACCTGTAGCTCGAAGTGAATGGGATCTGGGCTCCAAATGACCACTTCCATTGCTGTTACTGCTGCTTTGACCCTTCACGCTGAGTTTCCGGCTCAGCTCTGGAAGCTTTTTCATCTTCATGGAAATTTTTCTGACTGTGCGTGGGGATTTGATCTTGTCGGGGAATGACCAGTTGATGGAGCTGCTTTTCTTAGTTGGGTTTGGGCTGGAAGGAGGGGAGAATCCAACACTATTTGGAAGGTCAGGAACATCTACAAAGACAATAAGATAATAAAGAGAAGTTAAAAAGGAGGCCTTTCGTATTGAATTTACATAATCATTTGGTAACACTAGCACTACACTGCTAATCCTACTGGATGATTGACAACTCAATCAACTTAAAATTCGACAAAACATTTTGCCTTATAAATTAAATAAATACCAACTAAACCCTTTGGAAGAGCATTCATCATGCACTAGGTTAATGACTAGCGTTTTTTGGCCCCCCGATACTAAATTTGATACCCAGTTTTGCAGTATCGGCCGATGCCGATACCATAACTAAGTTTTTTTTTCTCAACATGAAAAAGCTGTCTTGCCATTGGTTCAGAGCATTCAAGGGTCAATAGGATATCTTAGTTCGGCATGCAATGAACATGTCACACATCAGTGAATGTCGTGCATGAGCAAGACACAAGATGCTGCATCCAAAATCCTATATTAGCGTCAGAATGAATGGTATCGGCATGTTACTTGTTAGTACTCACCGATACCGATACCGCTGTTTTAATGCAATATCGGGGCCCCTGCCGATACCAGTATCGGTATCGAAACAACGCTATTAATGACCCATTACAACAAACAAGCCCATCCGGTGCAAGAAGTGGAAGGTTTCAGACTGGCCAAGGCAGGCTCCTGACTGTATCCATAAATAACATACAAGAATCTATAGTGAATGCTTGGAAAACTACCACAGGAGAATGCAAACTTTTGGTCAACATCAAGTATATTTAGTCTACAGAAGAAGAAAAAAATAATATTTTTGGAGAGATTTCTTTATTACCCTTGTGAGGAGAATTAATTCATAAGAAAAAAAGGGACACTCATTGACACATTTATACATTGAACCAAAGGCACTACATGAATTCACATTTTATTGTGGGAATGCTGCTTAGACAGATTGCAGTTCAATTTTTGTTTTTATTCATTTGGCATTTAACTACAATTAAAAATGTGTAATTTTCACTTAATTTATCTTTCAATTTCCTTCATAAGCATTCATTTTAGCATTCAGCTATTAACATTCAGCTTCCAACATTCCCACGCAATTTCTGCAGAAATTGCACTTAGTCTAGTTTATACAGCTGTTCATAAAGTTATATCTTAAACTAAGTAGTCCAACCTGTAAGGGTTACTTGGTTTATAGTAAGACAAGCAAAATAAGCAGATAATTGTCATTTAAAAACTGGGATTTGAACATCATCATTAATATTTTTCCACTGTCAATGACTACTGTCTAGCTAGGAAAATAAAGCATTCTCAGATTTTAAGTGGAATTTGCCCTTTCATTAGTATCATGTTATTTCTGCAATGGTTAGTTTGAGGCAGTCAGAGACCCAAAAAACACATCATTTCCACATTCAGAGTGTTTTAACATGATTCCCTCGGTCATATACCTGCCTCCTTTCCACTTAGGAAGGAACACCTTGTAGAATGGGAGCCACAGTTCATATGGGATTAGGTCTGTATCACATGACTTGGCAAGTCCTTTGATGACTGCTTTTAGAACTAACCTCATTTGGATCACGCAATAAGGTACACTAGATGCTATATGAAGGCCTAAATGAGACTTGAGATCTATTTAGGCATTCAATTGTGTGTTTTACTGACGGACTGGGTGATTAGAAATTAGATAACTTGAGGATAAACCTCTGACACCAGAGTTCTTTCACGGAGAGAAAGATCGGCACACAGAGGAAAGATGAAAGATGGATAGTTTGACCAGCCAATCTTACTAGCTCTCTTTTCAAAGGGAACCTGGAGTTACTATATATTGGGTCATACAAGTGAGAGGGAGAAGGAAAAGGTGGAACAAGATGGGGAGCATAACAGGGTGTGACCAAAGAATGGGGGACAAAGACATCCCTTGTCCAGGCACTGAGCGTTACAGTAAGTATGTTGAACTAAAAGGCTGGCAAAGCTGCTGGTGAATGTACAAGTGAACAGTGCTGTTCACTCACATTCCTCAGCCAACCATGTTTAGCCTCATTCCCCCCTTTACTCAGTAGCCTTCCTTATGCAAGCTTCCAATAATAGACACAGAGGAGCTCTGAGAAGAAGGACATGGGTGGAAAACATAGTAGGTGCAATTTCACCAAATGACAACTAGGGAGGGGTCTTGCACACACAGGGCCCAGTCAAATCTGAAACTTGTTTTCCACTAGAAAAAAGCCTTACACGTCACTGCATATACAAATGATGGCATTATGTGCGAAAAACATTTTAAGAAAGCTAGCTCAAAACTCGCTTGGCAGTGCCAAGTAAGGCATCATCCAGCCACATTTAGAATAAAGCATTAAGTGATGAAAACATCTTATTAGCTTACTCACTTTAAAATTTGAAACTTTAAACACTTGTGTTGAATTCTTTTCTGACAGACGGGAGACTTAAAAAAAAGACAGGATAAGCACTGACGGAACTGGGGTTTGTCAGTCATTGTAGTCGTCACTAACCGGGTCAAGCACCAACGGACCTTTCAGTCCGTCACTGACGTTTTGTTGATGAACGGCGAATGACAAACGGAATGATCACCTTTGCCTGTCGGTTCTAAAATTGTGTTGACAAAATGATAAACGGAAGCTTGGTTAAAATAAAATGGCAGACTGACGATTTGCGGTTTAGTTTGATTTTAAAAAAAATGACCGACGGATGACGACTGAAGGGTGCCCAGGTCACTGACCAATGACGGACCAGCAAAATTTTGTAAATTGCCCACCTCTGCTTATTAAACCACCACCGCTAGCGAGCACTGTCGTTGTGCGGCCCTTTACTCTGACATCTTTGATCTAGTTCTCTGTGTGACGTGCAACAAAAAGAACAATGTAAGTTTAATTTCCTCTTGAAGGGTTATATTAGCATAATACATGAAAACTGAAAACATAAAATAAACTTTACATCAACAAATTTGGCACTCTGGAAAGTACAGACCTTCGCCAAAGCTGAACTTTAACAAAATTATTCATTATCCATGTAGCACTGCATTTGTGTTTATTTTGACTTTTTTGTTGATTAGCTCACAGCATTCTGGCCCATGGACCATGATGAGCTGCTCCATTTATACCTTAGTTTACTCAGACGGTGAAATAACAATATCCACACTTTCCTCCAGATCCTGATAAAAAAAAAAAAATGTTTTCAATAAGAAAAAAATACACTGCCTTGTGTACAAACAAAACAAAATTCTACTAATTTGTAAAGTGTAATTACTGTGTGTAATGTAGTATTTGTGTATTATGTAACATTTGTCATATTCAACAAACGGCTGAAAGTATATTGGCGACTGTGACTCTCCTTGCCCACATCAAGGGTATTACTTAATATTTATTTTCACTTTACTCCAGCAGCGGCATATTTGAATCTACTCATATATCACAGTTTGGTTCGCACCAGAGAGGAAGTGATGGCTCATACCACAAAAACTCGTAAGTTAGGGCACTAGTCACTAAAAGATATGGGTCCTGAATACATTGAAGAAATGTTGAAATGAATATAAATCCAATAGAGCGCTGAGTCAAGGTACCACTGTGCATTAATTTACATCACAAAAACGCACACGCACATAAGTTCTCTAGCTTTTGGCCATGTGGCAGCAGCCAAAAGAGTAACAAAATACTTCACGAGCTGAAGTTCGGGGGCGATACTTTGACACACTAACCTCCGAGGCTTGTTCCTGGGTCAAAGGCCAAAGTTCTGCACTCCTGTGTGTGACATCTGAACCCTTTAACTGTGTCTACCGCAACACCTTGCTCTGCGTAAATTACTGTATCATGCAGCTAGAATGCAAGTTCATATGCATACAAGAGGAAAGCGCGCATGCTCTGACCCTGGAGCTACATTGGGCACCCTGCCTCTAACACCTGCCAACACAGGCGAGGAATTTATGACGAGGGCCTTTCACAACACTGGCACCAGTCAGGTGCAGGAGAAGGGTGTGTGTGAAAGATGACATGATCAAGTGGGATATGGTTCATTTGTCACATTAGCTCTGGCTCAATCTGACTGTAAAATTGTATTCTCTGGCAATAACCTACTGTCACTGACAACGCCAAAACGTAAGGCCACTTGCGCTCATCGAGAACTGTGAGTGTTATGTCCACAATAAACGTGTGTGTTAAATGTGAAAACCAACAGCGCTGTTGTGTGCAGTGTACATAAACTGGTGAATGGCACACTTGTCCACTAGTTTCTTCACTTGGTGACCACGTGGTTCTGCTCTGTGCTACTTCCTATCCACTTGGCTCAAAACCATTAGAATGCCTTTCAGGGGCCGTAGGAGCACGGCTGCTTAATCACGATGGTTACAAACCCCCGCTAATATATCCAAGCATGCGGGCCTTCTCTCTAGCAACACATGGCCACTTGCCAAACCAGTCCTCATGTGGTTAAGCTCCATTGCAGCCATTTGTGTCCTGCCTGAACTCTAAGAAAAGAGTGGCTGCACTGGTCAAAGTAAAGGCAAGTCAGTAGTACAGTAAAGCCTCAATATTCGTCGGGAATAGGGGCCGAACCCTACTGCAAATACCTACCCAAAATGTTTTGAATGGCCAGTATGAATAGTTAAAACTACTATGATCCCAAAACACTTTAATATCATTTCAAACTCATCTCTTAACATTACTCATCCTGAAATATTTTACTAAGCCTAAGCTAATATACTTCCTTGACACCAATTACTACTTTCGTATTAGCCATGGATTTGGAGGAAACATGCTCCATCTTAGATCAGAGGGCATAAAAATACATCTGAAAATTTAAGTGTATTTCTCTGAATAAAAGTTAAGTATAGGTTCCACAGGTGTGTGTGTGTGGGGGGGGGGGTCTTTGTGAATAGAAAACAGGCAAATAGGCAGGAGTTCACTCAAATGTTTTGGGGGTTGAATTAATATAAAATAGATATGTAAGATTTTAGACCTTAATTTAAAGAAAAATATGATTCTACCATGGAATAAAAATCTCAAACTTAAATGGCTATGGGCAAGGCAAGCCAAAAGGATTTGTTTGCATTGTTTTCCGCCCCTGAATTTATATTATATGATTGTAGTGATAGACATGTTAGATATGTTTTTCTCAAGGCCGATACCGATAACTAGTAGTCAAGGCCCACTAAACATCCGACGTCCAATGGACGAGGACCGCATTTCTACGTCCACTGACCGCCAAAATACATTGACATATGGGCGTCTAACTATGGCCTAATATGGACGTTGATATGACGTTCCATGCTTACCATTGCACATACAAAAACATGTAGCTACGTTAACATTTTTTTTTTTACTTTTTTTTTTTTTTTACTGTGTATGCCTATGTATATTTTTTCTTGTGTTTTTATTTGTTTAGTTTTTTATTATTATTAAAAAACCTATATACAAATAATTTTCTGGACTCGCGAAAGTTCTAATAACCAGATTGATATTGGAATCCATGGGAGTTCTCATAAATACCATAAGAATTCATTTTGCAGAGTTAAAAAGTTTCGGCTATGACGGTATGTGGTCAAAAATTCACTCCACCTGCGTAGCTCCACCTCCATGTCGTCAGAGGACGCAAGCTTAATTTCTAATCAATCTGCTCATGGTAAATCACATTTAAGATGCTGCTTTTTTTTTACTAAGATATTTTCTGATAGCCACATGTATACTTTTCGTTACGAAGCTGCAGTGATCTGTCACTACCACTTTTGTATGCATATGATTATAAACATTGTTCATTGTTGTTTGGATAAACACATGCATATGAGAATTGTGCAGTACACCCCCCTGTGTAACTCACATTCAAGCGTTGCAAAGCAGGAGGACACTGTTATTTTATTTATTTATTTTTGCTTGCTTTGTTTTCTCTTTTTTTCTTAAAGGTCTCATATTATTCAACTTTTCAACGAAACCCATAAAATAGTTCTCAAATGTCTGTGACATGCATTCGTCAAAATTGACTTTGGATCTAATATTTTTGCTGTCCCTAAATCAGCCAAAACAAACTGGGTGAGGACACAATATTTTGATTACTATATTGAGAATTTTCATGCAATGATTTCACAACACCATTATTTTTGTCATTTTAGATCATTAAGTAGCCTATATACAATTGGTTTAAACTAGATCTATATAAGGCGCCAAAAGGACATCCACACGACCTATTTTAAACCTGATTTCAACTTTGCACAGACGTCTTATAGATGTCGCTAAACTACGTTGAAATGACGTTGAAGAAATTACGTAATTTGATATTGCAATCTGCATCCAAATGTGACGTATTTTCTACGTATGCCCATTACGTAGAAACAACGTTATTTCTAAGGTGGCTTGCTCAGTGGAGGAGATCAATAACCAATATTTCAAGCCGATATTCATTTGCAGTCAAAGAGAAAATATTAGCGTCAACATTTAAAAAATTACTTTTTCCTTTAATTTTAAACATATAAAGAATTGAAAGCTTTGAAAAATCTAACAAAAAATGCAGGGAACTTCTAGGTTCATCAGCTTGTGTTAAACTAAATTAAAAACTAAGCAAGTAGTTCCCTAAAGTTTTCTACTGTGAATAAGGTTTTTGAGATAATTTCTTAATTTTATTTTATTCTTTTTTTTTTTTAAATAAAAAATGTAGGGAGTACCCAGTGTCAGCATAATTTTTCTTTTTTATAAAGGTGAAATTTAAATAAATCCATAAATGAAAAGTTGCATGCGAATGTAGCTAATTTAGTTTTTTTGTCTGGGTTTGTAAAAGGTTAGAAAAGATCTTACCAGACATAAAAATTCTGGTGAAAACACACAATTTTGCTACGTTCACAAACATTCACCGCTCAGTGAGATACCATCTTTATCGGCCTTCAGATTTGTAAAAAGGCTGTCATTGTGACAAATATCGGTCTATCCCTATATGATTGTTTCGAAATGGTTCCTAAATACTACAGTTGAGAGGTACAGCGTAAATTTAACGTATGTACAGCATATAAGAAATACTGTATGACTGGATGTGTGATTTGAAAGGTTTCGCTGTGGTACACAACTACACAATACTATCACTTTATCATTAATAACAATCATGGAGGGGCCCATCATGGTTTTCCTATTTTGCAACATATAATGTTGTCAGAAATTGTTTACTCATTCACCTGGAAATTAAAGTATATACAGTATGTAACCATTATTTCTCATTTGTTTTTGTGTTTTGAATTGCTATTCCAAGTTCATACTTAACACCCAATAATTATCCATCCATCCATTATCTGAAACGCATATTCTCGCTTAAAAAACACACACACTTTTCTTTTTTTCTCCCTTTCTATCTTTCTTATTTTAATTTTTTTATTTTTTATTTTTTTACAATGCAATAGAATAAATGTTGTTTGCAGCAGGGGTAATGATAACAGAGAATTATGTCTACATACAGTATGTAATTTTAGTGAGGGTTTTATTTGAGCTTACTAGAGAACTGAATGTTTTTCTTCGAGTTGCTGTGATTCAAAGAAAACTATGAGACCGCTCTGTGACCTTAAGTTCGCATCTAACACCAGACTATGGAATCTACTCTGGATTTAGAGTGTTGTTCTCACAATGTTGCTCTACTGTCTTGTTGACTCCCTCGCAGTCAAACTATGCAGTTGTCCGCCAAGATAAGAGTCTTGATTTTAACTCAGAGACTCGAGCTCGGGTGTAACTTTAGCAGCACGGGTTCAATCTTGAACGCAGCAGACAGCAAGAGCAAAACAACCCCCTGAAAAAAAACTCTGATCCCATTCTGAGCTGTGGCCAAGTCAGATTCCACAACCTGCCAGCAAAAAGAAGATGAGAGTGGGAATGCCCCATTCTCACCACCCCCGGAGTCTATCAATCATTATTCTTCATATAAACAGAGCTTTCAAATGGACAAAAAGTCACTCAATGGGCAGAACACAAGGAGTCTGGAGTGCATCCGGTGAGGAGTTAAAGAAGCAGCCAACTGAACAGAGGAAAACTATAGTCAGAGAGTCATCTACATCTGCACTGCTTCATTAATTCATCATGCCACTTATTTGTGCTCAATCAACGGAAGCCCTGTCCAATCCTTGCCCCTGTAAATAAAGCAAAGTCGGTACACGCTGATAATTATGAAGAATCAAAAGCAGAATACACAGAAAAAGATGGGCTCAAATGAGTGCAGGGCGACACTGTGTCTGCACTCACATTTCCATTAAAAGACATTGCCTGCATCTAGATCAAAGGTTGTTAGTCAAAGAGACTTTTGGTGAATTTACAAAGTTATGGTGAGGAAACTCACAACAAATGCTTCTTTACTGTGATTAGTACAATTGCATGTAAAGTGGGACAAAAAAGTATTTAGTTAGCCGCCGATTGTGCAAGCTCTCCCACTTAAAATGACGACAAAGATGAGTTGTGTAGTTTTCATCATTGGTACACTTTAAGAGTGCAAGACAGAATGTGAAAAAAATCCTGGAAATCACATTGTAGGATTTTTAAATTATTTATTTGTAAATGATGGTGGAAAGTATGTATTTGATAACTTACAAACAAGCAAGGGCTGAATTGGGGGTACTTTTTGCCCCACTGTACAAAATGTTTACTACTTACTACTACTAAATACTTACCTGTGGTTGTTATTCTTTATTTAAGGAAGTTGACTGGGATTTACAAAACCTCAGCATGAGCAAGGTTTAAGGAAGCTTTTTGTAATAATTAAATATACATTAGTCTTTTAATAAACAGACAAGGATTCAACAGACTATTTCAAAACTAATCAGATGTGGAAAAACATACCTGACAGATCAATAACCCACCAATCACTCTAAATGCCTTACAAAAGGTTGTGGAGTAGAAAAGATAATTCAGCTTTATTTTGCAACAACAAATGACAGTAGACTGTTCCTTGGCAGGCCCTCTGAGCCAAAGCCCTCTTTATCTGATTAATCACTGGAAACTGTTCTGCCAGTGTAACACAATGCTTTGTTATGTAAAGTTTCTCTCTTGGTCCAATGCTGCATCCTACCCAGGCTTGGTGAAAATTGGCAATGTTTTTTTCAATGCATAATCACATAATCAACAACCCACGAAGATAGAGGTGTGGGGGAAGGGGGTAGCTACCACAACAAACTAGCACAGAGATATATTTTGTTTAAAAAACACATAATAAAGTGATATTTTGAAACATTTTACCCCCCAAACCCATCCACCCACCCCCCAAAAAATTATTTTGGACAGCAATTGTGTTTTGATGATAGATGAAGAAAACGTCTGTTGATGCACTGTACATGTTAAGCATAGGCATGTGTGAGGATGCTATAACCACAACATAAACGGCCATTGTATCCGATATCCGAATAAAGTGAGTTATGAACGTCCCCACAGAATGAATTAAACTCTCTAGTCAAGGTACCACTGTACTTGGGATGGCAAAGAAAATAGCAAAAATGGTTGAACTCCGTACATCATAGATTTCAAATGCAGCTTGGTCAAAGATGACATGTTTTGACATGTGAGAAAGGTTTTTAATTTTTAAGTTATCACTTCACATGCCAAAGGAAATAATGTATCTGAATTTTTTTTTATTTGACTTTAAATGGCATCATCCATAAATCATGTTTTAGCAGTAAGTTCCTTCTTTATGTTGATTATGGACTGCATATATTTATGGTCAAAATACAAAGCTAAATTAATCACTTTGTGCTTTTTGGGGGATGTTTTTATAATTGAAAATTCTTCTTTGTAAAATCAAATAAATACTAAAGGGCAACGTATTGTAAAACAATCAAATGTTCTGCCTGAAATTCATAGTCTTTGTTGTTGGATGTGTGAAGGGACCAAATAAGAAGTTTGTTTATTCAGGCGTCCAGGAGGCATCCAAAACAGATGCCCGAGCCACCTCAGCTGGCTCCTCTCAACGTGGAGGAGCAGCGGCTTTACTCTGAGCCCCTCCCGGATGACCGAGCTTCTCACCCTATTTCTAAGGGAGAGCCCGGACACCCTGCGGAGGAAATTTGACCGCTTGTATCCGGGATCTTGTTCTTTCAGTCACCATCCACAGGTCGTGACCATAGGTGAGGGTAGGAACGTAGATCAAACGGTAAATCAAAAGCTTCACCGAAAGGTGAATATATTATATTCTTTATATATATATATATATATATATATATATATATATATTATATTATTATATTCGAGCCGAAAGGCTCAGCTCCTTCACCACAACAGACCCATACAGAGTCCGGATCACAGATTATTCACATTAATTTTGACAGCAGATGATCTTTTATCTTGGTTACGTTAAAGGTAGCACAGGTTGTGTTTGAGCATTAAACATAACTACATGCATTAAAGTAAAGCGTCTAATAAATGTTTGCATATGAGATTCCTAATATTTGTTCATGTCAAAATATTGGGGTCATTTTTTTTCCCATTTTAAATTATGCAAATAAGGTTGAAGATGTGTGCATTGGATGAAAACATGTTGAAGATGTCCTCATAACTTTAAATGTAGAAATAATTAACACGTTAACAGGTGCTCTTTAAATTTGGAGGGCAACAAATGTTGATAACAAGCTTTTTTAATTAAGTGATTAATCAAGATTAATCAAAATTCTAAAATGTGATTAATCTGATTAAATAAATAATCATATGACAGCTCAACTTTCTACACACTTCAGTGAACAGTTTTGCAGCCAAGTATTTTAACAAAAATTACTCACTACACTAATTACACACACACTAAGCTCATTTGTTATTGTGGGAATGCTGAAGTATTCCCACATATGTTATTGTGATTTTTATTCTCCACACTTTTTATTTTGCCGTGGCACAACTCCCACATAACACTTCCGTTTTACATCGCTCAAATTTCAACTTGCTTTAAAAATTCACGATTCTCGGGGTATATATCGTCTGATTCCACATTACTTACAATATTCACACAATTTAACGTTAAATATCAACTTTTCTGCATTCATTTTCAATGGGACTGACATTGAACTTTTCTAAGTGGTGCAGTTGGTAAAGAGCATTGTCCCGTAACCAGGTAGCAGGTTCGATCCCACCTCTGACTGTACATTGCAAATAAATCAATGGCCGTTTTAAGTTTTACTTTTACGTGTATACCAAATGACTATCATATCAGGAAATTGATAATAATTTTGATGAAATAATTAAATGCATGTTAGTTTTCAGCATCAGATGACACATTTCAAAACAAATGCCATGAATTTGAAAAAGTCAAGTTAGATCAGTGATTCGAGCAATTGCCACTCACCACGGAGAACCTGGGTTCAAACCCTGCTTGGAACATATTTTAGTACACTCGATGGCTCAATACCAACTGACTATCATATCAGGAATTGGATTAAAATTTCTCTGAAACGATTAAATGCATTTTGGCTTTCAGCGTCAGATGACAATTTTCCAAAATAAATACGCCATTAGCCATGAATTTGAACAAGTCAATATAGCTCAGTGCTTAGAGCATTTGCCTCCCATCACGGAGAACCTGGGTTCAAACCCTTTTTGGACCACATTTTAGTACATTCAATTTTTTGATAACTGACGATCATATCAGGAAATGGATTCTAATTTCTCTGAAATGATTAAATCCCACCTTAGACAGATTGCAGTTAAAGTTTTCTTTTTGTTCATTTGTCATTTAACTACAATTAAAAATTTGTAATTTTTACAGAAATTATCTTTCAATTTACTTCATAAGCACATGCATTCAAATCTTAGCATTCAACTAATAGCATTCAGTTTTTCAGCATTCCCACGCAATTTCTGCAGAAATGTCTAGTTCTTACGGTAAAACTGTTCCTAGGAGAAGTAAATATTAAGTATTAGATTTCCTCAACATACCCAAACTACTCACCCAGCCTTGTGCTCCTTCAGCAAGTAAAGGACTGTTTGCGTGCCATAGAAAAGTGTTAATTATAGGCTCCGTTCAACATGTGCCAATTGGTCCAAACTACCATGTTGCCACATCAGGGCGAAAAACAAGTCGGAAGTTAGGAAAGACCACAAAGAAGCTGAGATTATTAAGACACAAAGAGGTGTGTGCTGGCTGTCATTTTGTAGACCAGAGTTGTTAACAATTTCCTTGCACAAAATTGAATTCATTTTTATATTGTCAACAGCACATTACTTTAAAAAGGGCTGCAATCCTTTCTTATATTGTGTATATAATTACTTACTCTTGTATAATACAATTTAGACAATCTTAACAAATGTCCTCCTGTGGTAAATGACAAGGTATCTTAAAATGTTTGCAATGGATCACATGCATTCAATGACTTTTTTCAATATATTTTATTATCTATGTTTTACTTTTTTTTTTCTATTATTCTTCATACAGTATCTAACAAATACTTCAAGTTCTACTTTATTCTACTATTCTATTCAATACCTAATTCAAGTTAGCACTTCAAAAATGAGCTAAATGATACTGTAAATAAGAAAAACATAATATGTATACATTTTTACATAACACAGTATACAAAAACAAACAAGTTTCTTTGAGAGGTGCATTGTAGCGTTGAAAATGTTAATGTTAAAGCTTTTGCTACATCATGCATGCTCCACTAATGCCCAGAGGAGTACAGAGAGCCCTGACTTTTTAACAAAGACTGCGCCTATCAGTTTGTATCTTTCCTTCCGGTGTAAAGTGTTCGCCCCGAACACGGCAGTTTCTTGAGGGGGGAGGGGGTCGTGGCGCCGAGCTTTACACAGAGGCTGCAGTTAGACCAGAGGTAAAAAAGTGACCAAGTCCACAATGCTCCTTTAAAGGGGACATCAACGCAAAGATTTTCATTCACATTCTGATTAATGTTGCATTTGTGGAATATGATTTAAGTAGCAAAATCCTACCAATTTTATCCATCTCAGGGGGCAGCCATTTTGCTTCAGAAAACCGATGAGTCGTGATTCGTCATTACATTAGCAACTGTGATGTCATTTTCAATTTTCAAATTTCGCCAAAGTGGCCGCCTCCTGACATGGATTAAAAACAGGTGGATTTGTTCTTTAACTCATACAGTATACCACAACAAATAATATTAAACAGAATACCGTGTTTAGACTAGTGGGGGTGCAACATATTTAATGGTAAGAACATTTCTGGGTTGACTTCCACTTCTTTTGAGCTCCGGACGCCATGTGACTATTGCTGAATACACCACCACATTGGCAGGTTAGTAGTGGTGACACACAAAAGACAAACAATGGAGAGCAACGATAAAACTAGCGTTTATCCGTCAACATTCTGTCTAAGTGAATTCAAATTCATATCTCACTTTGATGAAAAGGGCATAATGAGATGGGCAAGATGGACAGGTTGAGGATGAGATCCCTATGAAGCGGCACAAGTGTTGACGGCAGATGGAGAGAATAATCCAGATCTGCAATGAATTTCCCTATCACTACAATCAAACAAAGGCTGGGAAGGTTACAAATTTGTACAATCCGTATTTGTTATTCCCCTTTATTTGTGGTCAATATGCAATCTAAGATAGCAACTTCAGGCAAGTCACTTTAGTCATTATGTTAACATCTGCTGATTTGCCTGCCACTGTTGTTTGTGGCCTATTTTTGTTTTTGTTTATACTGCTACTGTTCATCAGTTATTAAGTTAGTTGGTTTTTTTTATGAGGTAAATGAAAAAAAACTATTTCCCCAAAATGTTGCATGTGGTAGGAAGCATCTGCTAGTTATCATCTGTTGTCATCCAGATCATGTCTTTGCTATCATTTAATAATAACTACACAATCAAGCCACATCTACATGACTAACTAATTGACTCACCTGAAATGAAGTGATCACTATTGACAATTCGGAGCTTACGTCACAAGTCAAAATGGCGGTCTTACTCCGCTAATTGAAAAGCATTGAATTTTGGATCCTTTTAATTTAATTTGTGAGGATGATTTTGTTTTCAAAATGTGATGACATGTCGTTTGGCTACTATAACAATCTGCCTGGTTTGTATGCTAGTTACAGGCAAAAGCAATACAATCCGCCATTTGTTCTCACCGTACAAAGCACTTGCATTGCATTGGGGAAATATCAGAAATGTCCGGATGTTTTTTTTACTTAAAAGTCAGCCATTATTTCCACACAGTCAGATAGTTCTATTCTTTGATCAACAAGATTTTCAACACTAACTGTAGAACTGTATCAACATAAGATGTGTTTCTTTTCTTGACTTACCTATAGATTTGCTGGTGGAGGGCCCTCCCTCCTCCTGAGCAAGCATCTGTCTGTGTAGATGTTGTGCCTCTGTCGAAAGTACTGCAATTCCTTGACTGCCATCTCCCGAACTGCTTTCCCCGAGTGACTCTGGCACACCGGTGTCCAGGGTCCTCCCATTGTAACCTCTACTGGGCCTCCTCTGAGGCTCAACTCGAGGGGAGTCAAGCAGCCGGACGGAGGGTCTGTTGGACACCTCAAGCTCGTCATCCTCAGGAATTGGATTGTACCAGATCTCGCCTTCGTCATCAGCATCATTCTCTTCGGCTTGGTCCACACTCCTGGGGTGGGGTGACACCCTCGCCTAAAAACAGACAGAGGCCGAAGAGAAAAAACAACAACTTAAATACTGATCTAAAAACATACACAAATATTATACACAACTATTGCGGAAATTAGTATTCACCTAACCTCATGTTACTTGTAAAAGTGGAAACAAACTAACTTGGTTAATGCATGGCTCAGTGGTAGAGTGGTCGTCTCCCCACCGTTAGTTTGTTGGTTCACTTCATGGGTGAAATGGCCAAGTGTCGCAATACTTTTAATAGATATATTATCCATCCATCCATCCATCTATTATCTTCTTATCCTCACAAGGGTCACGGGATAGAGATATTAATATCTCTATCCCGCGACCCATATCATCCTTGAAAAAAAGCATTTCGGTCTAATATTAATAGATACTAGACCGAAATGCTTTTTTTCAAGGCGGATAACGATACCGATTATTAGTAGTCAATGAGGCCGATAACCAATATCGTGAATTTTCAGGGGGAAAAATAATGCTGTCAAAATGTTAAAAAATATCAATTCCAACTTTTAACTTTGTTGAAATGTCTTAACGTGTGTTTATTGAATTGCAAAATTTTCATTTTAGACAATAGACATATTTGTTTTAAATTCTAACAAAAAGTTCAGAAAGCTTCTAATGTCATCATATGTCCTAAAAAGGTTAAATGAAAATTTAAATAACCATATCTCCCTATGTTTTTTTTTTGTTTTTACAGTAAGTAAATTTTTCCGAAATGTTAAACTTTGACATATCTTTCTTTTAATTTCATACAAAAACAGAAATTGCTGTGAGTACCGAGGGTCAGCAGCATCTCTTTTAAAGTTAATTGAAAGTTTCAATAAATAGTTCCCTGAGGTTAACGCAGTTTTAAATAGCTCTTTTATCGTCCATTAGATTTTTTAAAAAGGTCGATACCGATATTCTTAAAAATACCAAATATTGGCACTGATAATCAGCCCGGCCAATAATCCGTCTATCCCTACTTTTTAAAATAGTTCAGTTATTTTATTTTGGGCTGGAGAGTGATTTATAAAAATGATAAATGGCCATTACAAGACCAGATGAAACATAAAAAAAATGATTTAACCTGCCTTGTATTTATTCCTTAATTACAAAAAAGAAAAATAACAACAAAAAAGAAAAGTTCTCGTCTTCTTGTCTGTTGTTGAGAAAATGTGAGATTTAGTTCTTCCTAGTTTAAGCTTAGAGCAGATATACTGTATGAGTAAGATCAAGCTTATTATCTTTAACCACCAAAGCAAATCAGGAATTTCTTGAATGTGAAACTATCCAGCTAAAAGCTGTTCTCCATTAGAGCAAGACTGTGAGATTGACCTTGGGTAAATGCAGATGGGCTGGCCGTGAAGATGGTGCCCCTGAACTTCTCATTTCCTCTGGAGGAGGACTTGGTGATAGCTGTGCGTAGCCCAGGCAAGCCTCTTCCTCAGCTCCCAGCTTTTCTTGCAGCTCATCCTTATTGCAATGGTTCTTTCCAAGGGTGCTCTGCTGCAGCCAGTTGCGCTTCTTGGCGACTGTGATTGTGTGGAGGTGTGGTCGCCACGCTGAAAGCTCATTGGCCCTGGCAGCCTCTTGCGTTGGGACATTCTCAGTGAGAGCTAAGTGTGCAATAGAAGGAGGAGGTTAGAGAATATGATGCTTAACATCACATGCAGGAGACATTTAATACAAATGAATTAGGATGATCATCTTTTTTCTACACCGCTTGTCCCCTAAAGGAAACAACCATTAACACTCACATTCAGATGGTGTGCTAACCACCACATCACCGTGCTGATTATTAACCGATTGATTAATTTCAATTTAAATGTAATATTCAATCCTAACCCAGATTGAATTAAATTAATTCATGCCCAATCATTTTAAAGCAAACATCTGTATCATGAAACCAAATGAGTGGTCACGGTAAATAAATGATTACATTAGTGTTAATTTCATTAATGAAAATTAAACAAAAATATTTTCGTCAACACACATTTTTCACCAGATGAAAAACGAAACTAGACTAAAAACCCTCATTAATAAACAATCACTGGGATAAAATGTATGCATTTCCGTAAAAACGGTACTAAAATCTATGAACATTTTAGTTCATGAACAAAGATTAGATGAACATTATGTGCTTCTGCTAATATGTAACTGTGACACTGTCATGTGACACACCCAATTTCAAATCTGCAACTAGCGAGTGCAACATGCACCAACACATGGGACAGACAGGAGGTCGTCTGGAAGGTTAAAGGAAAGGTTAAAGGTTAAAAAAGGTGAAAGGTTTGAAAAAAAAAGCAAATTATTGTTATTAATCGCATTAATTGCATTAATCAAGTAAATTATTGTTATAGCATTAATCCAACGGCTATATCGTTCCAACAATAATGTTATGCCGACCGCTAACTAATGCTGGCTAACTTAGTAGCATGTAGCATGGAGCCATAGTAGCCACTGTAATTGTGTGTGAAGTTGTTTTTCATCAAAAAGATGATAGGAAAATTGTATGTGAAATCGTTATGCTCAACATTATCTACTGACAAAAAAATATACAGGGATAAAATGATTGTCCTGACTGAAACTAGACTAAAACGTTGACAATTTTTGTTGACTAAAACTAGACAAATAAAGTTATGTTTTCTTCTGTTTTCTAAAATGCTAGATTTGTAGTCGACTAAAAGTTAATTTAATAAAAACGGGATAAGGTTGACTATGATAAAAACTAACAAGCGTGATTGAAAATGGACTCAAACTGAGACAAAATTTTAAAATGTCTGATAAAATTAACACTATAGATTACATGAATGAATGAATAAATAAGCGTAAAGAGATTCCATATGTACCTTGATACATCGGTGGGATACGAGCCAAGGACAATTTTAAAGTGGAAGGATTTGAGAGGGTATATGATGCAATATGAGTTTCTTCTATACGTACCTCAATATATTTTAAAGTGGAACAATTTTATTCAGTTTGACTCGATGTACTCACGTTTTCAATAAATAATGAGTATCCAATGCACACCCTGAATGGATATACATCTCACATCTGCTTTCATTTACAGTATTTCTCAAGCTCAAGAAGCCACATCTTGTTTGGGCTTGTTGGTAATTTGCTCACATTTTTATATGACTAGTTTTAGTAATATTGTTTTCCTCACCACACTATTAATCAAACTGTCGAAAAGATCTTCAGCTATTTTCTCCTCCGTTTTAGCTCTCAGACATGCTTTGACGAGATGCTTCTTTTTTCCTCTGGGTTGTATTTGCATCGACAGCAAATTATAGACTAGATCTTAAATGTTAAAATGCTTCGCTTTTTGTGATGAAAACATTATTGAGTGAAAGGAAGACTTTATTTCGGCAAGCCAACTCTTTTAAACAGCCTTCCTATGACCTTAAAAAAAAAAAAAAAAACGACTGTGGGAGATTAAACTTAGTTTCAGGAACTTTTGGAATGACAAACTGCGGATTATTTTCCTGAAAGAAACTGATATTGCATTCTTTCTGTATACAACATAAACTGAACTAAATATGTAGACATCGATTGGCTGAACGTGATGTCAGGCAAATTTGACAAACTGATATTTGTTGTTCTCTTTCCTGTCTCGAGTTTCCTTTACAACACAGATCTTGGACTGACTTATACAGCTCAATTTCATTCTGAAATCCATTTGACATCAATTCAGCATTCTTGCTGGTGTAAGGCGCAAAGTGAGGTACTTTCTAGAACTTGTGTGGTTGGAAAACATCTGTGACTTCAAGCACAGAAATGCTGAAATGTCTGTTTTCAACATTACACAAGAAATTAGTTCACTACTGTCAGCAAACATCTTTCCACCTCAGTAATATGAGAGGGGTAATAAACAGTACTGTGGAATTTTTGCTTCTGTCAGGGTGACAATTTTCTACTGTCTTCTTAAATAAACTGGACACATTCAAGTGCGTATGGTACATATATTATCGATAAAAGAGAACAGATTCTTTATTGAAAGTGAATTAAGCCTCTCAGACATGATTGCTTTCTTATAGGATTTCCCATAGGAAATAATTTCAATTAGTTTAATCCGTCCCCAATATAATATATTCCAATTTTAATTTCTATTTATGTAAAAACATTACCCCGCCTACTGCCCGAAACCAACTGGGATAGGCTCCAGCACCCCCGCGACTCTTGTGAGAAATAAGCAGTTCAGAAAATGGATGGATGGATGTAAAAACATGTACACACTGTATTTAAACAATAAAAAATACCTTATCTTTTTTGTTGTGGTGTGATAGCATCATTGGATGAAAAATGCACTCGCAAATGTTCGGAGCCTGTTGCAAATTCAACTTTATTGCTATGTTTGCATACTTTAGTTCAGTGTTGAGTTTGTGTACAGTATTTTACATTGGGCATATTGTTAGACTACTAAGGGGTCCTTGCGTGCGCTGTTTAACATCAGGCATTGTTGAACAGCTAAGGAAGGTCCTCACGCTGGTATTTATGGAAGTAGTCATGGTAATTACAACGGTGTGATTATCTCCTTCCTTAAATCCACTGTGGTTCTTTGCGGCCACTGGTACTGTTGTCTTTCTTTGGGCGCATGGCGAAGGAAATTGTTATGGAAAAATCTAAATTCAAATGTACGGACCACCTCTGGGAGGGTTAATGCTCTGGCTCGAAATAAGAAGCGCTGTCAAGGCACTATCTGTGACCCATGTGCGATTTGAGAAAATCTGAGGTGCGCATCCGCAGCAGGTCAGCCATCTTGAATAGCTAACCAACACCAACCACACAAGGACAAAACTTACAATCGGCGGTAGGCATTCGTAAAATTCTAGAAACAATATACAACACTTTGATACCATGCTCCCGATAGTACAGAAATTACTTATGTGTTTTGTCCTACTGTAGTGTGGTTGCCGTAGGTTAGCGCCTCAGATGTGCAGGGGTCACAGATAGCGCCTTGACAAGCGCCTCGTCTCGACTACCGTAACGTATGCATTCGGCATCGTTCGGCTTGACTCGTCTACCTGTTCAAGGTACGTTTGGCTTTGCTTGGGTGTTCGGAATCCGAGAATCAGGTCGATCTCAGAGGCATTTTTTTAGTCCAATTTGTACGAGTTCTGAAACGTTTGAACTCTGAGGTTTCACTGTATTTTACACTCCACTTGCTAATTGCATTTCTATGATTTTAAGTACCACCACCAGGGACACTTGTTTGCTCACCAAGATTATGTTAAAAAAAATATATATATTCTGCTATTCACCAAACGTTGTGGCTAAGTGCCAGATGGCAAAGTTACAAACACCCAAAAAATTATGAAGATACTACTAAAAGTGTGGCTCTAATAATTTCTTCTACTTGGCTATTTTCATACTTGACTAAGTGAAGTTAAAAAATAATAATAATGCACAAGGTGGATGGATATCTATGATTGTGTGCAGTTAAGGGCTAATCAAAATGAGGATAATAAAGACTACTAATATCCAAGCTGCTATGCTGGTCATCCCTTACGACAAGAGCACCAGACATCGCCTCTGTGTGGAGTTGTTGTCAGCATGCCAGCTTGCCATCTTCTTTTAGGGGTCTTTCATAACTGGAAGGTAAAGCGTGTGCTGACACGAAGAGCATTCCAGACAACAGCTCCGGGTTTACAGCCTTAACGCTGTCTTCACTGCCACACTCCTTAGTGGGCCTAACTTATTTCCAAAGCAACAGGCCATTACAGTTTTATCTTTGTTATTGTTTAGCGTACCCCTATCGCACACAAAGTGAACTGGGATAGGCTCCCTGCAAACCTAAACAGAATAAGTAGCAAAAAAAATGCATGCCAGGATGACCTATTGACAGATGTATGGAGCTTGTGATTTAGAAAGCTATGCTCAGCCTCATACATATTTTTGGCTTGCATTTTCTTAGTTGTTTTAGGTTTCAGGGTTCTTATTTATAAAATACCGACTGGTGACCTACCAGACAATGTAGATCAAAATAGTTCAAATACATTTGCATAACAGAGCTACACAACCTGCTTCCCTGTGGCACGGTGCTGTGTAGAGGATGCGGTGAGCCAACATAAATCTCACACCCCTTTAAGGTAACAGATGGCCAGAGCACAATAATATAAGGTTTGCATGTCTGTGTGGGAGGAAGAGAGAAGAGGTGGCGCTGAGATGAGAAGTGTTACGGTTTGGCAATAGAGATAAAAACGGATGTACTATTAAAAAACTGTTGTACTGCCACTAAACCTCTCTCCAATTATATTCTCAATCTAAATCGACTAGGGACGGAGACACTTCCTCCTAGCGAACATCTGATCCACTTTTCTACCAGCTTTCCTTTTAGCTTGTCTCCACACAGGTCCTTCTTTTGATAAGAGCAAAACCTACACCAACAACTTTCTTGTCCATAAAGACAGCACTTTTTTTGTGTAGAGCGTTTGGGGCTCCCTTTTAAAAGAGGATCTTTTGCTGTTTGCTATACATTCCTGTTGATGCACATTCATATGGTAATGAGGATCCTCTGAGAAGTTTTTTCTCTTTTTACATCACTAAAGGCCGGAGATTGTCCGCGGTTGCGTCACACGTCAACACAAGCAACCCACTGAGGTGTCTTGGCAGCGTGGCCGAATGCATATACAACTTCCTCTTAAGTGCATTTGTTTTGAGACCCACATACCGAAAAAAATATGTTCTACTAAACAAGGTTCCCTGACTACATATTTACTAGAAAAAATAGCACAGATTTATTCTATGACACGACTGATTTAGTTTATTAAGAGCGAGCACTAGAAAAAAAACCTCATGCCACAGGTTTGCCCTGTATCACTCGACTGTATGTTCTGTAAGTTCAATCAAACACATCAAATCAACAACAAGCTTTTAAACAGCCAGCATTAGTTGAGTAGTTTGTAAGGAAAAAACTAGGAGTGGGAATCTTTAACTGTCACATGATTCAATTCAGAATAGATTTTCGAATCACAACGATTTTTGATGCAAAATGATTCGATTGACAATGATTTCTGCTCCAATTTATAGATGTACAAAGAATCGTCATGATCTTCTCCAGTCTGACTCGCTAATGCTAATTAGCGAGTCAGACTGGCTACTCGCGGCACTTTTATCACTCAAAAGAACGGCTATTCATACAAAATGCTTCAGGAATGTTTACAGAGAAGCATCTTAACATTACTCAACGGCATGTGCTCTTCCTACGCTTAAAAAAAAACTTAATAACTTAACTTAATTGTGACTTTTTCCTTCTACTCTCTAATGTGGCTACAACTCAACAGTGTATCAAAACGCGTGGAACCACACTGCCCCTAAGTGGCCAAATCGTGTACAACAAGAACAGCACTCTCAATAAAGGCACACACAAACAAGGACAAGACAGTATAAAATAATTTAAATAAAATCGATTTTGGGACATTTAAAATCCATCCATCCATTTTCTTAATCGCTTAGTCCTCACAAGGGTCGCGGGGGTCGCTGGAGCCTAGCCAAGCTGGCTTCGGGCAGTAGGCGGGGTACACCCTGAACTGGTTGCCAGCCAAACATTTAAAATCGATTCTGAATTGTACTAAATGAGATTTGCGATTCTTATGAGAATCGATTTTTTGGGCACACCCCTCAAAAAAGTGTAGTTCAGTATATAATTCTGACATTAGTGGACAACCATCACAGAGGTTTATATTACACTGGCATTCTCATGTCATTGTTATTTTGCATCCCCTGAGCAAGCACACATTGTCCATTCATGGGGCGAAAGTGACGCCACGCAAACAAGTTAAACAGCAGGAATGGCATCCCAAAAATTCAATCCAATGTCTCCTTTAAATGCAAGTTACCATGGAGCTGCCCTTAGTTAATGACTGGGGAGGAAGGCAACATGACAGCCCAACCCCCTTACCTCAAACACAACCAGAGTTAGTGCACTGGCTCCTGTTCTGTTTTGGATTCCTCTGGCCACAGCTGTGGAAATGTTCAGGGAAATCAAGAGGAGGCAGACATTGGGTGAAATATATTTCAGAAAAAGAGTATGGTTCCCCAAACTTAGGGTCGGCGGTCCATATATGGCAACAAATAAATCAATACCTTTATCATTCATTTATATCATTGATTGATGTACAGTATAATTTATTGTGAAAATACGACATCTTCTTTTTTAGTAAGTTTTCAGGTATTTCAAATCTTGATTTTTTTCTTGTTTGGGAAACCCTCACAGTAAATTCCGTAGAGTAAATTTGACTCTATTTAGTGGGACCAAACAGAATCAGTTTTACAGTAATATTTACACTTGCAAGACAGTTTAAAAAAAATAATTGAAAACAAAACAAACTAATGATCTTCAGCTTGGAAGACTGCCACACTAAAACCTGAGCTAAGCGCCTCCTACTGTTTGCTTATATCCTAGAGGAGACCAAAAACATCATTTAGGGCCTTTTGGAGTTACGAAGATTCCAGCTGACACTAGCGATATACTAACACACACCCGGAGCTGCGTGGCTCAGGGAGTAGATCGGCTGTCTCCCAAGCTGAAGGTTGTGAGTTTGTTCCACAACCCTTGAGTGGCTTTTACTTGTTTTTTGTGTGTGTGTGTTTTTTTTTCAATTCATTTTACTCTCTTTCAAGTGTAAACATGACTCTAAAACTGGGTCTATTTGTTCCCACTCTAAATAGAGTCAAATTTACTCTACATAATTTACTGTGCTGGTTTCGATGAATGACAGACTACTGAATGCTGGACCAAAGGCATAACCCAACACAGAGGCCTTCCTCTGAGCAGCCCCAGATATCACACTCTATTTCTAGCAACACAGCACTGACAGTCAACAACAGCTTGCACACAAAACAGCTTAACTATTTGCTCTGAAAGGGACTTCTGCAGAAACTCACATGCACTCATAGAAAGCAAAAGCATAATCAAAACAATTTAGTAATCCTTTAAAAGTGCTAAGACTGACTGTCTTGTAAAATGTCATATACAACAGTTGCATAGTTAGGCTAAATTGGCTACATTTGTGATGGTTAACTTAAATAACACAATGAGCCAGTGCCAAAACTGTTTTAGCAAAACATCAAAATGCTAAAGCTTAGCATTCTGATTACTCCAAATAATCCCAAACCGGTAGAACATGTACATCATTATATAAAACGGATAGGCTAAATAAACCTTGTGTCATGGTTTTGCCATTTGGATAGACTGAAAGCCAATTGGTTTGCTTACATTTGGTCTGAAAAATCATCTGAGCAAAAAGACATGTAAAAATCCAATGCTAGAGTGACCAGATTTTCAAAATTAAAAACTGGGACACTACAATTTCGCTGAAAATCAAATACACAATAAATCATCACCAGGAACTATTTACAACAAATTTAATCGTGAGTCAATTTGGTGACCGGTAGTTGTGTTATTACTTTAGCTAATGCTAAATGCTATCTTGGTTGACAGTTTAACAGCGCGAAACAAGTCACTTCCGGTATGACGCAAATGTGAATGTCAAAGTAAATAAAAATGACTTTAATGGTTACTGTAAATGTATTTTTAATTGGTTTTTCATATGAGTCGTGACATACAGTGTACATGGCCCAAACATATGGCTTGCTGACTGGACTAAAAACAAAAAACAGGACGCCAGGATGAGACCAGTGTAGACTGGTAAAATCTGCTAAGATAGGCTCAAAACGGGTTGTCTCCATTAAACCCGGTTGTCTGGTTACCCTTCAATGCAGATGGTTTCATGAAACAGATGTTTTCACTGTAACACATTCCGTACATAACCAAATATTATTCACATACACCAATCCCACCACCAACACCAGAAAAACTCAAACAGGGAGAATGAGTTAATTGTTATTGAACTATACTGTGAGTGATCACATCTAAAACCTGATGTACTATTAATTTGGTGTTAAAATGTGCCTACATTAGTGTGAAGAAGAGAAACCGCCACCAGTTAGAGAGTCTTAAAAGAAAGCAGAGGTGTCTCGTCCCTTTGCTTTGCATCCAGAAGAGGAGGAGTGCCACCAGGCGGAGTGTACTATGAGTGGAGGATGATGACAGTAATCATACAGGAAGGAGGGTGAGAGTTCGCTGATTTAGGAGATCCACGGGAGTTGAGGCCACTCCGTGCGGCCATCCTACCTGAATGCTGTGGTGTCTTGCTTGCAGGGGGCTTGACCGATTTTACCACTCGGCTGGATGTTTGGACCCCCGTTCCTCCCGGGTTCACCTGAGGAGAGGGACGCTCATGGTTTTGGCTCCCACCGCGGGCCGAGGATGAACCTTCTATACGTTGCTTCATTTCAGACGACAACAGGCGACCTTTGTGCATCCACTGTTGCATCTTGTTGACAGTGACACCGTGGCCCTTGTTGACTAAGTTGCCCCCCTGTGGTGAAACACGAGTTGCCTGCTCCTTTTTATCATGAGCAGAAGGTGCTGATCCCTCTGTGTTGCTGTCCGAAGAACCAGTGAGGCTGTTCACTGAACCACTGCTTTCTGCAAGGTTCCCACCAGCGACTACTTGAAAACGCTCGTCACTGCTGGCGGCATTGTAGGCCACCTGAGGTTTTGAAAGCTCGCCGCCTTTTATAACATCAGCATCTTCACTGCCTCGATCTGATTTTAGCGGTGAAACCACTCCACCATCACACACGACTTTAAGAGGATTTGTCCACTGCAAAGGTCCAGCTGGATACCTGATGTCTCCCTCACTGGCAGAGCGCACTAACCTCGGTTTTATCTTAGCCAGAGAAAGATTGACCATGCTCTTACTGTTTAGTCTGGTTTTGAGGCCTGGCTCTAGGTTTCCACCAAGACACAGTAGCAAGGAATCTGTGTCGGACACCTGCTGGCCGTTGTGGTCACCTCCAGAGGACCATGAGTCACTGTCCATGTTTCTGGCAGACAACCGTGAGCACAAGCTATCCCTAGAGTGGCTACTACAGGAGGAGGTGGTATGATGTTCACTTAAACCAGCACTTACCTGCTGGTCCAAATTGATATCATTCATAGCATTGATCAGGAGGTAATAGGCCTCTTTCAGTTGGTTTCTAAGCCTGTCTGTTTCCTGGGCACTGCAATTCTCATCAGCCTGTCCTTCATCGTGACCTATCTGGGGCAGCGCCATAACATCTTCTCTATCAATTGAACTTTTTGCTCTAGTTTCATAGAAGGGCAGAATTTCATTATCATAATAATCATCTTCTTCGCTGTCTAAAGGATGCTTGAGTGATACCTTTGTGTCACACATGGATGCCATGTTAATATCGCATGATATTTCTAGCTCAGTTGGAAAGAAGGATGGGCTCTGCAGCGGGCCCCTGAAGTCCACTGAGTATGCAGAGATGTCAATTGATCGAAAGAGGTTTTCATCTGTTTGAGCAGGGATTGGATTCACAAGCACGGGTGTCTCCAAACTTTGGTTGTTGGTATTATGTGCATTTACAGCAACAACAGTTCTTGGCACATGTTGGGAACATCCTTGGACCAGGGGCTCACAATCACAAGTAGTGCAGTTCACAGTTTGTGCATAGGAATAAATATGATTTGAATTGTCCCCGAAGCCAATTGAATCCCCTACGCTACATTGCCACGGGACTGAGATAAAGTGTTTCCTCTGGCCATGCGTTTCTCCAAAGGACAATCCTCCTGAAATTGTGATCGTGTCATCACACGCGGGCTCCAAGTGGCTCGTATTAGCCTCTGTAATCGCATGTCCCGCAAACTGCACCTCTCTTTGAAGTGAAGCCCCCGGGAGCTGCCCATTAACCCGAACCCTGCCCCCGCTGCTCAGCAACGGCGGACGTGAGCCCGCTAACTCCACTGGCGAACTCAGCCGGAGCAACTCAACCCCCGTGGTTTGCGCCACCGGCCCGTCAAAACAATTCTCGTACGTGCTCATTCTCTCTGCCGTGTAATCCAGGCCTGATAGCGTAACTGCCGGGCGAGCCTCGACGGAGTCTCGCTGCATTTGCAAAACTTTTTCTTTACCTTCTCGGCCCACATTTTCAGCAGCAGTGGAGCCCAATCCAGCGCTGAGCGTCTCTCCTTTCTTGGATTTTTTCCCACGCAGTTTCGCTAGTAAAGTCCTCCGCAGAGGATCAGCCATTCCTTTCCTATTCCCCCGAGAAGTTAAATTTCCTCCCGATTCCTTTCAACACGCTGGCTCCAGTGGCAAAGAGCCGAGTGTGTTCTCCTCTCTCGCCGCAGCGGTCTCAGGTCGCCGATGGAGCCTCGTCTCCATGCTCTGCTGTCACCTCCGTACAGGCGACACACTCAGCTCAGCCTGCCTAAACTCGCCCACACCTCTCTCTCTCTCTCTCTCTCTCTCTCTCTCTCTCTCTCTCTCTTGTATTCCATGCCTGCTAAAATCGGATTGAATGGAAATTTTAATAAATTTATTAATAAAGCAGCAGATGAATCGGACTCTTCTAAGATATCTGGTGACACTGAAATGTTTTTTGTTGTGTGACAGCACAATGTCTACAGTTAAAAAAAAATGCTAATTTCCAAAGTCAAGTACTGTACAACTATCTCTCTCTCTCTCTCTCTCTTAAACTTGGATTTTCCTCTTTACCATTGATAGCCTGATGCAGCATCCGCATAAACCTTTTCCACATTGTGTTATTTATTTAGCACCATCTAGTAGTGAACTAATTAAAAACCCACAAGAAATTTCAATAATATGCAAAAATGTTCCATCACATCAACAATTTTTAAAATATGATTATAGGTCTAGTAATCGCTAACTAAATCACATGGGTCTCGCCCCACAGTAGGCTGGCATGTTTCGCTGCCATCATTCTGCTACAGATACCCGAGGGAGAATCATTTTGCGACCGTATATTTAGCCTCTGGTGGTGCTTGCAGCTAGTGTGAGACCCAATGGGTCGTTCGATGCTTACCTTTTACAGCTGGGGCCTGCAGGGGGTCATCGCTGAATCCCATGATTCGTGCTACCGCCGCTTGTCTTCCACTGCTTTGCTCTCGCTTTACCGCTAGCCGCTTTTGTTAGCTGCTCCAATAGTTCTTGTTAGCCACTCCAGCGAGTTCTTGCTAGTCACTGTTGCTTGCTGCTTCCGCTGCTCGTGGTCACTCATTCCAAATAATAATTTGTAGTAATTGGGGGTAGCCTGCCTTGCAATGTGGGGTCTCTCTGAGTCACCGTAGTGCGCGTGCTTCAAAACTGTTGCATTCTCCTACTTCACCATTACATGGCACTAAAATACACACTGTCACTTTAATGGTGGCAAATTGAAATACATTTTTTATTGCATGTGTTGGGAGTTTAAATTACATCTCTTATAACAGAAGCTACACACAAACGATCAAGGTTCATCCTCATTATTGCACAAAAGAAGGCTATTATTTTTTTGCCTCCACGCCAACACCATGCACTGACTCCCACAAGATGTATTGCTGCAGATTACTGAACTGACACTTTTATCTCAAGTGTATCTTGAGTAATCCCCTCTTCTTTGACCTTGCGGCTAACCCTGTCCAAGCTGGCAGCACAACCTCGGGCTTTAAAAGAGCTGAGGCAGCAGAGAAAAGGAATGAAACATTCTTCACTTGAACCTTAAGCCATTTGTTTGCTGTTGCCTTTACCTGGAATGTGTGTACCTGCTGAAAAGCTGCTAGTGTGTGAGTGTGTATGTGCTCAGTAGAACTGTTGTGAAAACACGAATACACGCACACAAATTCAGAACTTGTTGTAGCAGTCTTTTAATTCAATTTTCTAACTGAGGGCATTTATCACCAAAGCTATGCATCAACAGGGCCCCTGTGTTCCCCCGCCTTCCAGCCATCACCATCACTACCCTCAGTAAAACATGATAAGCATCTGTTATTACACTGCAGGAGCCATGGAGGCCCTGACGCCTCAGCCTGCCTCCCCGACTGACTGACTGACTAGACCCTGTCTGGGCAGTTATTTTCAGGTCAAAACCTGCAGGCTGCATAGTGTGTTTTGTGAGAAGGGGGGGGGGGTAGAAGGGGGGGCAAAGAGACCACATGTTTGAGGAACGGCACAAACCTTTGGACTCCAATGTAGGACACATTCAGTACAGAGTGTGGACAGTCTGTTTTTATAAATGATGGTTAATGATGGCTTTTGCTTTTATTTTTATGTTTGTATTTGTGGAATACTTGCCATGATATGCCAGAGAGGGGAAATAATAAATTAAAAAACATACAGCATTCATCAGAAGAGAACACAAATAAGACACATTATACACTTGTATAATGCTGCTGTACACGCCGACTCCAGAGGAAGTCTTTCTTTTCTGTGTCCTCCCCACAACCACCGCCCCTGACTACCAGTCACTTTCACCCTTTGTGAAGGCAGTGGCAGAACATCTGCTAAGTTGCCACACTTTCACAAGATCTGGTCGTAGAGAAAGAAAACTGTGCCTGTGAGAGCATGAAAGCAGAAGAAAATGGACAGACTCTATATTTGCGTGCATCTGTGTGTGTGTGTGCGTGCACCTGACTGTGTGTTGGAGCTTCGCAGCTGTTGGGTCTCCCCTCCTGATGGCTGCCCATTGTTCCCACTCTCTCTGTCTCTGGCTCGCCTCTCTATCCCGGCTGCTTTATGGGCTTTCCCTTTTTCTGAATGTGCACCGCAACTAAATTTATGTGCTGGACACAAGCCTTTCTCAGGGTATAAATTAGGCTGGATGATGGCTGTCAGAGAAGCCTGGTCCAGGGGCCTGCAGCTTTATGTCATGGAGAATCACATTATTAGCTGTTATTCGTTCATATTTTACAATGATATAAGATCATAAAAGCCTCCCTACAAATCAGTCATGATAGTTATTTGAGTGTCACAATTAAATAGTGGATGTGGTCATTTGAACAAAATATTTTATCATACTAATACTAAACAATAACTCACTTGCTCCCAAAAACGTATAAATATGTTCTATTTTAAATATTACCATGCTCCCAAAGACATATGTATTGATTCAAATGTTTTCTTTAATGCTTAAGCATACAGAAGGTTTTGATGCAGCCTCTGAACTGAAGAGAACGCTTGAAGCAATGGTAGTAATTATAAAAATGGCCAGCAGGTGCAGCAGAGTATAAGAGATCAACCACAGCCATGTTGCAAAAAGCTCTTTCCCCCTTTGTTTTAAACAGATTTGTGAATAATGATGAAACTTAGCTATATTCTAATGCTAATTGCTGCAAAATGGAAACAGATAGAAATATACTTTTTTCCCCCTGATGAAAATAGAGACTCTAATCTTTCTTTGGGTAGGTTCATGTTTGTGTAGCATTAGAACACAATATTCTGTGGGCCTTGCAAAATCAGTCCAATCCAATGAAACAGCTGGGAGATAAGGGGGTTGCTTTAGTGAAAATGGCTGGGAGTGAATGAGATAACATGCAAAACAAAAAAAAAATTAAATCATACAGGACACTCAGATTTGATTCCACTGGGCACTTAACCAATTCTGGATAAAACCTTACCTCCATTGACATCTGACACACACAAAAAAATGTAACTGTAAGAACTGACAGCGATAAAAGTGTCTCAACATGTTAAATGAGTCGCTCATGCTAATTGTTTGCAAATGTGCTTTCTGGACCAGATCCCGATGAAAATGATTTTGCATTGCAGCTGATAATAGCAATGAGTAGAATAATGACCTCTGTCAAGGTTGAAGAGTGGACAAAAGCTCAACATTTTTTAAATTATTTTTAATTAAGAAAACATTGGAGTGCCTTTTTTGCATTTCTTGTCCAATCACATTGAGGCATTCAGTGGATTCTGGTTGCTGTACAGTACATGTATTGCAAAAACAAGGCAGTTGGTGGCAATGAATGGCCTTCATTGGAAAGCCACATGCAGACTAGTATTGCAATACTGCCAACATGTAACTCCTTGATGCAACATACAATAAAATGAATAATCCAAACATAAACCAGCGGGAGTTTGCAGTACAGTATTAAAATTGCTTGCTATTTGAATGCAGCCCCATTTAATTTGCCAGCTCAGTGGCCTTGTGGTAGAGTGTCCGCCCTGAAACTGGGAGGTTGTGGGTTCAATCCCCGACAGGGTCATACTAAAGACTCTAAAAATGCTCACCGCTCCCTCAAGGGATGGGTCAAATGTGGAACGAATTTCACCCCACTTAGTTGGGTGTGACAATCAGTGGTACTTTAATGAGTCTCTGACCAAAGGTCATTTTACTTGATATTATGTACAGTTTAAAAAAAAACAAAAAGGAAAAAACACAGAAGGAAAAGATTCCTGTATGAAAAGTGAGAAAAAATTGCAGTTCTTTTGTTGTGGGCCAAGAGACTTTAAGTTGTAACAGGACAGCAGAAGATAATGAACTCTTTTGATTCACATTTACATTCAGATACACAAAATTCAATGGATTCTTTTTGTGTTCTTGTACCCAGTCTCGACAAATTCTCATGACAGTCGAGTTGTGTAATTTTTGCGTAATCGTAACAAATTCAAGTATCACATAACAATAGCTCACCAGTGAAAGAGCAGGTAAGAGCTAAGTTGCATCCAAAGGTTTTCCAGCATGCATGTGAAGTAGATGAATGGAGAATATTTTCATGGTGAAGGCCAACTTGGTTAAGGCCGCTCTAGAGAAGGTCATCTAACAACATCTACAATTAGGAGAGTACTTGATGAACGTTTATTCAGAAAGTGGAGTACAAGAAAAAAACAACTGCCAATATCCATGAAGAATCAGGACAGACTTTGCCAAAACCAACAAAAACGTTGGGTGAGATGAGGAAAGGTAAGAAGGCAAGGAAAGTTATTCATTAACTACAGGTTTGAGGAAACGTTTTGAGAGGCAGCGAGTAAGGTCACTTCTAGAGGTGGAATGTTTTTGTTTATATGTTTAAAGGGACAGTGTGTATACGTATTAGTCCTGGGACGATGCACTTCTGTCGCGATCCAATCCGGATCCAGATACTTTGGTGGCGATCCGATACGTATTGCGATACTTTTTTTTTTTGGGCTTTTGGGGCTATTATTAACCTTAACATGTGTATTAAAAAAGAAAAGAAAAGGATCATCCGGCCGGGATGGCCCATATTTCACGTGGCTCATGTTTAGTTTTTTTTAAATCAGGAAAACAATATTATCATGCATTATCAATGTCAGCCATCTGTTTTGGTAAATCTATTAATAATATCTATGCTAAGAATTAAAAAAAAAAAACGTCTCTAAATCCGGACTAACATTACCGTGGCTATGGCCACCCTATGCGCACTTTGACCAACCATTAAACGATTAGCTTCTCCACATCTGATTTAAAAGAGAAAAAAAATAGGAAACTGAGCAGCCCACATGTTTCTTTCTATAATAAATCCCCTAGATATGAATGAACGCAATCAATGCTTTCCGAGAGGCTTTTCTTAAACTGAATTGTTCGCAGGTTTTTATATTCTACATTTAAGCTATAAAAGTTAGGACTTACTTTTTAAAAACGTTTAGTAGTCATTCGTCCATTTTCCGAACCGCTTCTTTTCACGATGGTGCACAACAAGCTGGAGAGCCTCCTCGCTGGAGCTCTCCTGTTCCGGTGCTCCAATGTCCAGCCATTCTCTGCACAAACTATTCTGACTGGCGTGCTGAATTATTACAAAAGTCCAACTTTTCGAAGGCGCGCGCTTCGTTCGGGTGCTGTTGTGGACCGCTCTAGCCAACAGTTGACGCTGTCGAAGCGGCCACGATAAACGCCGGCCACACGAACTATGCTGAGCTGAAAGCCTGCACTTCTATACACTTGTGGCCTTAAACATTTCTGGTATAAAGACAGATGTTTTTTTGCAATTGCTTCATCGGCGGCGGCGGCGGCGTTCGCGTTCGGTTGCTGCAGACCAAGGCATATTATCTAGTAGGCTCGTAGGCTACACTCTAGTTCGTGTCTTTTTTGGAGTTGCCTCTAAGATGCAGTGGCGCAGTGCTGCCACCTATCAGCTTGGCAGATTAAGATATGACAGGCTCCTTGTAAGCACCCGGTGGTGCAGGCGCTGCACGACAATATAAGGTATCCAAAAGTATTGATACTCACTTAATGGATCGATACTGCTGATAGGGATAGGCAGTATCGCAATGCATTGCCAAACGATATTTCATCCCAGGCCTAATACGTATAATCATAGGTCTAATAATCAGTTATTATATTACATTAGGGTCTCGCTGTCCCTTATAACTAGCTGTAGCTAGCCTCTGGTGGTGCTTGCAACCCGTGTCAGACACGATGGGTCCCGGTCGACTGACGTTTACCTTCCACAGCTGGGGCCTGCAGATGGCCGTCGGCTCATAGTTGAGTCTCTTGATCTGGACTCCTGTCACATGTCTCTCTCTGCTTTACTATCGCTAGCTTTTGCTAGCTTCTCCCGCTAGCCACTCCAGCTAGTTCTTGCTACCTGCTCTTGTTAACCGCTCCAGCGAGTTCTTGATAGCCACTCTTACTCCCGGTCCCGCTAGTTGCTGTTCGACAGGCTGCTCACTCACTCGCCGTCGCTCGTCGAACTGCTCACTTGCTAGGCTTGCAAAGTGTGGTCTCTCTGAGGCACAGTCATGCGCACACTTCAAAGTGCACATGCTTCGGACATAGGTTGTTGCATTCTATTAGTTCACCACGCAATGGCACTAAATTCTATACACTGAGCCTTTAAATTATGCTTTCTGTCAAAAGCCTACCAGCCTGCTTATATGAAAAAAACATGAAGCGGTTGCGCGTTGGAATGAATGGAGTCGTCTCTCTGCAATCTAACTCTAAAGTCTAACCGCAGCATTGTTTAAAGGATATGTGGAAAAATGTTAGCTCAAATTCAAGGACACCACTTTGGAAATATTCTGCTGCCGTCAGTCATCTGTGCTACACTATTACAGTAAATTATAATATTACGCTTCTGTCTGAGCATTTCATTGAGATCTAAGCTGTGGCTTACATCGTACAAAATTAATATATAACTTAAGTAAAAAAAGAAAAATCAATATATCAGTGCTGTGTTAATGCTAAAACTGTGCATAATGTACCATCAGAAAAAAATCCTGAAAAATGAGTATTTCTCACAATAATTATCAACAATGATTTAATAAGGGAGGAAACATTCATATGAATATACAACACTTTTCCTCTAAAACTGTGTATACATTTTTTCAAATGATTACCTTGTACCGAATTTCTAAACAATTACAATGCCCCATTAACTCTTTCACTGCCACTGACGTTTAAAGACGTCAAGTAAAAACCTACGCTTCACTGCCAATGACGTCAAAAGACGTCATCCAATGATTTTTTTTTTTTTTTTTGTTTTTGAAACGGGTAGAGGAAACCCTTCCGCATGTCTGATGAAAGTTTCAAGTCTGTCTGTTGTGCCTAATGACTATTTTTGGCCCCTAGAGGGCAGCGATGACTCTCTTTTGACAAGATCGGGTGGGCGTCAGTAGAGGCGGAGCTAGAGCGTCGAGCAGGAGATGAGAATGGAAGACAAAGGAAAAATGGCGGCCGGTCGCGAGGAGCTCACACCCGAGACGTTTTTTTCAAAGACCAAAAGCATCGCTGAAAAAGCACATTGTTGACGATGATCATCATAGATGATGAAGATGAGGGTGACTCCGTGGTTGGAAAGCATTGACGCGGCAGTAGAAGACGTTAGATGGAGCTAGATGGAGGAGGGAACGGGCAATGGCGAGCGTTTGCAAGCAGCTCTACACTTACAAGACGAAAGGCATCGACCAACGCTAAAATAGTGCATTGATGACGACTGTGATCATCCTCGATGATGATGAAGGTGAATCCGAGCTTGACGGCGAAATTGGAACCGCTGACGCGGCGGCTATTACGGTGTCGTAACGCGGAGCGCAACCGAGCACGCACAGGCGGACGTTCGATCGGACGACGGAGAGTGCCCCGAGTCCAATGCATATTCATCGGAGGAAGTGTGTACAGTCTGCTACTTGCTTTTTATTCCCCGGAAAAAAAGGCCGTCAAGAAAGTGTAACGTTTGCACGCAAAACGGACCAATGTGAAAGTGAAAGTAAACTGTGTGCGAGTCCTGGCGTCTCCTTGTACGCAGGAGAGCGTTACAAAAAGAAAAACTGTATTTGAAACATCCACATAATTGTAAATAGTACCACAGTTGCACACATTAGTAAATAGTTTGCGAAATTGTTTTGTCAAATTGTTACACTGTTGAATGGAAATAAACGTATTTTGCAATCAAAAAACACTTTTTCATTGTTGGTGAAAGCGTTTTACAGAAGTAAAGCACTATTTAGGTGTTTGTGGCATCATTCATGGACAAAAAGAAGTGTACAATTCATTAGAGTGCATGAAATAACATCGTTTCACAAAAAGCTCTTTTTCTCCGTTTTTTGTTTCAAAAGAGAGAATTTCGGTGAAAGTAACCATTTTCTATTGTTGATTACTGAAGAACGGAATAAGGTAGAAACAAACTTTTTTTTTCTGATGAAAGCTGAGAGTCCAATCTTTCATTTGGTAGTATGTGTGTTTCCATAGTCCAAACACAACATTTTCTGTGGACCTTGAAAGATCACTCTAAATGCTTAAATCGGCTGGCAGTGGGGACAACCCGTTTCTGAAAACGTCTGGCAGTGAAAGAGTTAAAGCGATAACCTATTAGGCAGACTCAAACCAAATCAATTGTCATCAACATTTACTATTTAATTTACAATTATTTGTCGTTATACAGTTTGAAAAACTTCTCTGGATCATCACAGAGAGCAGTTTCTAATGTAATTTTTGGGACGTGTTACATTGCCGTTCCAAACCAGAGCAAATGTCAGGATCCCTGCCTAAGTACAGTATAATAATAAAGCAGTTGTTAATTTAAGCATCTAACAAGTGTGCAAAATTATGATAGAGCACTTATTTTCAAATTCACCATTTTCAATTAGTGATGGACAAATGAAGCTTCATGACTTGTGATCTTTTGACTGACCTAGATTGAGCTTTTGGTTTAAAGACGCAAAGGAGCTTTATCCATCCATCCATCAATTTTCTTAACCACTTGTCCTCACAAGGGTCGCTGGAGCCTATCCCAGCTGGCTTTGGGCAGTAGGTGGGGTACACCCTGAACTGGTTGCTCATGAAGCTTTACTTTCAAATTTCAAGTTTCAATGCATTACATGGCATACACAGCTTCTTGTGTGCACCCAAAACTACAATATGTAATAATATTTGACCATTTATAGTATGACGGGATATTCAAAACAAATATCTGAGTTTTCCCAGCGATAAGATGCATGTGGGATGAGTACTTCATGGCAATCATGGCTTAATGGCTATAAATTTATACAATCAGTCTGCGGGTACGCATTACAGACAAGACCAGGCTCATACCTGGAAGCTGGAATCTTATCAGAAGCACATTTACCGCAATTTCATGCCTAACGGTGATGACAGATAGGCTGGAAGAATTCCTGTGATCACCAAACTGTTCTTTAATCAATTATAGGTGGGTGAATATTGCTTTGAATTCACATTGGGGGGTGTCTGGTTACACACTTAACACACCTACATTTATGTTTTTAATTGGGAAAAAAAGTGCACTACATTTTGTTTTATCTTTGTACTGTATTAACTTTACAGAACACACACCTAGGGACAAAATGTGTGGCAATTTTTTTTTTAAATTGATAATGCCACAGGTTTTTCAAAAGTGAAACTAATTCCCAAAATGAGAGCAACGTATGTTTGTAATGTATTTTCTGAATACCATAGGGGAGCAAAGAAAAATTTGTTCTTGAGGCGCAATTTGTACAATTCTGCAATTCAAGAAAAAGTAATCCAGTTATGACATAATATAAAGGAAACTTTCATTGCTGTTCCGTTGTTTGGTGGTTATAATGAATTAAAAACAAAGGAACCCTTTAATAAAATTAGGTCATGAAAATTCTGAAATGTATTAGATTTTTCAATGTGCATGCATTTTACTGTAATTATCAAAAATAACGTAATGGTAAATCTGCACACCACAACAATGATGGCATTCCACTGTTTAGTTGACATTCCTTACTTGAGCACGGGTGCATTAATTGTAAAAAGGAAATAATGTCGCATTACACATCCAACGAGATCAGAGCTGAGACAAGTACGAAAATTATGAACCCTCAGAGAAAACCAGTGTCTGACAGTCTGACTTCCTAAAGCCCAAGGCAGTGGATTTTTGAGTGGTGCAATGGTGCCATCTGGTGCAAAAAGCAGCAAAACACAGCTCTTTGTTGGCAGTAGTATTGGTGGCAGTAGAATTGACAAATCTTGTGTTCGGTACAACGATTTAATAAAAGGTGCAGAGCTCCACACAAACGCTTGTTAGCTGATGACATGTTAATGAACATGAAATTAAAATAGTAAGATCATACTTCTTTTTTTTTTGCGATCCACAATAGCAGAGCCTCATTAATATTTACCTTCTCTGGTAACAATTTCATTTAAACTTGTATGTTTGTTTGGTGCATCAAGAAAGGGTGATACAAAAAATCTGCTATTTAGAGTGACATGAATTGATTCAAGTCACTGTGAATGTAAATGTTTAAGTAGTATTAAAAGTGAGGTGCACCCAAATGAAGCCAGAAAACACACGATAAATTACATCACATAGCAGTCCAGTTGCCCACGCACACACTTTGAAGTCCAAGGATAGCAATCTAAATGCCCCTTGTGCTAATGTTCTTTACTGATGAAACACAAAAAGTTGATCAAATAAAATAAAATGAAGCCAATTCCATTTTAGAGCAACTTTGGATTTCACTCAACCTTTTGTCTGAGGATTCTTTTTTCCTCTTCAACAAAACTCTTGTCCGAAGTAGCTTGTCCCATGTCTCTCTTCCTCTTCTCCTTTTGCTGGAAGCTCTCCACCCGACGTTTCTTGGTTGACGAATGTGAAGGTGATGTCTTGGACTCCTCGTCTAATCAGCAGATAAAAGTTTTGGTGGAATTGTCACAATTTGAAATGATCATTGTAAAAATATTTAACAAAACCACAATTATTCAGTTTTGAGATTTTTGTTTTTGTTGTGTTTTTTTTTTTTAAACATGCCTTTGTGGTTTGCTATTCCTTTGCAACAGAGTGTCTTGGGCCAAAGAACATATTTTTAGGTAGCTCAAGATTTTAACCAGACTTACTTGCGTCAAGCATGACTGACCCACTAAGTTTGATCCCCACATTGAATATTAAGTGTGGTGATCTGGTACAGGTATCGTGCAGTACACTATTGGTTTGTCTTCCACAATTAAAGTGCCATAAATGGTTGTTTCAAGATAAACAAAAGAATAAACAAATGGTATCTAAGCACTATGGGCACCTCACTTTTTCCTCACAGACCTTGCTCATTTTGGGGAGGATGAATTTAATGTTCCAATTTTATGGAAATACTACTTTATAATACCACAGCTGATTCATATTCAAGAATATTTCAATTTAAATAACTGCAACAACAAAAAAGTCTGTCTAAAATTGCAAATAGAAAATTATCGCCACTTTATGTTCTGTGGGGAGGACCTATTTATTTCCATTTATCGCCCTGTTCTGGAGGATGTTTTTTCTTTGGTTGAAGACAATTGGGGTTATTTTTTAAATCACACCTACGAATATTATTTTGGCTTATTTTATTTTATTTTTTTTAGAACTGCAATGTACACCATTTTTTAATACAATATAATTGTTGGGTAAAATGTTTATTTTTTAAATTAAAACAATATTAAAACTTGTGTTTGAAATACTTTATAGTGTTGATTGTTTTTGTTAATTTATGTTTCTGTTGTGATCATGGTTGTTGGGATGATGATTATGACAATGATGATACTTAAAATGTTTGTGTAAGTGGTAAGGTGATTGTGTGTGTGTAGATGTGTGTGTTGGGGGTTGGGTTTAAAACCTGTTTTGAATATGTGCGTGTTTTCTTTGTGAACATGTGGAATCTGTGGAATGAAGAAAAAAAGAGACTACCGGTAAAATAGTAATACAATTTCTCTTTATAACGGTGAATAAAGATCATTCTGTTTAGCGACGGAAATTGCTTGCGCCCCTTTCCTCTCCATGTCAAGGTCCAATTTGTCTCAAGTAACTGCTTGGTAAAAAAAACTGAAATTAGTGTTAACTTCAAGGTATGATAACATATCGCCACATGTAGTTGTTCTTTTTCTTTCCATCTATAATAACGAGCTGTACTGACCTGAGTCAACATGTTGCTCTTCTGGAGGTAGGAACTGGGCTTTTCCTTTGTGAGCATTTGGCGCATCTTCACCATTGTCTTCATACACATTGGACCACTTTATAGCCATGTCCATGCCCGGAGGTGGTCCCTTCTTTTTCTCAGGCTCCGCTGCATAACTTTGGGGAGGGGGTACAGCATTTGTCATCCATGGCTTAAACTCTCTAGGTGCCTGAAAATAGCACAGGAAAGCAGGTACTTACTTACACAACTTAATCAACCTCTACCTGTACCATTACTGTCACAGTGCCATTATAGAAACCATCAATATTAGCGCTGTTAAAAATAAGAATTCATTCGGCAATTTATCGCGTTATTACAGCGTACAATTCTTGTATCGATTCAATATGCAGCCGAATCAATTTTTAAAGATCAATTTTTGATGTAAATATTCAACAAAATGTCTTATTAGCGTTAGGGCTCACACTTAAAGCATGGAAGAATATTATAATAAACAACAAGAATATTAAGCCTTAAAATTTGATCTTAATGCTGTTCAAACCTGAAACAGGTTGCAACCTGTTTGTTAAATACAGTGGCTCACAGTTATAAGCCTGAAGCATATTTTCATAAAAATCTTACAGTGTACATGTACAAGTTTACTGCTAAGTATTTTCAAAATTTCAATCGCAATAATTGATTTATAGATTTGTATCGGGATTAATCGGTATCAAATCAAATTGTGACCTATGAATCGTGATACAGATTAGAATTGCAAGGTACTTGGCAATTCACACTTCTAATCAATACTATACAAAAATGCTATATAAATCATCATCATGCAACTGTGAACATACATAATCTGGACCAGATTAGAATCAATATTGATCCAGTAACATAGCATAAAAGAAATAGATCATACTCATCAGAGATGCTACTTATTAAATGTAATAATTTGTGCACATCACTACAGATGTTTACGCTAGTCAACGTTGGCTGAAACCAATTTTGCTCTGACCACAACCAGTGGACCGTTAAATGAAACCAAAAACAAAGAAGAAAAACAAAGATAAAGGTTGCAGTGCAGCCTAGAGAAACGCTATCAATTAAAGAACATTTCATGGAACACAAACATGAATTTAGGTTGTAAAGTATTGTGTCATTTGTATGTCTATGTCTAGATCTCGATTCAGTAGATAATGCTGGTTGATCGATCAATAGAAAGTAGGATATCACCGACCAATTAAAATTACCTCTTCGGGAAGTTTAACCGCTAAATTATCCCAGTCAATCTCTTTATTCAGAGGATTGTAGAGAAACGCTGGTTTGGACACGGAGTTAAATAGCTCGTCGGGTTTAGGCAAACGATTTTCGCCGGCTTCTGCTTTGCTTTTTTGCTGGGAAGAGTTAGGCTCCCTTCCCGTCGCTTCTGTCTCTGGTTTCTGGCTGGGATCTCTCCGGCGGTGGGCAGCCTCCTCGTCCGAGTCGCTACTGTCGCTCAAATCGTCGTAACTCGAAAAGAAGCCTAAGGCCCCACTCTTCTTGTCTTCAGTCATTATGTATGGCTAAGTATTTTCTTGTGCATTGATCGTTTAAGCTAAATTGCATCCAAATTTGATTACTGGAACAAAAAAGACCGCATTAAGTCGTTTATGTTTTCACAACCTTACTCCATTTTGAATCAGCCTCCAATGCAGTCGCCAAGTGGTTTGTTCGAATTGTCGTAAAAATTGTGGTAAAGCGTGGTCGCCATCTTCAACCGGGAGTCTCGCAACGGTCCTGTCCCTTCTTCTTTGGGCTTGAACACAGGAGAGTTTTTATATTAAAAACTAACAAAACAAATAAAATAATGTAAATAAATGAAAAAATACATTTACAACTGCTGGGTTAAAGTTTATTCTTATTCTTAGGGCAAGCGGTTAAGAAGATGGATGGATTATTATTATTATTTTAGCTCATACTGGGTTGCTGTATTTAACCCACCAAAATTAATAACGAATGAATGGATGAATTAATGAATGAACGAACGAACGAAATAGAAAGACATATATTAAGCAAACGAAGTAGTGGGTTTTTTGAAGAAGTAAGAAATTGTAAGATTTGTTGCTCCATACTGATGTGTCTGTTGCCCTTACAGTACAGATATAATTGGGTTACATATGAGTCAAATCTGATCTTTTTAATTAGGTTTGGTTTAATTATTTATTTGTTCAATAGGGGTGTACATATTAATGAACATTTCAATCGTTACAGAAAATGTAAATGCACTACTATTTCAGGAAGAGTAGGCTAAATCCCCCAATAAATATAATTTATATCAACATTATCTTATTTAGTAAAGGACTATAGTGTGACAAATATTTGACAATTTTGTATTAAGGACTTAAAGTACAATATAGGGATGTGCGTGTCTTTCATTGGAAGAAGCCTTTGTATTTTAGGGTCAGGATCAGTATCTTGAAATTTACCGGTAGATGCACCTATCATTTTGACCACAAGATGTCTGTGTAGTCAAGCAAAAGAAAAAGAAAAAAGTCAAAGGCTCCAGAAAAAACGGCAACATACATTAACACAGCACAGAATAAATCTAAAAATATACGTGTATTTCAGTTGTGAAGTTTTAACAGCGTCTACCTGTTTATAGTACTGTCACCTGGCCATTCACTTACAGCAGCTGCAAGCATCCTTCAACATGACATATAGCCTACTGCTTTCATGTTAGAAAGAAAGTCAGCAAGACAGAGAGGGACCAGCCTTTGGCCTTGTGCACAGGTCAAACTCCTACCTGACAGAGCACAGTATCAAGGACCCATAAATCGTAAATCTCCCCCCAAAAGCCACTGCTCACGTTCCATTCCTGTCTTCTCTCCGTCACTCCCCTCCCATCATCTTCCATAGCAGAATGCTTTTTACAGTTTAGCATTTCAAAGATGCTTGAATGCACAGCAGTTGTGCCTCATGATTTACTGGAAGTCCAGTCCGAACAAATCCTGCGAGTGTGATCACATTTATGGGAAAATGTGTGTCTTCTCTAATGCTTGGGGGCAATGCATTTATCTCTCTCCATCTCAACTTTGCTGAATGGACTTGTTTGATTGCATTTCTCTTTCTTCATCTCCCTTATTGGTAGATTTATTATATACTGACAACTTTTAATGGAAACCAAAAAGACAACTATGCAGTTACTATTTTTGAAAGATAGTCTAATAAGGCAGCAATGATGTCTCTCTTGGAAATAAAAATCTACATATTGCCATCAGTGTCTCCCTAACAAACATGTTGGCAACAAGTTTTAAAATTTGAAGCCATTTAAATAAATGAATGCACAATATTGAAAGGAAAAAAAATCTAATTTAGAAATAATTTTAAAGATTTTAAGCTTAAGTGAAGAGCACATAATATAAATTCAACTATTGACCTTTAGTCCTAATAAATCTAATGGTTGTCATCATTTCTCCATTTCCCACCAATACATTTACCTTGGAAAGCATAATTAAACTTTTCACAAATGTTACACTGCTACAAATGTGAAAGCATTGTGCATTATCAAAACACTGAAAATCCATGTGTTTCTTGCACACTTGAGCAAGGCATCTGTCCCAACCCTCAGCTTTTTCACTCTGAATTACTACTTGAATGCAATACAAATTAACAAAATTAATACAAAATACAATTATATAAAAATAAAACAAAGATACAGAATATGATTTTTTTCCATTCCTAAAAAACAAAACAAAACAAACAACACCATCATAAAATGAAAATTGAAAGTCCCACCCAACATTTTTATAATCATGAATTTAATTGATTGGTTTTGCAAGATAATGTAAGATAAATGACAAAACATATGCAGGTAGATGTCAAACTTAAAACAGGGATATCCGAATACCACATATTTTCAGATCGTCATCAAAATGAGTACTCAACTCTTGAGTAGGCACCAATACCAAACACCAATACCACTAGTAACCAGTACTTTTAATACATAAAATTTACCCCAAAAACAATGACATAACGCAATTTTATATTATCTTTTTCTATTTCTAGACATAATTTTTCAGGAATTTCAACTAATCTGTCTGACATGTATCCCTTGTTCCCAATCGTAAAATTGTCAACTGTGAAGCCTTTTGAGAGTCTTTTGTGACAAATTATATATATATATATATATATATATATATATATATATATATATATATATATATATATATATATATATATATATATATATATATATATATATATAGTTTTTTATAAATGTATTTATTATATTATTTATACAATAAAATGCTTACCTTTTTTGTTGTGTGTGATGGCCTCAGTGGATGAAAAATGCTATGTTAATGAATGCATGCTGTTTAGCCTCAGGCACGTTGTTGAACGAGGGTCCTTGTGCCAATATTTACGGAAGTAGTTATTACGGCTCCTTCCTAAAACCACTATTGTTCATAGCACTGTATGTTTTTCTTTTCTACCACTTTCACTGCTGTCTTTCTTTGGGCCCATGTTAATAAAAATTGTCGTGAAAAAATCCAAATGCACCTCCGGAAGTATTCACCTGCTCTGACATGGAAATGAGCAGTGCTTCGTCTCCATTACCGCACGTGAGCATACGGCATCGCTCGGCTTCACTCGGCTACCCAATCAAGGTATGTTCGTCTTTGCTTGGGTGTTCAAACTTCCAGAATAAGGGTCAAACTCCGAAACATTTTTTACTCTGATTTTTTGGTCGAAGTCTGATTTGTACGAGTTCCGAGATGTTCGAACTCCAAGGTTTTACTGTATATGATAAGTTAAGCTTGATGCTAAACTTAATATCATTTTGTTGGTACACCCTTCAGAACCTTATATTTCCAAAAACTTCCTGTCAGGTCTGCTGTCTTAAAACCCTGAGTACCTGAGGTGTTAGTAGCCATCTTTAGACTCCACCATGTCACCAGATTGTCTATACTCTATGATGAGCTTGTACAGCAAGCCACACAGTTCTGTTTTGCTTGAGAATTTTGGTTATCAGTACTGACTTCTGTTTTTGTTCCCACTTCTCAGCCCGCCGTCCTGCGTTTGGTCCCTGTGAGTCTGCTCGCTGCAAACACCCTGATAATTTGGACTCAGCTTTTAGACCTCCAACAACCATGTCCTGTTGTAAATAAATATACCATCACCCCAGTTTATTTGTTCTCCCTCATTTCTGCATTTGTGTCCTCTGAACAGAAATCTGACAGTTCCCTGTGGTCTTGTAGAAGCAAAACTCCAGTTTTACCCCATCATTGGGAAGGACAGGCCATCAAGCATTTGCCATCCTGGGCTTTGCAGTTTGCCCACACACTATAATCTTTTGGACCAAAGAAACAATGGTGCTTGAGGATCCTCTCTCTCTCGCTTCAACGTAGGACAGAACTGGATCTTAGTACACATAAGCAGCTAGAAAGTGGAGCGCACTGATGGCTGAGCTAAATGCCCATGCTGCCAACTCAGCAGCTAGCACTCTGTTTGAAGGCTCCACAGACAAAATCTTGCAGTACAAGCTGGCCTCCATTACACACAGTCAATCAGCTTTATAATTTTATAACGAATGGCAGATGAGCTAAAAGAGAAATTAATTTCCCTTTTGGGTTGAATAAAGTAATCTGGATCTGCCTGAATCTTAAGCTTCATTAATAAAATTCAATGAACAAAAATTATACTTGACTTTGTTTATGTCAAGAAGGCAAAGTTTGGTGGAGGACCCAGTCACAGGGAAGCAGGGCAAGGAGGCGAAGGTGATGTACAAAAAAGGACTTTAATTACTACAAAACAAAAAGCGAACGCCAAATGGCAAGAGAAAACAAAACATGGGGAGGACAACAAGGCAAAAACTGGTAGCATGACGGGAGGGAAATGACAATGAATCGACCCAGACAGAGGGGAGACAGGAGACTAAATACACATCAAGACACACTTGGGGCAAGACACAAGTGGCTGAGGGCACTGATTGGTTGAGGATTACACTTAACAACACCAAGGGAGACACACAAGGAAAAACAGAAACCAAACATGACAGTACTCCTCCCTCAAGGGACGGCTCCCAGATGTCCCTAAAACAAAACAGTCCCAAAACAGGGCGGGCGGAGGGGAGCACGGAGGCGGGAACCTGGCTCACCCATCAAAGCCAGTCTGGGGTAGTCCGAGGGCGTCCCGGACGCCAGACGGGGGTAGCTCGGCGGTGCCGTTCCGGAGGGCGTCCCGGACGCCACACTGGAGCAGAAGGCGACCGCAGGACATGCGCCGCCAGACGAGGAGAAGAGGACGGCATTGGGACGTGTGCCTCCTGTCCACACTCATGGGCTTGAAGCCGCCATGGAAGAGGCGAAGAGACTTTGCACGAGAGCGGCCGAGGCAAGGAGGCCACGGGCTGTAGCGGCACATGCAAGGAGGCTAGGGGGCTTCAGCGGCACAGGCAAGGAGGCCAGGGGCAGCAGTGGCACCGGCGAGGATACATGGGGCGTCAGCGGCAAAAAGGCTCGAGACTGAGGCTGCCGTGGAGCCGGCACAGGGACTCGAGGCTGCCGTGGAGCCGGGACGGGGACTCGAGGCTGCCGTGGAGCCGGGACGGGGACTCGATGCTGCCGTGGAGCCGGGACGGGGACTCTAGGCTGCCGTAGAGCCGGGACGGGGACTCGAGGCTGCTGAGGAGCCGGGACGGGGACGTGAGGTTGCGGCAGACGTGGTTTGGGGACTTGAGGCTGTGGCAGACGTGGTTTGGGGACTTGAAGCTGCGGCAGACGTGGTTCAGGGACTTGAGGCTGCGGCAGACGTGGTTCGGGGACTTCAAGCTGCGGCAGACGTGGTTCGGGGACTTCAAGCTGCGGCAGACGTGGTTCAGGGACTTGAAGCTGCGGCAGACGTGGTTCGGGGACTTGAAGCTGCGGCAGACGTGGTTCGGGGACTTGAAGCTGCGGCAGACGTGGTTCGGGGACTTGAGGCCGCAGCAGACGTGGTTCGGGGACTTGAGGCTGCGGCAGACGTGGTACAGGGACTTGAGGCCGCGGCAGACGTGGTACGGGGCCTTGAGGCCGCGGCAGACGTGGTTCGGGGACTTGAAGCCGCAGCAGACGTGGTTCGGGGACTTGAAGCTGCGACAGACGTGGTTCGGGGACTTGAGGCTTGCTACCCAGGGTGCCACCAGCCGAAACCAGGACCCGCAGGGCTTCGTCCAACAAGGCTATTAATAAGGCTCTGGAGGCAAGTATTTGTTCCTGGCATGACAGAGCTCCCGCTAGGTCTTTCTGTGGTCGCCAGGCACCCCACCGGTCCACAGCCCCCGCTCCGCCCACAACCCCCGCTCCCATCCACCCCAACCCAGCCCCAGCCACCCCAAAACCCCCAGCCACCCCCACCCTCACCACCACCACCGGGACCCCGGCAGGCATATGGGACAAGCCCGGCGGAGCGATAGGGCTCGCCCCCCGGATACTGGGGCCCGCCCGAGGTGCCAGGAGGTCCACCGGAGAAGTGCGGGCACAACACAAAACCACCCACCCGCCCGGCCCCCGGTTCCCCCAAGAACCCAGGCCACGGATGGAACCCCCGGCCCAGGGGAGGGGGAGGAAGGCAGACAGGGGAGGGGAAAGGGATGGGGGAAGGAAACGACAAGAAGGGCAAGGGGCAGCGGCAGGGCCGCAGAGAGAGGGGGAGAGGAGGAGGAACAGTGAGGTGGAGGACGGGCGGGGAGAGGCGAGAAGGGAGAGGCAGCAAGGGGGAGGGGAGAGGGAACCACGGGGCACCCCGGCGGCCCACAGGCCACGAACTGCGTCGCCGGGCCCGGACGGACACCAGGGAGAGCCCCGCAACGCAGCACCCCCCAAGACACCCAGGGAATGGCCAAGACGCAGCCGCCACCCAGCAGCCAACAGAGGAGCAGAGCCGCCCACGGCCAGCCAGGAGGGGACAGCACCTATAGAATTAACCCACTGGCATGCAATGAATCTGAATATTAACCCTTAGTGCCCATTGGAGGTGAATCTTGAGGAGTTGGTGAGGTGTTGTTTGATGTAGTCTGCTCGATCCTGCTGGGAACAACTGGGTTCCTGACTATAAAAACACAACCATTAGTTACAAATTGCCAAATACAGAAACAGAAATGTAAGTCATCGCGATGTGGTGGCTCTCGCTAACAGACAGAATTAAGTAACCAGATTTAGGTTAAAATATTCCATATATGTAGACCATGTTTCTATAAATTTTGTTATTTGGTTTTTATTTGAGGCATATATTTTTTCCATTAAAATTTGATTTATGAGGAGGTTAGACCGTTGGTCGATATTCAGAGTTTGTTTATTTTTCCAGTTAACAAGAATAGTTTTTTTTTGCGATAGTAAGGGCTACAAGTGTAGATTGAAATTGTTTATGTGGTAAGTCAGTTGTTGTTAAGTCACCTAGCAAACACAAGTTTGGAGATAAAGGTATCCTACAGTCCAAGATAGCGGACTAAAGACTTTAGTTCAGAAATATATAACCGGAGTGCATAGCCATAAAGCATGAAAATAAGTTTCTGTAGTGTTTTGAAAACACTGGAGACAAATGTCGGAGTCTGAGAGTCCCATTTTCTTCATCATATATTGAGTAATGTATGTTCTATGAATCATTTTATATTGGATAAGTTGTAAATGTGTGTGTTTTGTCGTTTTAAATACGTTTTCACAAACTTGAATCCAAAAGTCAGATTCCGGAGCTATAGACAAGTCCGGCTCCCATTTTGAGATGGGTAAAGACATTTTATCAGTATATGAAAGTAACTTATATATTTTTGAGAGTTTTTTTGTTGTTGTTGGAGAAAGCTTGGTAATATCTTTAGCTAAAACAGGCGGTTGGAGCGTATCCCGAAGTGTTGGAATTTGTTTCTTTATCATACTTTTAACTTGCAGATAATGTAAAAAAATTCAGTTTTTTATTTTGTATTTTTGGAGCAAGGATGTATATGATATAAACATATTATCTGAGAAAAGATGGTGGAGATGTGTAATTCCTTTCTGCTCCCACACAACTAAATAAAACGATCGGTTGTTAAGTTGAAAGTCTGGGTTATGCCATAGGGGAGAAAGCCCGCAGGGCTCCACTTGGGCTTTTGTAATTTCTAGTGCCTTCCACCAGGCAGTTAGGGTGGCGGAAATCATTGGATTTTTAAAACAATTGTGTCGCTTGATCGATGTTGTAATGAAGAGTAAATCTGGAAGTCTGAGGTTATTACAATCCTTCTGTTCTAGTTCCAGCCAACAGTTAGTATCTCTGTTGGGTTGTGCCCATAGAATGATATATTGTAGCTGGTTAGCTATATAGTAGTGCATAAAATTTGGTGCCTCTAGACCTCCTTTGGATTTACTTTTCTGAAGAGTAGATAGACTAATCTTTGCTTTTTTTTATTCCAGTAAAATTTTGTAACGGCCGAGTCCAACAACTGGAACCAGTTAGCCGTAGGTTTAAATGGAATCATTGAGAAAAAATAGTTTATTTTGGGTAAAACTTTCATTTTAATGGTGGCTATTCATCCTATTAGAGAAATAGGAAGATTATTCCAGCGCTCCAAGTCACTATAAATGCTATCCAGAAGTGGAGTCAAGTTTAAATGATTTAAATCAGTTAATTTAGGTGAGATTTTTATGCCTAAGTATTTTAAATTACCTATAGAAAATGAATAGTGTGGGTCCTGGCTTGCAGGGTTCCATGAATTTTCTGTAATAGGTAGTAGTGTTGATTTTGTCCAGTTAATAGAATAATCTGATAAATGTGAGAATTTAGTTATTAAGTTAAATAGTTCCCCTAACGAAATAACAGGCTTTATAACAGGCAAATACCCACAAGGGTCCCGGATGTGCAGGAGCCTATCCCAGACAGGTGACAAAATGTAATTCAGCATGACGCAAACGTGGTTAAAATAACATTGACAGACTGAAGATTGATGGACTGACGATTGACTGACTGCGCCCAGGAAATTTACTGTCGGTCCTGAAATCAATTTAGTAATTTAGTGATGAAGCAAGCCGGGTTAATATAATGTTGACGGATGATTACAGTTTAGTTTGATTTGAAATACTGACTGATTGATAGCCGACTTGTAGCTACCACGCCTTGGAACTGTGCATTGAAGTAACTCGAAGTTCCTCACTTCTAAAGTCATTTGACAAATGACAACTTACTGATAAATGGGCTTAAGTGTGGAGCAGAAATTTTGTCAACAGCAAAAAATATTCAAAAACAGTAATTTAAAAACAAATCAGCAAACGTATTGGTGGTTTTGGTGTGAGTAGATGAAAATTATTTATGCACAGTCTCAAGTTTTAGGGGCAAAATGCCACCATTTGGGGGCAGTTTGGACCCTGCATTCAGTTTGAACTAATTGACAAGTTATATTCTGATTGCGTTGTTTTAAAACATATATTTATATTCTGATATTGCCGCTTAAGCCCATTCTTAATTACCTTAAGGGGTCTTACATTTAATGATTTTAGGAATCCTCCAGAAACTATAAGTATAATTAATCTTTTTCCAATGACAAACAAATGATTGGTCTATTGTCAGTCTGTCCTTTCTATGTTCTTATTTGCTCTACAACAGAGAAAAGTATTGCTCTCTCACTATTTCTCTGTTTACGTACAGAAGAGTTTTGAGTCACAGTCGAAATTCTTTAGTTCATGAGATGAATCTGAGGCTCTGCTTGCAACACGTTCTGTTGGGGCTCATGGCAGGAAGCTTGAGTGTGATACAGCAAAAGGAGAGAGAGAGGGAGTGAAGTCTGCAGGGAAGAAAACAAAAGAGGGTGTTTCTAGGTTGCAAAGAGAAAGTGTGGGTGATCTGGGTCAAAAGTTCAGACTGAGCAGGGTGAGTGGGGTGGGCTGTCGAAGGTGATGATCCCCATCACATGTTCCACGGTGTCCTGCAGTGAGGATGGCAACAACACATTCAACCCAATGCCCTCAGAAATGCTTTGATTTCTGCAGCTCCCTGTGATCTTCATAACATCACACATTTATAGGTGTTCGTCAAAGGACACATGAGAGGGAGTAGGCTGATTCTCTGCCTGGCATCTCGTTTGATTTTGGGATGGATGATAAATGGTTGAAATAATTGAAATGTATTGTACATTAGCAATTTAGCAGATGCTAATTCGGCTGCGGCCACCGTCATTTATGCCTTAAAAAGTCATAATGTAATATCTATTAAACCTTAGCAGCACAAATTAAAAAAACGGATTATTTCCCTCACATATAGGTTCCTCTTTTGGTAGCCTGGAGCATGCTCGATCCTTTTTTTGCTGACAGCTGTCAATCATTGTAAAAGTGTGGCGTTTGCCGTTTATTCAAAATGGTAGACGCATTTTCTATGCTGCCAAAATGGTTGCACTAACGGCCATTTTGGGACGTGTGACGTCAACATCCGGATCTCTATATCCTCGTGTCCTCAACTTAATTTTTGGTGGGAGGTGCATGTCAACAGAGGAGCGAAGACAAAATGAGATGAGCCTCTATACGTGACGACATAATTAATTGTGTAAATCATGTGCCACGCCGTGGTATGTTGTGCACATGTGTGTCACTCGATGTTGTGTTCGGGTAAAGGTGTCTCTCTTCACGGAGGCATTCTGTTCATATTAGAGGTTGCATTAAGTTTTTGTAATGTGAACTTACAAAATCGTATTTTTATTATTTTTAAAATCTGAATCATATCCTGCAGTGTGAACATAACCTTAGTTGAACATTCTTCCACTCTAGTCCTGTAGGTGTCAGATGTGCCAGATGCCATGCAAAAGTTGTTTTCCCCCACTGTTAAGAAGGTTCTGATTGTTTTTGTGTTTTTGGCGTTCTAGGGATCTTGTTTGTTATTTCTGTTTCTCTCTAATTTTGTTTGTTATTCCCGCATGATAGCGTAATTGTCAGAGGTAGGTAGCAACTGCCTAGCAACCAGCAACCAATCAGAAGTTGCCTTACCGTTTCTACACCAATCAGGACTCAGTTTTCGCTAGCCACTAGCGAGTCCCTCCTGGGCTGCCAGTGTGCAGAAAGCTGTTGTTTGGAGCACTCGTCTCGTCCTTCTCGGCATGATCCAGTGGACTTCACAGTTATCTATCTTCCTTTAATCATTTGTGCGTCCGTGAAAAAGTATGTTTATGTTGAATATGTTGTATATTGTTGCTTGGGTAACTACGTCCATGGCCGCTACTTTCACTCGGCCCAACAACAACATGTAGAAGCTAGTTAAACTAGCCATATTGGGTCGAATTGTTGCTATATAGTGTCTTTCATGCATCAATAGACTACCTACTGTTTCCAAAAGTATAAGAAGTGCTATTTTCATTGTTTGTGTGTGTAATTATTACTCCACTCATGTTAATGGCACATGCTCCAACTCATTCAGCCCCATTAACCTCTTCCCAGTTAAATAATATCGGTAGAGAATTATTGTCTTTAACGTGTCTTAAGTGCTTGTGTTAATATTGTCACAATAATTGTTATTGTGTTAGTATAACACTATTCTATTTGTATCATATGGCAATTTATTTACCATCACTTAGTAATTATTTGATGTATTTTTTATTTTTCTATCTTAAAAACCACAAATATTTCACAAATAATCCCACACATTTACACAAATAGGAGCATCATCATTGCAACTCCTCAATAAAGAATGGCATGAGAGTGTGAACAGTCTTCTTTATTGTTATGGCCGGACAACCTGAGGAGATTGAGGAGATTTGAATCAGTCCTAGCCCATTCCTTTTCTGTGGTCACAAGTTTGGGTCTCCTTCCCAACACCTCCATTACACCCACCGCAGCGCCTTCTGCTGGATCTCATCAGTCACTGACGAATGGGTCGCGAGAACAGTGAACCTTGGCACAAACCTGAGGAAAAAAATTTGGTCTAATTCTGGCATGAAACATAATTTGAACCAAATTATCATTTATTGTGATTAGTAGTGGTATGCAGACTAGTCAGGGCCAGCAAGGCCTTTTCTGCTAGCCTAAACACTATCCGAAGCATTGTCATGCATCTACAGCATACATAAAGTTTTGAAATTTATTTTCCTATAGTCTTTTATCTTGATTTCATACTGTAGCTTGTGTCTTGGCTGTGCAGCTTCCAACAGTGTGTGTTAGTTTGTTTTTGTCAGAAATCAGCTTCTATGTGTTGCTGTGTCAATGTAATTTGCCTTCACAATTAAAATGCTGGCCCATGACAAACATTATTAACAATGGCATTTCCCCCCAACTAATCAAATATCAAATTCACCAAATGAGGCATGCTTGACCAACTACACTCTTCCATGAGTTCGAATTCCAATTCCAATTCGAATGAATGTGTTTTATGCTGTAAAGTTAAAGATGCACCTCTCAATTTGGTTAAAGGTGGTGATTTTGGTTATTTTGGTCAACAAAATAATTATTTCATGCCTGGCATGTTAATTGATTTCTTTGTAATTCCCATTTCATCACATCATCGGCTTGGTGTTCTGCCCTGATCAGAGGACTCATCTATGTCACATTGGTATTTATCAAGGGGAGGCGGTTGATATCTATGAGTCCCTGCATTTCTAAATGGCCTGACAACACCAGGTGGACAATTCTAGGGTCTCCTCATCTGAGATTTCAAGCTCCATATCTACCTCTGTCAGGGTCATTTGTATAGCAAGTTCTCAGTGCTTGATGTGAACCTGAAGGATTTTGGGGTAGGCACACAAAATTATAAAGCAATATGTACCTCTACCTGCACAAGCACATCCACAAACATACACGTACACACCGGCACACAGAACACGTGTAGAGGCCAACTAAATGGTATTTATCGTTTCAGATTTGTATTATTAAATATACGTTTATGTGCTGTTCCTACCCCTTTGTTGTGCAGCTTTTCACCTACGTCTGTTGCCTGCGGGGGAAATTTGACTCATGAGGTACAGTACTTTTATCCCAACCCATAGCTGATGGATAATAGCCTCATTCACCCTTAACCATGTCTGAGGTATCTAGAAAGACACTAAATTCTCAGTTACTACTGGCGCTATGTTATTAGTGTGTCTTCTTTTCATCACATCATCTTCCATTCATCATTCTGTGAATAATGTAAAATTGTAAAGATCTTTGAGTGCCTAAAGGATATCTACACTATACCAACATCTGCATCTTACAAACCCTGTTAATTCTTCTAATAATTGAATACAATTACATTATATTGTGTGAATGCTTGTCTCTTAAATTCTATCTAATTGACAATGTATTCATAATCCATTGTGCACTGTTTTTAAAATCAAACCGATTTTACCCTTGTTCTTTTGGTTCTTGTTTTTTGCTCTTTTTCCTGCTACCCATCTTTCTGCTGTAGGTCGGTTGTGTGATGGGGTGTGTATGGAAAGGATTGGGGGAGCATTTCACACCTTCAGGGCAGCTTGGTGGGGGGTTAGCAGCAACTTGATCAACAGAGTGCACCTGGCTGGCCCTCAACCTCACTGCTGGTACAGACATGGTTTAGTGATCAAAGAGGTAATCCTTGCCTCATCTAGACACAGCCTCTTCCTCCTGTTCCCTCACCTTCAAACGCCTCATCGCTTTAACTCCCCAAAGGGTTTGTCTGCTTCTTCAACACTTCATAAAACCCACTTTATCCTCATTCATGTTCTTCAACTACCTGTTTCCTCTGATGCCCATGGTGAACCCTGAAGGCCTCACTGTGGGATTTTCTGACTCATTAGCTCTGCTCAGTGAAGTGGAGCTGCCTGAAGATTCCTTCCAGCCAAATTCATCGGCCTAGTCAGTGGTCTGACTGTGCGGTGATAAACGAGAGCAGGCTCCAGCCGTCAGACCCTGCTGCGACTTTGTTTAGTGCTGGATGAGACACGCAGGAGGGAGCCAGGAGATGCAGGTGGGAGGATGATAGAGTGCAAATGGACTCAGCGTCTGATGCAGTCGCACATCTACTGCGGCTGGACAGCACCACACCCTAAAGCAGTGCAGCGTGTTTAACACATCTTAGCAGTGTAGTTACATGAGTGTTAACGCCTGTCAGTTATATGGACACTCGTCTTGGCAGCAGTTGCCTGTTTGACCCTAGATCTAATGTGTGTCTAATGTGTAGACGGTGTCCTGTTGACCATGACCTTATCTGAAATAGCGGGAACAACATGGAGAACACCGTTTCACACCAATAATCCCAAAGTATTTGCTGTTGACCAAGACAGATAAAAGGGTGACATCTAGTTTCATCACATGCGCATGCATTTATTTAGAATGCATACTTGACTGGGAGAAAAGTTGAAAAGCTTGCTAGTGCAAACCATCTTCATCATTGTCAGTATCATCACCCTTTGACATCTGCCTGTTGCTATGTTTGGGCTTCAGAAGAATCCATCTTGATAGTGGGATGAAAGGTTCTCCTTACATGAGGACAGCAAGTGTAGCTTATAGGACATATGCACTAATCAAATGAACATAATTAGGTGAACACAATTTGTTGCGCCCCGCCAGGAGCAGACTCAAACGTGGTGGAAGAGTTTGTGTGTCCCAATGATCCTAGGAGCTAAGTTGTTTGGGGATTTAGGCCCCCAGCAGGGTCACCCATGACAAAGAGGTTCTATGTGAGGGACGAGAGAAAGAATGGCTCAAAGACTCCTTATGATGAATACAAACATTGGAGCTCGATTTCCCTCACCCGGACACGGGTCACCGGGCTACCCCTCTTGAACCAGACCTGGAGCTGGGGCTCAATGGTGAGCTCCTGGTATCCAGGCCTGCACCCATGGAGCCGTAAAGGGCAATGTGGGTTCTTACACCCATTGGCATGTGTGAGGGGACATTGGGGTTGGATGTAATGCGAGCTGGACAACGGCCAGAGCCAGGCACTAAGACAGAATGATTCTCCGCTACAGAAGCTGCCTGTAGGGATGTGTTACGTCTCTTCTCTGTCAGAGAATGAGTTTTGCAACAGTTCAGAGTACCCATACTTTTGGACTCCATTATTTTGCTAGGAGACTTCAATGCTCATGTGGGCAATGACAGTAAGACCTGGAAGGGCCTGATTGCAAGCACCAGGGGCCTCGTGTACTAAGACTTGCGTGGATTTCATACAACATGCCGTATGACCATTTCCAGAAAATGTCGCGCGCACAAAAAAATCCAGACGTGCGAATCTCTGCGTACGTATGAATCCAAGCACATTCTTTTCATATATCTCAATCAATGCGGTACCCCAGACTCCTCCTCTCCACGCCCTCGCATACATATGCAAATTAGTATAAACAGGGCTTGCCGGTGGAAATGATTACAATGCATGATAAGATAATCACATTGTAAAGCATGAGGCACAAATGAAAAAAATTATACACTTGTAAACAAAGGCAATTCTAGGATCAGAGAGGTTTAGGGGTGCTATAAAGACGTTTAGCGGTGCGAGGTTGTTGTAGAGCGGGGGATGGGGGTAGTTTCTTGTGGTTTTAGGGTACTGCCTGCTCCAAAAATTGCATGGGAAGTCAATGAGTAAACCAAATCTAATAAACGTCATGCAAAGGAGAAAAGGACTATAATAGTAAAATACAAATATATTCTAACTCTAATTTATGGGGAAGAATACTCTTTTTGATGCAACGGCTCCTTCCGATATGCATTGACAGTATGCATGTTTCTGGAGTAAACCGGCTCCCCACAGTTTACAGGGAGAACACAAATGGACCTTGGACTTGTTTGCTTTCTGACTATATATTGCTTGTTTGTACTTTGTTATAAAAAGAATATATACATTAACATACACATTTTTTTTTTTAAATGCGCTTGAATCTGCAAAATAATAATATTGCATGTACAAGTCTGTGTATGGGTGAAGTGCAAACACAATATAAAACATTTTAACAAAACAAATTGACTTTAGCACTGTTTGTCTGCCTTTTTACATCTTGTCTTTAATAGAAATATATAAATAAAAAATACACTTCAAAATGGAGGTTTTGTTTGCTGAAAAACAATCTTGTCCATGACTTTCTCCATGAGGCGACTTTCTTTCTTTGCAGATACACACATGCAAGCACGCCACACACATTCGTTAAGATAGCCAATAGCAGCACAACAGAGACAGTAATATTAACACTTGTTTCCCTCATTCCACTCAAAAATGACAGCGATGGGCATAAGCCTTCAGTCTGACCACCTGCAAAGTTTCCTAGCTTTGGGGGAAACTTCAGCTAACTACCTACCTACCAAGTAGCATGACTACAACAGCAACAAAAAGCAGACTAGTAATGAGAATAATGTGTTGGTAGAGTAATAAACCTTTCACATATGCTGGTGGAAGTAAGGAACTTACAATTTCACTTGACGAGACAGTCACACTAAGGAGGAAGAGCTAGAGGACGATCAGCGTGCTTTGCTTGTACACAACGTCGCAACAGTGGGGGTGGGAGGGAGCGGAGGGCTTAGGTGGATCAAACCCTTTTCTAATTAAATGGGGGTGTTCTGTATTTTTGTTGTTGTTTAAATATTAGTTTTAAACTCTATGGTTTATATACGTACTATATAATTTTCTGGCTTGTTAAAGAGAACACACAGTAAAAATATACCGATACACTCTAAAATTTTGGGGGTGCTATTGTTCAATTTGGGAGGTGCTTCAGCACCCCAAAAAATATGTGTCTGTTTGTAAACAAAGTAGAGGCCCGAAAAACTGATTTTTGGCAGACTGTCCTCGGAAGTCAATAACAACTTCCATGACGCCTTCAGATATGTAGGCCATCGCTGAAAGTGGCTGAAGTTGAAGGGGCATAAGATTGTGATCGCGGAGGCTTTAAGTTAAATTTAATAAAAGAATATAAGACAACCCTCCACCGCTGCTGAAACCGGATGAATGGCGTGTATAAGGAGCATCAATCTGATTGTGATTGTTAAGGTTTAAACTTGGAAGACACGCACGCCGCAGTGACAATATTTTGTGGCATGTCCTCCGCTAGATAGATAGAGGGCATGTTGAATGTGCTTGTTTAAGGGGCATCATTTTGTCATTAATCAATTTGTGATCATAAAAACCTACACAGAAAGGCATCCACTGCTCCCCAGCCCTCTCCGTGGGTGTAAAATGATATCTAAATATATTACATAAATATTCTTTTTACAGGGACCACCTGGTGAAAAATCCACCTCTCGCAACTGCCAAGCATCACCTCTACGACTCGCCAACGGCTCCAAAGCAAGAAAAACATTTCACTCTTGATACAGTTGTGTAAGCCACGTTTTTGTGCGTACGCACCCTTCATACATGAGGCCCCAGGACACCCGAGGCCACAGTTTGATGATCACATTCGCGGTCATGTCATTGAAGTTGCAACTACTATTCAGCATTCAGGTGTAGAGACTGGGGCAGAGTTGTCAATTAATCAGCAGCTGGTGTTGTGTTGGCTCAGATGGTGGGGGAAGATGCCTGTCTGACTTGGCAGACCAAAACGTATTGTGAGGGTCTGCTGATGGCAATCCACGAACCTGTTGGTGAACACCAGCTGTAAGGGATACTGTCAAGCTGTAGAAGGGGTCTAATCGGGGCTTTTTGGCCTGTGGGAATCCGGCGGAAGTTGACGGCTTGGCAAGCGGAATGCTTTAGCGGTCGCCAAGGCACAAACTCAGGTGTGGAAGGAGTTTGGTGAGGCATGGAAAACAACTTCTGAAAGGCTTTGAGGAAATGCTGGTCCACCATTTGGTGTGTCTCAGGATGAGGAAGCAGTGCACCATCAAGACTTTCTATGGTGGAGATGGGGCACTGCTGATCTCGAGCTTGTATGTTGTCAGTGGATGAGGAGAGTACTTTGAAGACTACTTCAATTCCGCCTTGCTTTGTGAAAGCAGAATCTGGGGATTCTGAGGTGGGGTGTCCTATCTCTGGGATATAAGTCACCAATGTAGTTAAAATAAATAAATAAATAAATAGTAGTGGTAAGGCCCTAGGGTGGATGACATTCACCAAGTTTTTGAAGACTCTGGATTTTATGGGGCTGTCCTAGTTCACACACATCTAAAATATGGACTTTGGGGACATATCTTCTCGATTGGCAGACCAGGGTGGTGGTCCACCTTTTTAACTCTTTGACTGCCAGACGTTTTCAGAAAAGGGATGCCGTGAGTGCCAGCCGATTTAAGCATTTTGACTGATCTTTCAAGGTCCACAGAAAATTTAGTGTTTGGACTATGGAAACACACATACTACCAAATGTAAGATTGGACTCTCATCTTTCATCAGAAAAAAAAGTTTGTTTCTACCTTATTCCGTTTTTCAGTAATCAACAATAGAAAATGGTTAGTTTCACCCAAATGCTCTGTTTTGAAACAAAAAACGGAGAAATCAAGCTTTTTGTGAAACGATATTATTTCATGCACTCTAGGGAATTTGACACCTTTTTTTTTCCATGAATGATGCCACAAACACCTAAACAGTGCTTTACTTCGGTAAAACACTACCACCAACAATGAAAAAGTGTTTTTTGATAGCAAAATACGTTTATTTACATTCAACAGTGTAACAATTTGACAAAACAATTTGGCAAACTATTTACAAATGTGTGCAACCGTGGTACTATTTACAATTGTGTGGATGTTTCAAATACCTTTTTTCTTTTTGTAACACTCCCCTGCTTCCAAGGCGACGCAGCGGGATTTGCACAACAGATTAGTTTCACTGCGATGGCCCCTTAGCATGCATACGCTACACTTTCTTGCTGGCTTTTTTTCCCGGGGAATAGCAAGTATATACTGCAGTGTGTGTTTGGCCATGTTGCCATCAAGTCTACTCTCAGATCATGATACGGTGACGTTTCGGTGGTGTTACGTCTGGCTTCCTCATGTCCTTCTGTTCCTATACAGGGTGGTAAGAGATGTCCTGATCCATCGTATCCGCTCCATTCATGGTGGCATCATAGTCCAGAACCAGTGTCTTCTCCGTGATCAGACTGTACCCACTCCTCCGATGAATATGCATTGGACTCGTCGTCCGATTGAACGTCCACCTGAGCGTGCTCGGTTGTGCTCCGCGTTTTCCGGCGTTAGCATCGCTAGCCGGTGAGGCTTTATGACGTGATCATAGCCTCCGCGTCAACGCTTCCAACTTCGGCGTCAACCTCGGAGTCACCATCATCATCATCGTCGTCATCAATGTGCTCTTTAGCATTGGTCGATGCTTTTCGTCTTTGAAAAAAATGCTCTAAAGTTCTTCCAGACCAAACACACCCAAATTTGGACTCATGGATTTTGGTTGGCTCAGTTAGCAGCAACAGAAAAGGGTATTTGCATAAAATTGTCCAAAATGTCGAACGGGAATTATGTTTAGTGTTTTTTTCCAACATTTTAGATCAATTGCCTGAAAGCAGTGTAACAACACTTCCTCCATCTAGTGTGGTTGCCTAGGTGACACATTTTTGTTGTTGAAACTAATTATTTCTTAGTTTTGCCTGTTCCTGTATTACTGCTGGCAGTGTTTGTCACATATTTGCACTTTTTCTGTTCAAGAGAAAAAAACAAACATGAACAATTGACTTAGATTTGGATTTGTGAAAGGAAAAGATCAAGTTAAGTGTCTTTTTCTCAGTGGCGAAGAGTAAATGCAGAGCAATCACAGTCAACAATCGGACGAATTCTCTGCAATGACGGCATCTTTAAATGGCTCACAACCAATATCGATATATGTGACTCACAAAGAAATTTCTGTGCAGACACTGGCAGAAGAGAAGATGAAGTCATTTTATTCTCATAAAACAACTCTACAAAAAACATCTTGTTACGTTTAACCAAATTTTTTTTGTTCATGATTTGTGAATGGAGTCAGTCAGTCAGTCAGTCGACTCAACAAGCAAACACCTCACAGACCATGTTTGTCACTTAAGAACAAATGGCTGACGTTTTGTGTTAGCTTTTTATTTCACATAAGATTGGCATCTGTGTATTTTGGCTGTGTATTCTAAACAAAATATGAGAACATCGTGTTACAAACAAGACAAGTATATTATAGGTTTAAAATCATTTTAATATCTTGAGTTTAATGTTAGTGATTTTAGTGAGCTTTGTTTAGGGGGAGTCCAACTGATCCACTCTTTCATTTTTATTCTCCTAAAAAAATAAAGATTATGTTATTTCAGAGACATTTCTTAGGTCATCTTCATTATATAATCCCAGTTGACATAACCATTTTCTTGGTGAGTTCAATGTTTGGGTTTCCATTGAGTGCAAGAGTGCAGTCATCTTAAAACTGTCTGGAAGTCTCAATGATGACCTCAGGTCTGTCTCCATCTCAAATGCTTGGATCCATCTTTTGATTTCAGGTTTACAATAGGATTATGTTTCTTGCAGTGAGAGGGACCCCACAAACTATAAAAAGTATGAAGGCAGGTCATTATATAAAACTGCATTTGAATTGGATTTTGTAGTGCAATTCAATACACAACAATAAACATACAGTCTTAAATAAAACCTTTCTGGCAGTGTAAATCAAAATTAACAAATATTTGTTACATAACAATGCTTTAAAAACTTTTGTTTTTGTTTGCTAGCAGTACATAAAACTAAAAAACAAATTACTATAAACGTTTCGCTACAAATTTGTCTAGATTATTTAAATATTTTTTAAATTTATTTATTGCATTTAAGTTACAACTAAACTGTTCCCCAAGCCCTTGGCCCAAAGTAGACAGTAGACATACCCCTGTTATCATGACCAAAAGGATTATCGGCCAGCCTGGTCACTCCTAAAGGGAACCTCAAGCATAGTCATTTTCTGTCGTCGATTCAGTGGCACTGTCTCAGTGGCGGGCCACTGTTTTAAAAAAAAATCCTTTTAATCCTAGAACAGACTCTTCTATCACATAAACCACCTGAAACTTACCTTCTGGATCCATTTCTTCACCTCCTTACTATACTCCCCATTGTTCTGGACTGCTGACCCTAAGTATTCAGTCTTCCACCCTCATTATCTCTGCTCCCTGTAGCTTCATTCTTCCGTTACCCCATCATTCATGGCCATATATTTTCGTACTTCTTCAATCTGCAATCCCCTCCTTTCCAGCTCATGCCTCCACCTTTCTAAATATTATTTCACCTGCTCTCTCCTGTCAGTGACTGTCACTGCAGATCACAATGTCACCTGCGAACATCATGCTCCATGGAAAATCTAAGGTCTAATTTGATCTTTCAGCCTATCCATCGCTATTGCAAAGAGGAGGTAGCTAAGAGCTGATCACTCATGCAGCCCTACCTACATCTTAAACTCATCTGGCACACCTAAAACTCTAAAACTAAAATTGTACTATTTTAGTTACATACTTCTCTGCCACTGCAGTAGCACAGTTCTTCTCAAGGTACCCTGTCATAGGCTTTATCAATCGACGAAAACACAATGCAGCTCCTTCTAACCTCTGTACTTCTCAATCAACACCCTCAAAGCAAATAATGCATTTGTGGTACTGTAGTAAGGCATGAAAACTGTTACTGACAAATACATAAATCTGTCATGAGTCTAGCCTCCACTATTCTTTCCAGTCCCGTAAATATGTTCAAGTTAAACAGATTTTTCTCAAGGTGTTAGCTATTTGTGCTTGAGGCTCCGCTGTTGGGGAGCTCTGACTGCGACCAGAGTGTCAGGAGTCTGAACTTGAGGGCTAATGGCCTGTTTTACTTTTTTTCTAGGAATGAAGGGACACCGACTCCGGTTGTACTTTTCTTCCGTAAACATGCAACACCCACACAACCTTTATGAAGACCAATTAAATTGTAATCTAGGGGGGACTATCTTCTGCTTTAACCTACCACCAGAAAGAATACTTTGGAATTGAAAAACATTTGCTAGTTAAGTTCTTAAGTCCATAATATTGCATCACTAACCCCCCACCAAAGGGGGAGCATGAACACACACACACACACACACACACACAAAAAGAAGAAATACTAACCATATAAAATGTTATCATGGTTTATCAGTATTTGTAAATACTAATAAGTCACCTGCTAACAGAAGCGCAGACACAGACCGAAAACTGTCCCAAAACAAAATAAGAAATGTACCATAAAATGTCCGCAAAATTGATAGCAAAAAAAAAAAACGGAGAAAAAATATATAAAAAAATAGCCATAAAATGTCCCCCAAAAAAGAAGAGGAGCATAAAAAAAATACCATAATATGTTCATAAAATTGCCAAAAATATCAGAAATTGACGGAAAGCTAGAAAAGTCTAAAAATGTATGAGAAATTAAGTATGAAAAATAACAACAAAAATTCCAAAACGGAAGACGAAAGGTCGAAGAAAATGAATCTCAAAGTATTGGATGCTGCATACTTTTCTGTTATGGTGCAGCTCTATAGCTCTTGGACATTAGACTAACACTAACACTGTTTCGTTCATCACAATGTTGAAATGTTTTGCGGTTCCAGACAGATTTTAGGTTATTTATTTGGCCTAAAATCGCTTTTTTGACAGTAAAGGTTTCTGACCCCTGCTCTAGATCAAGGGTCACAATCATAGTGCCCAACGGTAGGCTACAGTGTAGCACCCAAAGAACACATGACCTCACAAATGCTCTTCATTTATACTATTTAAGCTTGACTAAGGTTGTGCTCCACAAAGTGCTATACTGTAATAGTTTTCCAGCTAATTGTTTTAACTTACTCATTTCAATTAAACTATCTTTATTGTAACACCATTGACTACAGAGGCTATCATCTTTATTATATGCATGTTGTCTAACAATCGGCCTATGACTCGGGAATCTGGTCCTTTTGGCACAACAGCAACATATTGTTGTTTTCAGGGCTTTTGTGCTAGTCAATAGTGCTCTCTTGTTTTACGCTGACTTTGTAATTAAACAGCAGACTCCTCTGCCTTTAAATGATTCATTATGTTCACCATACAGTCTCTAACTTCATCTGTTTACTGTTCAGTGCTGACCAAGTAGCACACACTTTTTTCGGTTGAAAAGATTTTTAAAGCACTCATGAATACTGCTACAAAACAAGAAAGGTAGACACAGTGGAAATAAAACAATAACTTATCATTAAAACCAAACTGTGTTTTTTCATTTAAAAGCATAATTTTTCTCTTTGCACATCAAGGTTAGATCAGGCTCATACTTTGCTTCAGCTGCTCCACTGCGTTGCAAAAAATAGCTTAGACATTCTGTCTTGTTGCCTGGCTGTCCACTGGAGCAAAGCTGTGCCACCTGTTCGCAAAACACAGGTTTAAACTGGCTCCAGTCACAGATGGACAATCACCACCACCATCATATGTTTGCTATCAAGGTTCCAGCCAACTTTGGAGGGACTGCTTTAACAGACTTCATCATTATGACTTCATTTGTGTATGCTGCCCAGGCTGCCAGCAATGTTATATGGACATAAAAGAGCAAAGACTGAGGTCATTTCTCGATATGGGAAGGAACAGCCAGACTTATTGAACTATCTCCTTTTATATTCTGTTCAAACTCACTAAAACAAGACAGATCCTGCAGATGGTGGGTTGAGTGGGGTTGGAGCAAAAGCAAAGATTGAATATGAGTGGGATATCACAAATTTGTTTGCAAAATAATTTGAAGCATCTACATCAGGGGTGTCATATAGGAAAATAGAAGGATGTGTTGGGGTGATTTTAAATTCTTTGACTTTAATTTATTAGCCAAGTCAAGATTATTTATATAGCCCTTAATTATAAAAGAGTCTCAAAGGGCTTTCCATGCCCACAGTTGACAAATATTGACATCCCCTGATCGAGCCACAAAAAGGACGAGGAAAACCTCAAAACACCCAATTAGGGGAAAAATAAGAAACCTTGAGAGGGGACCACAAATCTAATCTCCCTTCCAGGATAATCAGGCTGCAATGGATGTCGAATCGGCAACAATTAATATAGTTTGTGATACTAAAAAATATTAACTAGAAAAGTCCCTTCAAGAAGTTGAAGCATTGCAAGCAGACACTGTCAGGGAAGTGCGTCCTCGTCCAAACTCGGGCCGGTAGGTCGAGGCAGCTATCTCCATATTAAACATGCTAAAATTAATCAAATGATTTTATCATGGTTATATTTTGTAGTTAATTTGATCAACTGCTACATAACAATTTTGTGTGAAAGGTGAATAAGTACTTGCCAACTTTGGGTTGTGAAAACTAAGGAAATCTTTTTCATCAGCGTATCGGCCCAAGGTTGCTTTGGCGGAGGGGGCAGTTGTGGGAAGGGAGTGCAGTGCGCACGGCTACTTGCAACATTGGCCTTAAAACAAATGTTAAAGATTTTTCAAGATTTTGGGGTGGCCAACAGTCCCTGTACGTCCCTCTTCAGAACCGAAACAAGAGCAAACTGTAGTTAGTTGAACTTTTTTTTATTTTATTTTTTTAATAACTTTACTTACTTGAGGGTCATTAATATGATATCTTTATAAAGCGGACCTTGACACAGAACAAAGAATGGAAGAAATTATTTTTGTGGTGTTTGTGCTTGCTTCCTTTTGTTTCATTTTTGCAGGCCTAGTTCCTGTGCTGCTTTGCTCTTGTTTCAGGCTGGGCGGGGCAAGTTCTGGAGGACACACACCAGCATGAGATCAGTCATCAACTGTGTTGTTCAAGCAGATGCCAGATGATTCTAGCTTCCACGAGTGGTACTTCGGCCAACACAACAGTGTTTTTTGCTACGGCGCTTCTAGAATATTTGTCCCTGCTGAAATCTTGATTTTTCTTCAACAGTCTCTCCAGACGGCTACCCTGACCAGCCTGGTTCCACAAGTCCCTCCATTCCTCAAAGGATCAAAGGACACCGTTGCCTGGCTTCACCCAGAAATGCACTTATTCGCTGCCTGCCTTGCATTGCTCATGGACTCTAGTCACCAGTCTGCTCATGTCATTAAAAACCACCTCGACTCTTACTATCTGCCCCCTCTTCGCTTTTGGGTCAACATTCAGCAAAATGACAGTAGTCAGCCATAACAATTTTTGCTTCCAAAACTAAATTATCATTATTCACCACAGTGTTTTGAAAATAAATGTTAATGTAGTCATAAATACACTATCTGCATATTTTGAAAAGCTCTGCAGTGTATATAGCAAATTATTCGTGTGGTGGCACCTAGTTTTTTTGACACCCTCCTTTCTCACTTTGCCCACCCCGTACTTGCGGGTCTTGTCATCTATCATTTTTTTGTATATGTTTTGGGTTGTTTAAAAAGGATGACGAAAGTCCCCTGGGCCGTAGATTGGACACCATTACATCTTGACCACAGTAATGGAACCTGTTCTTTTTCTTTACTTCACCAATATGACTGACACAACTGAAATCAATAAAAAAAATTAAGACAATGAACAGAGAATTTAATAACTTTGCAAACAGTGAAGTCCCTTTTAAACTATCACAGTTGATGCACTCAGGGTGATCAAAACAAGAATTTCAGAAAAATAAGAAACTGTTGACATAAACGGGGGTTACTGCAAGCATATGTTGTCACCTTTAATGCGTCTGTATATAAATCTTTGAAAGAAAAAAATGTGGTGTTGATCAGTGGTCTCTAACCACCGGGCCGCAAACTGGTACCGGGCCGTGGGCCACTTTGGATCGAGCCGCGGTGGGCCGCACAGTTGAAAGAATAAAAATCTTACTATACTTCTAGTTAATTGATTAGCCAAGGATTAAAAATATTTCATTTTGAAAAGTGACTGGATTCTCTCTGTTTACGATGGACTTTTGACGCATGTCAAGATGCTAATTATCTCAGTCTCGTAGCGCTGATGCTAATCGACAACTTAGCAAAATCAATAAAAAACAGACACATTTGTAAAGTTTTTTTGCAACTGAGAAAAGGCCCAGTGTTGAGACAACACAGGAGCCTATGACCAAGAAGAAAAAGAAAGGTGCATGAACTTACAGCTACTGGTGATTCCCACGCATAACGTACTCTGCGACTCTTAATTTAGCGTTATAATGAGTGAGTTATGGACTTTACATTTGTTTTGTGGTGCTTTGTTATGTTGGCGGCGCCAACATATCATGCCCTCCTTAAATTTATCTAGGAGGGCGCTGCTATTTAGCCTGGCAATAGCCAGATTGATTTGTGCTTCACTCGAGGAAGTTCTTCACAATATCAGTCTGGGACTGCTCCGCGTTGATTTGCTCGGGAAAGGTGGGGCATGCTGTACAACACTTTGAGCTGATTGGACGAAGCAGAACTTTTGCTACCTAACTTTTGTTTCGACCAATCACGGCAAAGGATGAAAATGTCGTCACCGACATGCAACTGTTGTGACTAGCTGATATCATGGCATTGAGTTTTGTTGTCGGTTTTCCAATGTTGATATGCGGATACAAGAGACTAATTCAGCGAGAACAGAATTAATTGCAGCGTACACGCATTCGTCCATCGGTTTCGCCATGTTTGGTTTGTTTCTTCTCACAACTTTGGCGCTTCTTGTTTTCGTCATAGCTGCATATCCCGCCCCCAAATACAATGTTGCTCTGTGATTGGTCCGAACCACCAGTGGTTTGTATCGGTGGAAATCAATGGGAGCAGTACAAGATGGATTCTCAAGAGTTTGTGAACTCACAAATACCGCGAGAATACGAATTTACGAGAGAAAGGTTAGCTGCTAATATAGTTACATAATATAGTTACATAAATATGTGGCTTCACATTTATTGTTATATCTACAAAATACCCATTTTTGTGTTGTCGTATCATTCATAAGCATTACCATAGTAATCTCACCATATTAAAGTGTTGTTGTTACTCTTGTTACGGTGTTTGCGCTGCTAGAACAGGTACATAAAAATGCATAGTGGATTTGTGTTTGTTGTTGTAGCCTTTTATTAATCAGCCGCCAAACAGCCAAGCATCCCCCAGTCCGCGAAAGTTGTGGTGTGTTTTATGAACCGGTCCGTGGTGGAAAAAAGGTTGGGGACCACTGGTGTAGATCACTTCACTAGATAATAATCATCAGCAAATTATTCACACATGCAAAAGTAGAACCTGAAATTAGGGGAGCAGGATGTCTCCCCCACACCTTGTCTGAGAATTTCACAGTGCCAAATTATATTTTAAACATTGAGAGTGTTAGTTAATATCCATCTGGTGTGTGTGAAATGTGTTAGGAAAGTTGTGCAAGAATTAATGGTTTTGCGGGAAGGGAACACACCTTGAAAAACCCTCAAGCTTTTGTTACGTATACTGTGTAGAGGTTTTGCAGGGTGGTAGGTGGTACTTTTTCAACAAGCCACCATGCATAAAAGTGGTGTTGTAACAGGTGTCGTGTCTCGCTGAATGTCATATGACACTACTGACATTCCTCAAGTTATCTTGCTACGGTACTTAAAGCCTTAATAATGTGAAGAATATTGACCCAGCAGAGGGGCCTATGCATGGATTGACCTGAGAAGAAGTGGTCATATTTTAGTCCCTCTTAATGTGCAGGACAAGCAGCAGCAAGGTGGTTTGAAGTTTTTTCAGCTCTGGCACTGTCGGCCATGAAGGAGGAACATTACTACACTGAACTAATTGCACTCAGTCGGCACCTGCAAAGTGTCCTCTACCCGATTCTGGTTGGTAACCCGGTGGGTAGTAGGTGATGTCTGGTCGATGCTGGATTCTTATTTTTGAATATATTTGCTCCAAAGTTCAAAGCAGTCGGCAAAAGCAAGCCTCTTTCAAATATGTTCATAGATGGTATGGTAGTATGTATTCATTTGCGTGGTTGGATTTCTAGTCAAATGGGTCCAAATGATGATTTGTTTCACAACTAAATACATTCTAATTTACATGAACTGAATATGTAAAACTCCATAAATTGAATTAATGATGACCACATTGCAATCCTCCTTCTACTCCCCCTCCCTCCCCCTCACACTAATTTAGACTTCAGGACTCCAGAATGGCCTTAAATGGTGGCAAGATTTGAGACATTCAAATTTTTTATCTAAACAGGCCTATGCAACTATGGAGGACTAAAACTGCCAAAATTCAAAATCAATAAATGACTAAATAAATAAATAATTTATAAGTAATTTATATATTTATATTTATTTATTTTTCAATTTTGGCAGTTTTGGTCCTCCATAGGCAACCAGATAAATGTTGCTGATAAAATCACCCGCCTCCTATTCAAAAGTCGTGATTTCGATTCCAGGCTCCGGCCTGGGCGGCGTTTGCATGTTTTCCTTGTGCCTGCGTGGGTTTTCTCCAGGCACTCCGTTTTCCTCCCCCATTCCAAAAAAACATGCTTGCAAGTAAATTGAACATTCTTATAAATTGTCCTTAGGTGTGACTGTCAGTGTAAATAGGGATGGGTACCGAAGACGGTCCTTTTTGCAGTATGGACCGATTAAGGTCGGTACTTCCGAGCACCGATTCACGTAAAATTAAACAGTGCCTTTCTAAGTTGTGACTGTGCAGGAGTAGAACAGTTGACGATTTTCCATGGCGCACTTGAACGGAACATTTACGTACACTAGCGTACTGATGTCACCCACTCGCGTAGGATTTCAAACGCTGGAATACATTTCCGGTTTTACAAACGAGCAAGATTTTTGCGGCACCAAGAAAAACAAATACAGTAAATGAATTATGACAGCTTTCACGCTGGGCTCAGGCTTGCAATGTCCCCAGTTCCCTGCAATCAGTGCATGGCTGAGAGGGAGGTGTCGGCGGCGTTGTCACTTGCTACAGCCGTGCACGTCACCCACACCGAAACTGAGAGGTCCGTCTTCTCCCACCGAATCTTGATGTATTCAAACTTCGAACCCACATCGGACACACATTATGTGTATTAATTATACTTCAGTAAGCCCAATTGTAAAATGTTATACTGTTATTTTTACTATTCCTCTCTGGCTCATTTGTTTTCAATTTTAAATCTTTGTTATTTGTCAAGCTATTTTATAGCCTGGCAAGCCACACCTAGCCTGGAAACCAAACTAATTTCTGTAACCAGCGGATAAGTCTGGTCACTGTCGGCATCAAGCGCATTTCTGAGGCGGGGCAAACCTTACTAAACTGACAGTGAAAAGGTCCAATCAGCGAAGAGTGGGCGTGATGTCATAAAAGCGCAATTGACCACTGTTCTAACAGCCAAGCAGCGAGCTTGCAACAAACTCTTTAATGAGACCACAGAAAAGATAAGCGTTGGCTGTAACCACACCAAGACAACAACCATGCTACCCGGTGCGTAGCTTAGCCTGTCTTCTCTATCCACACTCTATGATGGGAGGATGATGGAAGGCTGGTGTGTGGGGAACACACCAGCCTTCCATCATCCTCCCTCCCGTTGCCTTCACGGCCTCTCCAGACTATAGGGAATTACAGCTGAAATTATGTAATTTTGCGGGTGGAGCCGTGCAGCCCTCAAGGACTTGTCCAGCATAGACCAAGCTTCAGTTGTCAGTGAAACCAGAGTCCATCAGTCGGTACTGACCCGGTTATTTCCGATTACATTGACGGACGAAAAATCACTTCCATCAATGATTAAGTACGTCAGTTTTTCGAAGTTCCCTATCATTCGTCAACAAATCCGGAGTCCGTCGTTCACTGATTGACAGACTTTGTGTCAGTATTGATGGAATGCCGACCTCTGCAGATACTAATGCTGAGCACTGGTTTATTTATTTTTTTAATCTTTAATAGTATTTTTTTTTTGGCATTGGATTGGGCAGATGTATGTAGAGTATAGCTTATTTGTTTTCACTGGTTTCAGTACTGCACACACAAATGTCTTCTACAACAAAAATATAAACACTTCTGTTTTTGCTCCCATTTTTTATGAGATGACCTCAAAGATCTAAAACTTCTTTCACATACACAATATCACCATTTCGCTCAAATATTCACAAACCAGTTTAAATCTGTGATAGTGAGCACTTCTCCTTTGCCAAGATACACAGGTGTGGCAAAATGCTGATTAGACACCATGATTAGTGCGCAGGTGTACCTTTGACTGCCAACAATAAAACGCCAGTCTGAAAGGTGCAGTGTTGTTTTATGGGGGTCTGGGGACTCAGAAAAAAAGTTTTAAACCATCGAGTTCATCTCATAAAAAAACAAAAGTGTTGCGTTTATGTTGAGTATAGCTATCATATTCCTTTATAGTTGTTGGTAGTTGTTTGTTAATTGACTTTTAAAAGTTCGATTTTCAGGAGAACATAAATACGAAAACTGCCGTCTCTAACTCTGTCCATACATCATCATAAAGTAAACATTGCACAGCAAGAAAACAATAATATATATGAAAAACAGTCATCCTAAATTTGATTTAGGATGATGATTTATGACGCGCTGCACATACTGTAGATGCCAGCAGATTGTAAAAGTTGATGGGCAGTCTTGTTGTAGTTTTGTCTGACTTTGGGTAAAAATCATATCACGTAGTTCAGATCCATGATGGAATTTGTGCCGTCCTTATGGTTAAAACACAATGCAATCAAACAATGAAGCAATGCATAATGAATGAGGTCATGAGTCATGAATGAGAGCATTTGGGATTCTCATTAAATGAACCATCAACTCACTAACGAGGCACTGTTTCAAACGTCAAAGTTGGTAAGTGTGTCGAAGAGTGTTTACAAGTGCTCAAAACCAAAATGAGGAGCTAAACACCAGGCAGTGCCTCCCTGTGAAACGTGTGTTCCTCCCCTCAGCCTCTCTCCACCCCACATGTTCCCCAAAGAGACTTTCACTTTCCTAACACACTCCAAAACTTCCTCTTAGCCCAAACACCCACTTCACCCTGGACTCCCTTGGCCCCTCTCCCTGTTTTCCCATGGCCACTTAATCTCTGAAAAAGCACCTCAATGCATAAACACTCTCAAAACTCACATGCACGCACACATACTCGAGCGAGGAACATTGTTTCAGCTTTTGACTGCTCCGTATTCCGCCATCTGTTGAGCGCTCTCCCAGCTGTTACCCAATCTCTCCTCGCTCAGCAAAATAACAGCTCTAAAAGCTGGTGACATGCACACCAGACAGACATTAAATGCGGCATGGGATAATTAGAGACAGAAGTCGCCCTCGCATGTAGCCGGTCGACCTGATCCCAGAAATATTATTTCTTACTTACTTCCCTGAGTCACATTTCGATCAAACTGCAAACAGGTCAAACAACAGAATGGGGAGAACTTAACCAATCATATTGGAGAGAAGAATGAACTCACATCTGGCTCAATAAAGCCTCTAAAATGTCAGGCTACTGGCTCTTAACAATACATCAATTTATATGCTTCACCACCTGAGGAGCCGTATTTCCTTTCATCATCCACATTCTTGTTTCTTTTTCAGTTTACCAGCCTGATTTTGTTTGGCTTCACATTTGCCACATTTACAAGTTGCTGTCGCCTGAAAGGCAATCTACACCAGGTTTAGGCGTTCCAGTGAGATGAGTTGAGATCAGAATACATGCGGTTCTTGGGATAGGGCCAGTCACACTTCCAAGTCAAAACCAAGGACAGGCTAACAACATACTGCAAGAAAACTCAAGGGTTACTTATAAGTGGAGAGAATATTACTGGGTCAGTGTGTAATGTTTCATATGGCTGACTTTCGTGCAACTTGCATGAGATAAATCCCCACTCAAGAGCCCATTCAAGAAACCCTCCGTGATTTATAGCCGCTATGTTCAGTGCGCAGTGCGCTTTAAGTGAGCTGACAGAGACTCAAGATATCATAATAATAAAGAGGATTTCTTGATTATTAAATTGAATCATTTCAGTTTGTATCGTTTCAGTTTGGTGAAAGGCCTTAAAAACATTATTAAATTTAAGCACAATACAGTCTCAAGTGATAGTGTTTAGCTTCCAAGTTGTTCTAATTTCAAAACAATCTTTCTCTGTCAACATTTGTGTTTTGTTGATTTGGTTTTAGTTTGATTCGAGTTGTCATGTTTTCCTTGTGTCCCTACAGTATTGTCATTGTTTCTCGTCATTATTGTGTGCACCTGTGCTTGTCAACCCCGGTCCCTTGTGTCATCCAATCAGCCCTCCCACAGCCAGGTGTGCCTTGTCCAGGTGTCTCCCGTTGTCTCATCAGTTTGATTGTATATATGCTGCATTCGAGGAAGGTCGTAAATCGGACTTATGCCAGTTGCCTTTTTCCAGTTCTGACCTAAAAACGTTTGTGGCGAAAGTAAACAACCAAAATGGCAGATAGTGATAAATAGTTTTTTAATTTGGTCTTCAAAACTCATTTTGACCTCCAGCAAACTTTCCTTCTCGCAATTTTGCTTCATTTATTGTTTTTATTTTATTTTATTTAATAAGCATTCCATACAGTTCAGTAGTTAACCGTATAATTCATACAGGGAGATAGCGGCATACTGTCACGTACGTTTGGTTATATTGAATATTTATGAATGAAGAAAGCTATTTAGTTTTTTACTCGAGTAAATTGTGTTTTGCGGTACCATTCACGGTCTGTGTTTCGAAAGGCGTCACCATTATGGAGTGACGTCACATTGTAGTCGGTCGGTGAAGTCGGGCCATTTTGTTTCCATCGACTTTGCAAGTGGGATTTCTGGGTTCAAGGGGGCGTTCCCGTACACACTTCCTGGTTTCGAAGTTGGAAACTGTTGTCCAACTTCCGACCATCCTTGAATGCAGCATAAGTTCTCCTCTTTCTTTCAATCCTTGTTGGTTCATTGTCCCTGTCACATCTTGTTTGTTTGGTGCCTCAATCCTAGTCAAGTCTTTTAGTTTTGATACTTTAAACTCTTGTTGATTTGGACTTTATTTTATATTTTTTGAATACCCAAGTACATTGTTTGCCTTTTTGCTCTTGTTCCATTAAATTATTATTATTATTATTTTAGATCACTCCTGCGTCCCAGGCTCGCTTCCCTGCATTTGGGTCCACATCCACACAAAACGTCACATAGGAAATAATGTCAAGTGAATGAATTAATTAATTCCAGGCTGAAACTGCAGCAATTGTCAAATGTTTATTAAACATACAAGCAAGTATAAAGTAAAATTTTACGTTTTTAACTGTCACACAAGTGTAGAGTAGTTAGAATAATCAACTTTTTTTATTTATTTATTTATTTTTTTTAATTTTTTTTCTGGGAGATCTCAGTATTGATCATTTGAAATGTCATCATCATTGTTCTCCCTTTTTTTTTTTTTTTTTTGTACGTGTGTTTGTGCGTGTGTGCGTGCGTGCGTGTGTGTGTGTGTGTGTGCGTGCGTGCGTGCGTGCGTGAGAAAAAAATAAAATAAATAAATAAGAATTCCCATACCGTTCACCTAAACCGAACACTTCAAAATCCAGCCAGAGTCGTGGGGCCGCCAGGAGACCCGAAGGGGGACCAAAGAAAAGAAAGAAAAGCGAAGCCCAGCACCGACCAGACACCTCCCACCGGGCCACTAACCTTCACCAACCCCAAAGACATCCAAACTCCAACAAATCAGGGAAACCTCAAGGTCCCAAAGGAGAAACTGAGGAAAGGTAGAAAGGACAGACGAAGCAGAGTGAGATCCACAGACACCAGCCTCCACCGAATCAATGACCTGAGGGAGAAACAAATTGTGTCTGAGTCTCGATAGATGCTGGTGTGGTGGATCTAGCATGCATGAAAATCTCCACCAAAGAGGGGAGCCGTCGACCCCCGCCAGGACAGAGCAAGCGCAACACCTCAGGGCCCCCCAGGCCGCGGCCGCGCCAAAGGACGACCCCCGGGCCCCGCAGGGGCCACCGGCCGGAGAGCAAACCCCGGAGCAGGAGCGCCCCCCACCCCAACGCGGCCCGCGCCCCCAACCCAACGCAGCAGGACGGGGCACTGCAGGCCCACCAGGCACCCCACCGGCCCACAACCCCCGCTCCCCCCGCGAACCCAACCGCCCCCCCACCCACGCCACCCACCCCAACCCAGCCCCAACCGCCCCCAGGTCCCCAAATCCCCAGACACCCTCCCCACCCCAGCACCCCCCACCCCGGCACCCCCACCACCACCCCCCCACCAACCGACAGCCCCCCAGCCCCCGACCCCAGACCCCGGGGACACACCGCACCCAGGCATCCGCGCCGAAGAGGGGGCCGGGCAGCGGAGCGGAGAGGGCACCCGCGCCCACCCCACCACGCGGAGGGACGGAACACCAGGGGCAGAAGGGGAGATGGGGGCACCGGAGGACGGGCGGCATCCCCGAACCCCAGGCCCAGCGGGGAGAGGCCCCGGTCGTCACCCCAACGATCTAAGTGAAAAACTAACCCTGTTACTAAGTTCGCCAGCTCGCCGACTGGCGAACTCTACCCCTAAACCATGTGTGTGACCCCACCCAGTGTATATACATAAGTGTGTGTGTGTGGTGCATTAAAATTGGGGGCAGGTGAACCGGAGCAGAGGGAAATGATATCCCCCCCCGCTCCGATCCACCCGCCCCTCAGGCATGTCAATGAGCGTATGTGGTGCATTAAAATAAATTAATGGGGGGGGGGGGGTGCACACGGACAGGCGACCGCAGCACTGCTTCATACCGCGGCCGCCCCAACCGATGCCCCCCCCCCCCCCCCCAGTTGTGTGGTGCATTAAAAATTTGGAGGGGAGCTGCAGGGCAGAGACGGTGTCTCCACCCCACCCCACCCCCCCCCAAAGTGTGTTATGTGCCCTAAAATGTATTGTGCAAAACTAGTGCAGTGAGTTAAGAGGAGCGACCAGCTGGGCCCCCCCCAACCGGGCGGGGGGGGGGGGGAGGCGCACCCGCCCACCAAAACCCCCACCCACGCCACCGGGACCCCGGCGGGGCTCGCCCCCCGGATACCGGGGCCCGCCCGAAGTGCCCGGAGGCCCACCGGAGCGGGGCGGGCACAACACCAATCCCGCCCACTCCCCCGGCCCCCGGAGCGCCGAGACCCGGGCCACGGATGGAACCCCCGGCCTAGGGGAGGGGGAGGAGGGCGGACAGGGGAGGGGGAGGGGACGGGGGAAGGAGACGACAGGAAGGGCAGGAGGCAGCGGCAGGGCCACAGAGAGAGGGGGAGAGGAGGAGGAAGGGCGACGAGGGAGAAGGGACAGGGAGGCGGAGGACGGGCGGGGAGAGGTGAAGAGGGAGAGGAAGCAAGGGGGAGGAAGGGGGAGGGGAGAGGGAACCACGGGGCACCCCGGCGGCCCACAGGCCCCGACCCGCGTCGCCGGACCCAGAGCGATGGACCGCACCGGGGCGCCGCCGCCCCGGACACCAGGGAGAGCCCCGCAACACAGCACCCACCACGAGACCCAGGGAACGACCAAGACGCAGCCGCCACCCAGCAGCCAACAGAGGGGCAGACCCGCCCACGCCCAGCCAGGGGGGACAGCACCTGTAGAGTTAGTCCCCTGGCATGCAGTGAATCCGAATATTAGCCTTTAGTGCCCATTGGAGGTGAATCTGCTCGATCCTGTTGGCAGCAACTGGGTTCCTGACTATAAAAACACAACCATTAGTAACAAACTGCCAAATGCAGAGACATCAATGTAAGTTATCACGATGTGGTGGCTCTCGCTAACAGGCAGAATTAAATAACCAGAATTAGGTTAAAATATTCTATATACGTAGACCATATTTCTATGAATTTTGATATTTGTTTTTTATTTGAGGCCGATATTTTTTCCATTAAAATGTGATTTATGAGGAGGTTAGACCATTGGTCGATATTCAGAGTTTGTTTATTTTTCCAGTTAACAAGAATTGTTTTTTTAGCGATAGTAAGGGCTACAAGTGTAGATTGAAATTGTTTATGTGGTAGGTCAGTTGTTGTTAGGTCACCTAGCAAACACAGGTTTGGAGATAAAGGTATCCTATAGTCCAAGATAGCGGAAAGTGTTTCTAAGACTTTAGTCCAGAAATACATAACCGGGGTGCATAACCATAAAGCATGAAAATAAGTGTCTGTAGTGTTTTGTAAACACTGGAGACAAATGTCGGAGTCGGAGAGGCCCATTTTCTTCATCATATATTGAGTAATGTATGTTCTATGGATTATTTTGTATTGGATAAGTTGTAAATTTGTGTGTTTTGTCATTTTAAATGCATTTTCACAAACTTGAATCCAAAAGTCAGATTCCGGAGCTATAGACAAGTCTGTCTCCCATTTTAAGATGGGTAAAGACATTTTATCCGTATATGAAAGTAACTTATATATTTTTGAAAGTTTTTTTGTTGTTGTCGGAGAAAGCTTGGTAATATCTTTAGCTAAGCCAGGCGGTTGGAGCGTACCCTGAAGTGTTGGAATTTGTTTCTTTATCATATTTTTAACTTGCAGATAATGTAAAAAATTTCCGTTTGTTATTTTGTATTTTTGGAGCAAAGATGTATATGATATAAACATATTATCTGAGAAGAGATGGTGAAGATGTGTGATTCCTTTCTGCTCCCACACACCTAAATAAAACGTTTGGTTGTTAATTCGAAAGTCAGGGTTATGCCATAGGGGAGAAAGCCCACAGGGCTCCACTTGGGCTTTTGTAATTTCTAATGCCTTCCACCAGGCAGTCAGGGTGGCGGAGATCATTGGGTTTTTAAAACAATTATGTCGCTTAATCGATGTTGTAATAAAGAGTAAATCTAGAAGTCTGAGGTTATTACAATCCTTCTGTTCTAGTTCCAGCCAACAGTTAGTATCTCTGTTGGGTTGTGCCCATAGAACGATATATTGTAGCTGGTTAGCTATATAGTAGTACATAAAATTTGGTGCCTCTAGACCACTTTTGGATTTACTTTTCTGAAGAGTAGATAGACTAATCTTTGCTTTTTTTTTTTCCAGTAAAATTTTGTAACGGCTGAGTCCAACAACTGGAACCATTTAGCCGTAGGTTTAAATGGAATCATTGAGAAAAAATAGTTTATTTTAGGTAAAACTTTCATTTTAACGGTGGCTATTCGTCCTATTAAAGAAATAGGAAGATTATTCCAGCGTTCCAAGTCACTATGAATGTTATCCAGAAGTGGAGAAAAATTTAAATGAATTAAATCAGTTAATTTAGGTGAGATTTTTATGCCTAAGTATTTTAAATTACCTATAGGAAATGAGTAATGTGGGTCCTGGCTTGCAGGGTTCCATGAATTTTCTGTAATAGGTAGAAGTGTTGATTTTGTCCAGTTAATAGAATAATCTGACAACTGTGAGAATTTAGTTATTAAGTTAAAAAAAAAAAAGAATAATCAACTCAACAAGTTTCATTTCACAACTTCACACTTTGCTATGTCTTGCACCTTCTGTGATCTCTATTGCCTCTTTTCCATGAGCTCGGTTCCACACCGAGACCGCCTTCCTCGGTCCCAGATGTTTGCCTTTCCATTCGACTTTTTTGGGGCCGAGTGGTTGCATTGGAAATGCTTTTTAGAACGATCATTGTGGTTTCATCACTGTCATCTGATTGCCCAACAGTGATGCAGCAACCAGTTCCTTGGAACATGCCTATTTCCTGGTTTTACACACTGTGGTAGTGGATGAATTGTTAATGATTGTGGCCAAAAACAAATAAAAATGCGAGCGCACATACCGCTCACCGGGTTCACTTGAATGAAAGCTCCAGCAGCCGGTGACCACCGGAGGCCTTCAGATGCTGAAGCACGACGAGCCATTGTCTTGGAGCGGTGGTCAGCTTCGCGTGCCAGGTGTACTGCATCATGATTGCAATATTTCATCCATGTAACATAGGAAAGTCTAAATATGATTTAATGTTGGTGTAAAATGCAAAATTATTGTACTGGATATATTATATTTTTGTCTTGACGCTATCCGGTTGGCAACCGACGGGCACCTGTCTTGCTGGTTTAAACTCGGAAATAGCTTTTTGGTTTAGACGCGAAAGCTTCTGAGCATTTGATGGGCTTTGCGAGGTCCCGACATCATGCAACAGCATTTCATATTCTGAATCCCCGCAAAAACCGTAGCCGAGACTCATCACTCAGGAAATGTTATGGCATGGCCAAAACCCCACACACAGTTCAATTGATCCCGCCCCAATGGCCTATCTATCTATCTATCTATCTATCTATCTATCTATCTATCTATCTATCTATCTATCTATCTATCTATCTATCTGTCTGTCTGTCTGTCTGTCTGTCTGTCTGTCTGTCTGTCTGTCTGTCTGTCTGTCTGTCTGTCTGTCTGTCTGTCTGTCTGTCTGTCTGTCTGTCTGTCTGTCTATCTATCTATCTATCTATCTATCTATCTATCTATCTATCTATCTATTATAATACAAAAGCAATGGAGGCTGAGTGGTGTCGTGCCTGGTGGTATAGTGTTGTGCATTGTCATTAGGCATATCACTCTTACCTACATGTGCACAAACAATCCTAAAAATAAAAACAGGCAAAACACAGATGGAATAAACAAGATTTGCATTTATCTCGCTTGGCACTACACATGATCATGGTTTGAACTCCAAGTTCGACTGACGTTTGAGTCCAAATTTTCCAGGGAATTGCGGTTTGGAACACTGACAACACAACTCTAATTAACAGACAATATGTATTGTGTATTATATGTATTATTGTGTTGTGTGTAATGCTTCATGATGAAGCTTTGATCACATAGAAGGTGCTTATCATTCAAAAGACAACCAACCACAATCCTGCCTTCCATCATGTATTCACTATAGTCTCTCTCTGCGAACAGCAGCCTATTGAGTGTCATTGAGATTTTGGCTCAATTACATCACATTTATTGGCTATCCCAGTGGCTAAGTTATGAAGCCTGCTAGAAGGGAATATTATGTTACAAAAGATAGTCAGTGTACACCAATCTGCCCATTTTTCAAGAAAGAAAAAGAAAGAGGTTTTGATTTTTCGAAACCAGTTGTTCTTAGTGCACTTGAATAGTGTTCATTAAACACATTTGACTTTCCAGCATATTTATTGTCACACCGCGGTGAGGGTGTCTTGTCATTTCCTGTTTTATTGTGAAAAGTCTGACTCCTCTCGTTTCAGGTCACTTGCCCTTCCTCGTGTGGTGTCTGTGTCAACCCTGATCCCTGATTGTTTCCACCTGTTCCCCATTACCCTCATGTGTTAAATAGTCTGCGTTTTCCCTGTCTTGTGCCGAAGTGTTTTCGTTTGAGCCACTGAAGCCTGCCATAGACCACAGCCTTGATACCCAATTGCCTTGTTGGCTTTATTGCCTTGTCTCGCGAGAGAACCTTTGTTTGTAATTTTGTATAGCTTAGTTTTGTTTAGTCATAGAGTGATTTTTGTTTTTGAATGTAGTTTTGAACTTCCTCCCTTTTGGAGCGCTTTCAGTTAATGTTTGTATAGTCTTTATTTTCTCCCTCTCATCGAAGAGCTTTTGTTTTGTTAATTAAAAGCTGCTTTACCCTCCACCTCTTCCTCTGCGTCTGAGTCCAAAAACAGCCTCGTTGTGTCATTTATTAGATGAACAGTAGATTATACATGCATAAACTGTTCCTCATATTAAGTGTGTGAATGTGGAAACCCCCCACCAATCAACAACAATGGGTTAATTTACGCAGCATTAACATTGTTATTATATTCTTGCATTTTATAGATCATGGTTTATTGCCATAAAAAAACTAATCTCTGTTGTAGTTCATACCAAAATTGAGTACAGTACACCACAGTAGTAACTTTTGCTAACTTAATCTTCTGGCGTTATTCACTGTGAACCCTCTGAACGGCACACCACCACTAAAATGTACTTCAGTTTTTTTGTTTGTGTGTGACTTTTGGCTTACGGCAGTGGTGTCCAAACTCGGTCCTCGGGGGCCGGTAGTCCCGCAGGTTTTGGATATTTCTCTCCTCCAACACAGCTGAAGCTCATCAGCAAGCTCTACTAAGCCTGATAACAATCCTGTTGATTGAAACAGGTGCGTTGGAGCAGGGAAACCTCCAAAACCTGCAGGACTACCGGCCCCCGAGGACCGAGTTTGGACACCACTGGCTTACGGTAATAATTGCCGTATGGAAAACCACTTTATATTTTTACATTTTTTATTATGTTTCATCATGTTTTTTAAATTCATTTTTTACAATACGCGGCACGGTGGCTGACTGGTTAGCACGTCCGCCTCCCAGTGCTGAGGACGTGAGATCGAGTCCGGGCTTCGGCCTTCCTGGGTGGAGTTTGCATGTTCTCCCCGTGCTTGCGTGGGTTTTCTCCGGGTACTCCGGTTTCCTCCCACATTCCAAAAAACATGCATGGCAGGTTGATTGGACACTCCAAATTGTCCATAGGTGTGATTGTGAGTATGATTGTTTGTCTCTGTGTGCCCTGCAATTGACTGGCAACCAGTTTAGGGTGTACCCCGCCTACTGCCCGAAGCCAGCTGGGATAGGCTCCAGCAACCCCTGCGACCCTTGTGAGGACAAGCGGTAAAAGAAAATGGATGGATGGATTTTTTACAATACTTTTTTTTTTTTTTTTTACATAACAGAGGATGGAACAGATTAATTTTATTTTTTACTTATTTCAATATTTTGGTTTGTCAGTTTGAATTCTGTTGTCTATGATGTAGCACATATGTCCGAACTACAACATCTTGTCTTTTTGATTGCTGGAAGAGGGTGAAAACATCTGCTTGAGTCATTGCTATCCTGAGATACTAGCTGATGGTAAAGCCAGAGAGAGGGAGCAAGGGAGAGGGTGCAACTCATTCACACAGAACCTGCTGCACAAAAATGTTTGTAAGCAACACAAAATGAACGCTCTTTACTGTTTACAGTTACTGGCCAACTTGACTTGGGAGTTTCCATGACCATTTGACCTCTAGTGCATTATTCCTTATTAAGGCATCAAAGGCTCAAATCATCATTTTACTGTGTAGTACTGCATTAAAGACGCTCTGTCTCCCAGACCCAGTAGCGTCCCGTAGTTTCTATGCAATGTTCTATGTCTGTTCAGTGAGCTGGGGGAGGCTACAATCATTAAGAAAAGGGAAGTGGGGTGCGTAGGTGGAGTGGGACGGGCAGCTCAGAGATCCACAGAGCTCTGTTTGTTTTAAGCTGATGTATTCATCTGGAGCTGGAAGAGTGGAAGTGGGTCAAAGCTGTTTGATTGAGAAAAGGTGGCCATATTGTGGTGCTCTGTTCATACATGAATAGACAATGAGCCTCATAAACCGACTGTATATACAAACAAGTATGACAACTGCTCACAAGTCTCTAGAGGCAGATAACGATTCGCACTTACATTCATACTTTACAGAAAATTTAGAATTCAGCAAACCGAAAACATGTGCTTTGAAACTCTGAAGCCACAATTCTCAGTTATCTTACTTAAGCATAGGACAATAAGACATGGTTTGAGGGCTGTAAAGTCAGTGGTTTCAATCCCACAACTGTAACCATAATGTACAGATGCTAGCCTACTTTGGGAGCAGTGGTCTAGATACCCCCAAGCAAGACACAGAACTGCCAAACAGCTCAGGGCACACACCACCTTGCTTCTCTTGCCTTCATCTGACAAAAAAATAGGGGAATTAAGCTCCTGGGCGAAGGTAAAATGCACCATGACAAACTTATTTTGACCATTCCTAAATTTTTGCACATGATAAATTGCTCAATGTTTTCAGTAGGCTTCTTCTTGCACAACTTACTGTTCTCTAGGAAGGAACTTCACAACATTTTTGATCCATGAATGGACCAGCAAATATTCATACATCCATTTTCTATGCTGCTAGTAGTTAGTAATTAGTAGGGATGTTTTTCATAAGCACTTTTTCCCCCCAGACAGATACCAGTGCAAGTACTCAACTCTTGAATAGTCACAGATACCGATACCAAGTACCAATACTACTAGTACATAAAATCCCCCATCGAAAAATGATAGATAATTGTTTCCCCATATAGCATTTTTTGGGGGTTGAAATTGCAATTATCTTTTCTTCTCGTTTATACAGGGAGTCCTCGAGTTACGTTGTACGTGACCTACATCATTTTGACTTTACGGCACCCGTGTCTCGTCCGTAGCACATTCTTTTTCCTTGATTCCCACAGTAATCACGCCATTTTAAAGTTATAAAAAATTGTGTTGTTGTTACCTCCAGGCAGCAACGGACATCCGTCAGCAGGTCGGCTTGCCATCAGGCGCGTCACATTTCAGTGTTTAAGTTTGAATTAGCGTCACGCAAAAATGTTTTTTTTTTTTATTACTGTACAAAGTATTTTAATGTGAATATTGACTTGAACAGGGAAATCCGAGTTAGATAAATTCGGGTTAGATCTCCAGCGTAGGAATGGAACTTCGCCGTAACTTGAGGACTCCATGTACTTCCTGATTGTAAAACGACCACAAATAAATGATGACCAAAGTCATTTATGGCAATTTTATATTAATGAAAGGACAATTTGTTTTCATAGCGAAAGCTGATATCCAACATTTTGTTTTAGAGGCTAACATAGTAGAAAACCCAATGTGCAAAATCCCCAGTTTAAGTGTAGTCAAAATAATTCATTCAGATTCCAATCCAATAAATACAACATATTCGCACCTCTGAGAAGCTCATCCTTCACATCTAATTTCATTACTGTTAAAACAATCACAGATCTAGCCCCCCCCCCGCCCCTTTTTTTTAAGTCTGTATACCCTGAAGACAAATATATTTATAGAGCTCCGAATATGTAGGCTATGGTATGTGTGCGCACATGCCAAAATTGTGTCCATATTGCGCACATGCCAAAATTCTATCCGTGATGTCACAAGGCAGAACTTGGTGAAATCCAACACCAGCAGCTGGTAAGTAGGAGTTGTGCTGAGCTGAATGCTGTCTGTCTCATCAGTGCAAGTCAAGGCACATAGCACAAACCAACGCCTGGAGGTAAAGACGCGCAGCTAGCGCACAGCTTGTAGAGAAGAAGCCTCAGTTCAGAAGGCGTCGGGGTGCTCTGTGAATGCAAAGGGAACACATCGACAGTCGGACCTGCTACGTGTGTGTGTGTTTGTGTGTGTGTGTGTGTGTGTGTGTGCAACCACTGCGCGTCTCCAGTTTGGATCTAGAAGCAGTGCGCGCGCCATTAGCGCTTTGGCGCAAAAGGGAGCCGGCAGAGAGGCAGCAAGCGAGCTCTTGTGGACAATCACACGATGAGCAATCTCTGAGCTGGCAGTAACATTACTCCTCCGACCACTTGAAGCTTCCCTTGGCTGCTTCCAAAGGGTTAGCCCATGACAAGGTATCCTTTAGAGTGCGATTCTGTTTTCATCCAGATTTCTGCTGCCTGGACAAATGCATACAAATGCATTTAGGAGCTCAACGGACAAGGAGTGGACACGTTTCCGCGGCAGCAACGTAAGTGCATGTGCTTTTGCTTAACTAGCACGCAGATGTCATATTATGAGTGTTTGAAAGTGTTTACGCGACAGGCTCATGGTTAGTGCTTGTGTAATTGGAAACATTATTCTGCTCGTTTGTTGGCATATTTCCCTGAAAGGCTGCCAAGTGATTGAACATGGTTCAACTTCATGCGCTTACGAGACTCAATTTAACCAGTTCAACACTATAACGGACTAAACCATTCATTTTACTGTATGTAGCTCCAAAACAGCTTTATTTTAAAACCTTGAGGTCATGGGCTCACTGTTTCCTAATGACTTCCACTTAATGATTTTTATTTGCATTTACAGTATACAGTTAGCTATAAAATATTAGAAAAACTATTATAAGAAAACCCTTGCAGAGGTTCATGCGCACTCTGGGTATCCATAATGCTTTAAAGAAAAAGTGCTTATTCAGCATGCCACTGATAGATGTCAAAGAGGAGTTGTAAAAAAAGAAGAGCAGTAAAACGCTTTCCAGAACAGTCATCACAGCAGTGTGCAATATTGATATCCAGAATAAACCAACCCCCCCCTTCCTTATTTAATTGATAGTGGACCTTGCAATGTCTGGAACTACATTGTACTTGTATTCCAAATCGCCAATACAGTACTCTGTTATGAATTCTCTCCAGATGTGAGCAAAAGTTTTTTTTGTCTTTTTTCTTTTTTTTTTTTTAAACAATGCGTTCCTTTAACTCTCTCTGCACTCTCAGCAGAGGAAAGATTACCTCTTGACAATAAAGTAGACTTGAAATGATCACAATTCTTGTTTTTGCTCCTTCTGAGTGAACATGAGAAGTGAGTTGACTGAGCAGCCAGCCTTCTTTGAATTTAGAGTTTAGTGTGTATGCATCAGTGGTTTACTGGCTCTTGAGCTTTAGACAATCAACCACTGTTAGGGGCATTGCTGCTACTTTGCTGTCAGTGACACAACACAGCAAGATAGGACCTATCCGAACCATTCAGTTGACTTTATTGCAGGAGGTCAAGAGGCGCATGTACAATGTTGACTTTCTTGTTAAAATGTGCTCATCTTTGGCCTGAAAGATAGCAGGTTCAAGTCTGTCATTGAAAGTCAATGGTTATTGGAATTGGAGAGAGGCCACTTCCTGAGCACTTCTGAAGCGCTTTTGAGCAAAGTACAGGCTCAGTGTGATCTGTGTTCAGCCTCAGACATTGTCAGAGTTTAAATTAAGGGCATTTTTTTAAAAATTTTTTTTACATTTTAAAACAGGATTGTCAAATATACAGCCATGCCATGTCCTGTCGTCATAATTTCCTTGCTTTGCGGTGTTCCTGTTTGGTTTGTGGCTTTGACAGGCCTTCAGGGGCTCTGATCTGGCCCGTGGGGACAGAACACAAACTGCAGTTTTTCCCCACTAAAATTAACCATTGTTGCTAATTCAATCCACTGGAAGGCACACTGACGACTACTTAAATGACATTCTGAAATTTGGTTGTTCCTCTGGATTTGATGGAAAAAAATGATTTATTTTTGTTAAGAAATGTCAGATTATTCTGTGAAGATTTTTTATAATGTGCTGTACTTTGTAATTATTTGGACTGAAAAAACAGGAAATATTTTTGACCTGCCGTTATTTATAGCTTATTATACCACAGACATAATGGTCCGGTCCCAGATCAAATTTGTGTGAACATGGCACCTACACTAAAATGAGTTTGACACCCCTGATTTAAAAGCTGTAGCCAGGTGGTTGAATGATATATCTGTGACATGCGTTTATAAAAGTAATCCAAGGATCAAGAATGAAACACCATATTTTTGTTGTGATATTAGCCTGTTTTGATGGTGAAACCCAGTCTTATTAAAGTGAGCCATTGATCAGCTTGACCAATATACCGCTAATCCAGTGGTGAGTATATGGATTTTGTTACGATGATGAGTTGGAGCATAGTATGGATTGTATTTTCATTGTGGAGTAGCACTCCATCACCTATTACCCTTGTCAACCAATGGACAGATCCATGTGTGTGGTGAGTGCAGTTGACACATGGGCAAACACAAATAAACTCCTACCCCCACTGAATTCACCAAGCAATCACATATGTGCCACTTAATTCAAAGCAAATACGGTGAAGCAACATTTAGCTGTCACGCTGCACGCAATTTGAATTAGCTGCCAGCAGAAGTCAGCCCCAGTTGTGAATGCTTTTAACTCCAAGTTAAAAACTATGCTTTGACATACTTTTGCAGACATAGGTCATTTTTGTTTTATCTTGAAACTGGCCAGGATCAGTTTAGCTCTCAGGTCACAGGCGGAGAACTACAATATGTTGTGTGTGGGGCGGCTATCATGTAAAGCTGCACTGTTGCATAACAGAAGAACGGAAATTCTGACTGGCTCGCTCAACGACACACTCTCATAAATGTACTGATAACAAAAGAATACAGTACTTGACTATTTAATTTTAACCCTGGATGGTGGGCAGGCACTGCATAGCCCAACTATTTGTATGCAAGCAATTAAAATGTTAAATTTCCAAATTTAGTGATCTTAAGATAAAATTGCTGTAAGTTTGTGATTTTTGTTTGTTTCATTCTGCAGTGCGCAATGTGCCCTTTTGAAAAGAGAAATCAAATCAAAATCAAATACTGGATAGTGTTTTTTTCCCACTCATTCTTTTAATTAAAAAAAACATCCAGGCAAAACTGCATTAAGATGTATGTAATGCACTTTTAAGATCAGATTAAAATAAACACTAGTCCTTGATAAATCATGCATTCAGTGATCACAGCTCGAACACCTTTTGCTGCCTGTATGCTCACTTTCTGCGCATAGGTATATGTACAATCGACTTTGGTCTATTTCTGTGACCTAATTTAAGGCTTCTAACATCTGCAAGTCCAGCCGTAAAAGCAAAAGGGTAAACCAATAAAGACCACTGTAAGTTTACTCACAGCCATTTGTCTGCATGCTGTCTTGTGGACTGAGTCAATCTTTACTCTGGTCTGCACTGACCTCTTGACTCCAGACACCAATCTAGAGGGAACATTGGCTTAAGAATTAACTACTGTACTAAAGATACAGAAAATCCATCCATCTATTTTTGTCTATTTTGTTTAATGTCTAGTATAATGTTGAGTGTAATAGTTGATGGGGAGTTTTGACAAAAGCCATCACAAGTCTACCAAACAGTGCAAAAGAAATCAAAAATATGTTGGCCATTATTGCTTCCGCAGTATCAAGTCATTAGACATCGGCGTTCGGCATCAGCATTCTGGTGTTAATGTGAAAACACATAAACGATATACTGGCTACAGATCAGTTGCTTGGTGTTTTTGGTTGTGGTTGAAAAGATAACAATGCAGTACATGGTATACAAACCTCGAGAGCTGTTGTTTTAATTACCTTTTTCATTTTTTTGCTCTAGTAAGGGACTTTCTCGTAGGTAGGGTCTCTATATTCATAGACAGCACAGCTGCGCGCAAAAAAAGAGAACGAGAAGAGACACTTCGAGTGAAAATACGTTGGCCATGTTCCTTTGCAAAACACCCTTTAACCCTCTGTGGCTCAAAACAAATTTAATAGGAAAAATCAGATATTTGGGGAAAAATATCATATGGAGTATACAGTTCAGATTTTTGGGGAAAAGGGGGCGGAACCTTATACAATGAATTCTGGGATGTTGCAAAATTTAAACATTGGCCCGCTGTGGTAATTTAACACTGAAAACTGAATATTGTGTGAATATGGTGTTGACTGGAGCTGGACCTGGCTGAGGTTCATCGTCATCTGGGACCTCAGTGTCAATGTCTGCTTTGCCTTGTACGCTATGAATTACAAAATCAAGCTTGTTAAGATTTGCTCTTGGTATTGCTACCAGTGGCTCATCATCATCATCAAGGCTGAAGTCAGAGTCATGTGCTTCAAGAGTTTCCTCAAAATCTGGATAACCAATTTCATTGTCTGAAATGGGTTGTGTGCAGATAAAGCCCATCAGGAAGGCAAATCATTTCAATGGCTTTCTTGACTGAATAAAATATTCATCGGCTTGCTATAACACACCACAAATCCTGCAAAGAGAGTATTCTGTAAGATAGTTTGATTAAAAAAAAGCTTTCGGTCCTAGGAAGATCTATACTAATATACTATGTTCCATGGAATTTGGGCTACATCGGTGTTGCTTACTGCACGGTCAAATGAACACCGTATTATGCCATTGCTTTTGATCAAATCTGCCTCTGATAGTGTTGTAACTTTACCCTAAATTATTTCATTTTCCATAGGGTATATCATAATTGACATATCAACGTAATAAGTAAACACTGGTGATAGGAAACAAACCCTACACAGTAAATTCTGTAGAGTAAATTTGAATCTATTTAGAGTGGGACCAAATAGATTCAGTTTTAGAGCAGGCTAATATTTACACTTGGAAGAGAATAAAATAAAGAATTGGAAAAAAACTCACTCAAGGGTTGAGGAACTAACTCGTGACCTTCAGTTTGGGAGATGCCACACTACCACCTGAGCTATGCCCCTCCTACTGTTTGCGTATCTCCAAGAGAAGAGCAAAAACATTGTTTCTGGTCCGATGTTTTTGGTCTTGGAGTTAAGAATATTCCAGCTGACACGAGCGATATGCAGGGAGTCCTCGAGTTACAGCCGAGTTCCGATCCTACGCTAGCGATGTAACCCGAATTTCAACTTAAATTGGATTTCACCGTTAAAGTCTATATTTACATCAAAATACTTTGTACAGTAATAAAAAAACAAAACATATTTGCGCTACCTGGAAGAGTGGTAACCAATATTTCGTGTTTCCACACGGACATTCATTGCTGACGACTAATTCAAACTTAAACACGAAAAATGTGACGCGCCACATGGCAAGCAGACCTGCTCGATGGACGTCCATTGCTGGAGGTAACAACAACACAATAACTTTAAAATGGTGTGAATACTATGGGGAATCAAGGAAAAAGAAGGTGCTACGGACGAGGCACAGGCGCAGTAAAGTCGAAACGATGTAGGTCGCGTACAACGTAGCTAGAGGACTCCCTGCACTAATACTGTATACAGCAGGAGCTGCATGGTTCAGAGAGTAGATTCTAGATCCCAAGCTGAAGGTCGTAACTCCGTTCCTCAACCCTTGAGTGACTTTTATTATTATTTTTTTCAATTCTTCATTTTACTCTCTTTTAAGTGTAAATATTACTCTAAAACGGAGTCTATTTGGTCCTACTCTAAATAGAATCAAATTTACTCTACAGAATTTATTGTGTAGAAAAAAAATTGCTCAAAATACAGGCAAACTAGTATGTCATGGGGCATCCATTGGCACATGTCCAGCCACACGTTGCAAATTTGCAACAATGAAATAGAGCTAATCCTTGGGGAAAACCTAGAGGACATAAAACCTACAAAATGGCATATACTCTTTTCTCTATATTTTCATGACTCATTTTATGCAGTATTGGGCTCAAAATAAAGGAGATTGACAATGATACTTACATTAAATTGATGCCTACAAAATCCATTTGAGTGAATCCAAGAAGGCAGACATGTTGAAAGTGAGAGAGCTCGCAATCTAGTGAACTGTTGCTAATGCACAACGAAGTTCTGCAGTGGTACTTCTGAGTTTTAAAAAAAGGCTCATATAAAAGTGGATTAATTAGGGTATTAGTATTTAGTTTATCCAAATCTGCGACACCTGCCTTCAGAGGGTTTTAAAAATGTGACACACTGCACCTGCTTGCACTGGGGTCTGTGAAAATACCAACATTTGGTCTTGCCTGCCCCTAATCACAGTTACACCATGCCTTGCACCAGACATGCACTGGGCACGAGAATAGAGCCCAAGGACCTAATTAGAAAGACGGCTCATGGCAAAAAACACATTATTCATTGAAACTACTTTAAACATTTAAGCTGCTCAATGCTCAACTTTGAATAGCTACTGCCACGTGTGGCGGAAAAATGAAACTCAAAAAAATGAAATTGTGCAACGTACACCTTTAAAGAATTCAAGAGTGCACATCCACTATGTGCATTCCAGCACTACAAGCTGCGGCGATCATGGCGCATCAGGGTGTTTCCAGGCTCAAATTGAGACAGAGGTATACCAGGTATCTTCTTTTAAGGTATCGGTACTCACAAGGGTGACCGATACCATTATCGTCCCGCACACCTGCGGCCGTTTTACAATCAGGGACAAGAAATTAGATCCTGACCATGTGCCATGACATGTATGTATTCGGTAAATTCAACTGACTCGCTTTAATTTTTTACAAGCAACATATAATAATTCCATGTTTCAATTATAAGAATAATAGTTTCAATAAGAATATGACTATTATCATGTTAAAGCATTCATTCATTATCAGTCACTCAGGCTGGAGGTGGCAAGCAAATACGGTGGAAAACCCTGCGCATCTCCAATTTGTTGACAAAAAGTAGACAAAGATTTTATACTCTGGGAAACCAGATCTAACTAGACGCAGAGGTGGTGTTACGTGATTTTGGTGGAATTGATAGAGGCAAAGGCAGACAGATTTAGCGTTCTATTGTTGTGTTCATTGCTTTAAAGGATATTACATGCAGCTGCATCATCTCAATTTAGAGAGAGTCCTTCGTGTGTGGTGGATGTCATCTATTTCATTTACAAATATAGCTGCGTGGGACACTCCCTCTGAATCATTGTCAGGGTAGAGGGAGGTGTCACACTCAAGGCTGGCGTGCACTCCGGCCGCCCCGATTTTAATGCAAATGAGAGATGTTGCTACGATTGGCCGGAAAAAGGCTATGTTCTATCCTACAATTGTAAACAACGGTGCAAACGCCCTGTTACGCCCAATTGTACATGCACATAGTCTACGAAAATACCAAAAAAGAAAATTCCACATCATGCACACAATTAGACTTTCATTGGGAACGAAAATAGGGCCCCATATGTGTACCTCTCCCATACTCCTATAGTAGATGTTGAACAATTTTAAATTGTTTTGATACATAAACAACTTTTAATACTTTTCTGTCACTAATGATGTGTTTGGTTGTAGGCCAATTTAAACGTGGAGACATACAGTGCTGCTCAAAAGTTTCTGAACCTCTTGAGCAATTTGAATTTCCAATTGTTTCAACCTGATTTTGTTGTTCAATCTGAACCATTACATTTTATATAAAATAACAGGTGTAGGTTTATAATTTCAATGCATTGTTTTTTTTTATCAATTGTTTATTCAAAACTTTATTAAAAAGAGTTTTGAGTCAATTCATGTAGGTGCAAAAGTAAGAGAACCCTGAGCTGCATTGCTTAAAACAAGCAGTCAGGTAGGACAAATTGGTAGCTAAACTAACCACTGAAATGGACCAATGAAATGAGAGAGGTTTAGCGAAGAAATTGTGCATCACTGACTGAAACAGAGACAAAACAACATCACTTTAGTCTTACCCAGGTGAACCCATACAGGTCAGTCATGCTGAGAGGAAGAGAAATCTCAGGGGACCTCAAGAAATGGGTAGTGACAGCACATTTGTCTGGAGAAAGCTATATAGTCATCTAAAAAAATTGAGCTTCATCATTCCACTGTGAAGCAAGCACATCATCTGCAACTAGAGAACACTGAAAATTACTACAATCCTGCCTAGAAGTGGACGACCTTCTAAAAATATCAGCAAGAACCACAAGAAAAATGAAAGAGGTAGAAGCCTCTGCTCACAAAAAAGCACAAAGCTGTCTATCTCAACTTTGCCAGAGAGTACCTGGACAACACTGAAGCTTTTTGGAAGTCGCTTCTGTGAAAAGTCAACACTGCCAGCAAAAGAACCTTCACCCTACAGTAAAGCAGGGTGGTGAGAATGTTGAATTCTGGGTTGGCTTTTCATCCTCAGGACCTGGACAACTCCAAATAGTCCAGGGAATCATAAATTCAGAGGAATATTGTGAAATCCTGGGACATAACGTCCTTTGTGAAGTTACAGCCTGGTAGAAGATGGATCATGCAACATGACAATAATCCAAAACATTCCAGCAATACAACCAAGGAATGTCTGAAGAACAACAAGATTCATGTTCTGGATGTGCCCTGTCAAAATCCTGACTTAAATTCTTTCAAAATACTGAGGCGGGACTTAAAGCGGGCAGTTTATGCTAGACGCCCATCCAACCTCTCTCAATTGGCTGTATTTTGCAAGGAAGAGTGGCAAAAATTCCCCCAAAGTAGATGTGAAAGACCAATAAATCACTAAAGAAAGTGTTTGGACGATTAAGTGAGAGGTTCACATACTTTTGCACCCATGAAATCTGAGTTTTTCTTAAATCAAGAACTTTTGTTCAAGAATGAATGACAATATTATCATTCTTTTTGTTCAAATCCATTAGTTTCAATGTCAGAATTGTAGATTTGGATGTGACTAAACATTTAATAAGGTTATTTTAATATTCTATACAAAAAGTCTGACCATGCCTGCAGGTTTCACAAACTTTTGAGCAGCACTGTATCATTGTAAATTTAAGAAATACAACAACAACAAAATTAAGAAATGCATTTCCTTTTCCTTATGGCAGTTGTAGATGGAACTTTGCTCATTTGCCAAATTAATTCAAGCCCTGTCCTCTCCATCTTGTGCCTGCATGGCTGAATGAACCATTGTTGAGGATCAAAGTTGATTTGTTGGGAGAAAGACACATGACTGTTGTGGATTGGGCAAGTTCTAAATTGTGATTATTTATAGTCTTGACATGACACCCACTCTCCACATAGTGACATTTCCCTCAGTCAACAGAACAGTGTTTGGGGAGCTTTGTCTTTTTTTCAGTGCAAGGACTGGGATGCATGTCACTTACTTTTAATAAAGACTTACTGCCATTCATTTCCTCATTCAAATGACAGAATTACTGTTGACATGTTTTATGGTTCAACGTTTTTTCCTGTCACCCTGAGACAGAAAGTTTGCCAGCACATTTTGGTTGTGTGGCTATTTCTACCACCTTTCTACCTTATAGAAAGTGCTTGATCTCGGTGGGTGGGGGGTGAGGGGTGTTCAAGGATTCCTTAAATAACTCTTAACAGTGACAGAAAGAAAGGTTGTCTGAATCAGCATCAGACGGTCCCCCTTGACAGTCCAAAAGGGAATTTTATTTTTTATTATTGAATTATTATATTTAGCTTTCGTTCCCATTTGAAGTCTTTAGAACGAAGAGAAATTTCCTTTCTTCATTCCCCTCTCAGCAGATAAATTATTGTATTACCACATGCTGTTTTTTTTCTGTTGTCTTTTCATACTTTGGATTAAATGTTTGTGTTTCCGGACATGGATGCCTGACTACATTTTTGATGGAGAACAGGTTATAGTGTGTTTTTGCAATTACATGCATTTCCATTCTCACACAATGCTTTCCCTCTCTTCATCCCTTTCTGCTTGTGCTTCTCTTTCCGTCCCTTAAGTGAGGGAAAACAAACATGCGTGTTTGTCTGAAGCTGTCTGCCAAATATTGGGCCACACAAACTCTTGTTTCTTAAGAGTTGCTTCTCTAAGACAGTGAAAGTTTGTCAGGCAGCACCCGTGCTGTTTGCCACTATCACACGGCAGCTTAAGGAGCAGACCGTGAGCGATGGGACTTACCCATTTGTTTTGCGGGGAAAGAGCAAAACAGCCTTTTTAAAATTTTGTCCCAGTGTCGTCATCCCACAATTTGCCAGGAGCCACTGCACATTGTGTCAGCAGCTTCCATGGTTGTCAGCATGATTGATTTAGTCTAAATGTTCAGAGTATGCTGAATTACATTACAAATGCCCGGTAAAGCAGGCCCCCCCCTTTTCAAAGCAACATTAAAACTTGGCTTTTGGGTTAGGGTAATGGAAATTTTACCCTCACTCATTTAAATATTTTTTTCCAGATTTTAAAATGTGGAGAGCTTTGATTTGCTGTGCGGTTGCGCTAGTTAGGCATGACTTTAGTGAATGTAAACAGTGAATATTACATGGGACGTGTCTGAATAATGGACTCAGTCACAATGACCTTTTTGCAGTTATTGACTCATTTCATGTATCACATACTGTACATGTTCCAAAGATGTTTAGTCAACAGTGAGACTGGAGATTTAAAAAATCAGGTTACAAGTGAATTTGAAGAGTGCAGCATTAAGTGCATTATCTTAAAGAAATTGTTAATTTATTAACAATATTGAATGAGGTGTCAATGTCTTTAGCTTTAGCTGCAGCGCTTCTGTTTGTAGTTTGCAGTCGATGACGCATCAACAATTTGATTGTGCACTGCACAGAAACATCTTTAACACTACAATGGGCCTCTTCTGGTTGTTTACATTATACTTAAGGAGCTAAGTGGTGAAATGAGGACTTAGAGATGGAGTGTATCCCTTGGAGCATCTGAATGGAGTGCAGTGACATCTACAGTTAGGTGCATCCGTGGGTGCAAGACAAGTATGCAGGGTTCCACTGTGGAGAAAATTGAGTTACATCCATGCATTCATAACTCTTCTATGCCACAACTCCTCCAAAAATCTGTGTTCTTCTGATAAATATCTGCGAATAATATACATGAATTAATGGAACAGTAAAATAATCAACAGAGAGAAAAAAAACTATTGATTACAATCTATTTTAACATTTATCACTCATGGTCTAGTATTTATATAATTTTTTTTATTATTGTAATTGAGATTAGAATGACTGTTTTCTATTTGCTGTGATGATGCTGGTAGTTTTGTGTGTGTAAAGAATACTTTTGCATTGTCAGGTCATTGCATTTGTGGCCAATATTATCCATTCTTGGATGTACGTTTGTACATCATTGTGGTTAAATAAATGCACAGTTTTAGTTCAAAAGGTGGTAAATGATGTAACTTCAGAAAGTATTATGATGATTGAGTTGTCTCATTGTTTGTTGAGGGTCTTCATCTATGCAGCTGTACTTAATCCAGGAGGAACCGAGAAAACATGCCATGATGCAAACTTTTGCCCTCTCACCCAAAAAACAATACAGTTGAGTGTTAAATAGAAGAGTTAGGTTACATCATATCACTAATGGTGATTATTCCCCGTGGTCCAGTAATAAAATAAATACATAAAATGAAATAAAATTTTATTTATTAGAGTTTGGATTTGTTTGGGTCCAAAAGTTTATGAATATAGCGATTTTGACGCGGTTTGGTTTGTTACCAACTTCAGATATGAAGCTATGATGCACATAGAGACCATTGCGGGACTTCTTTCAACATGACAGCTATCTATTTATAAATATCTATGCCAACAGCCAAGGCATAATGGAATATATGCATAAACTAAACGATCACGTAGCATTTCAAAATGACCCAGTCCATCAAGCTCAGTTCAGTCATGTCACGTCAAGTCCAGTAGTCCCGCCACGCCAGGACCAACCCAGTCCAGTCTTAAGTCCAGTCCATTCACATCACGCTGAGTCCAGTCCAGTCCTGTCAAGGCCAGTCCAGCCACATCAAGTAAAAGTTGCTAACTCACCTTGTCTTCGTTTGAATAACCACTTTAGGTTTATTTCTATCCCTGTCTTGTATCGTGCTTCCCTGCATTTGTGTCCACCATCACAAACCCGTGACACCCATTAGCTCTTGCAATGTGCAAAATGTAATCTTCCAGCGGTTCATAAACGTTAAAAATAAAGCAATACAAAATACATAAACAATGATTAAAGACATAGTATTAATAATGAAATCAAATAACAAACTAGCAATTTCTGGAGAAATTGTGTGTGAATGCTGAATGAAACAATAGGTGTGGAATCATATTGAATCAAGTGAAATGTTATTGAAAGATATGGAGTTATGTTGAATGGTATTGAATGATTTAGACCAATATTAATGGCAGGAACCCTAACCCAAGTTAATATGCACTATTTAGAGGAAAACTGTAATTTTTGCTAAATATTGATCCTAAGGTGACTTGAATAAGATGAACAGTTTTTTCATTTCAAGTGGGAGTGAATTTTTGAATGTCTTATTCGCAATAAATGGGATGTGAATGCTGAAAGCAATGATTTTAATGTATGCAGTTGTGCAGGTATTATATTTCTCTGTCTCCAACTAGTTGCATTTATAATTGTTTGGATAGTAACTCTGCCTGTGCGTCATCAGAACTGAGTCATCATGAAGTATTGTCTAAATCAGCTATCACCAACCTATTTTATGCCACTGGTTTAATAGGTTTTACATGAAGCAATATTTTGACGGCACAGAAACAACTAAAAACAGATTATTAAGACCAATTTGTTTACTAACCAAAAGTCTTACGCGTGCTTCTCTTCAGCAACTCGACCACATCCTTGGATAATGCAATTACACCTCCAGTGTTACCTACAGAGGCTACCCCTTGAAGCATTAGCAGCCCTTGAAGCATGTATATATGGGTCATTACAGAAATGGAGGACATTTGGGATTCAAAATTCTTGAAAAAATAAACCTTCACTTTTCAGATTTTCTGCTACATGTTCATCAGTAAAAAGTAATAAACTATTAAAAAGGCTTTATTGGCTCAATTTATAGATCTACGATTTCAACCCTGTTAATTAATGTAGTACAACCCTGTCACTCTAATCACAGCAACATGATTTCAGGAGTAGAAGTTAGCTGTTACTGCTAACCAAGAGTACAAACTTAGTTGCATAAATATTAAGGAAAAATTGTCTTATTCTAATCATATGCATAACAGGGTTGCATGAGGTAGAGTGAGACATTCAATCACTGTGAAAAAAAAAGAGAAATAGAACAGTGGACATACCTTTGCTCATCAGTTCTCATTTTCACTGTAATAGAAATGCAATTTTAATTTGTTTCCATCTGCCCTTTAGGTGGAACTTTCTCCTGCTCCTGTCAGTATGCTCTGCAGCACTCTCTGGAGAAGAAGACTACCTAGCTCAAAGTACGTAGCATTTTGAAATTCGTCAGAAATATATATTTTTCATTAAGGGTGCAGCACCTAAGGCTGACATGACTAACTCACTCCATCCTAAATAAATAATAGATTGGTAAAACTTAGAGAAACTTAAAGAAAATAGGTACATTATTTCACTTGCACATCGCATGAATACGATCCATCCGATTGGTTAGCAGGGATACCAAACCTTTGTTGAGCCATGCTACTCTTCTCTTGTATGAACGCAACTGTCGGATAACTGTGTAGTTGTACTTTATGTCATCAAGTGGAAGAGCATTTAATTGTTCTGCCTGACAATATATGCCACTGGCATAGATGAGTGAATAAAGATATACCAATTGTACTAAATAAATAAGATGCAGTGTTTTATAAAATTGTATATAATTTGAGATTTTTACAATCACTCAATGTTTTTATTTTAACATCTGCATTTTGTCTTTGTTATTTTTTGTACATTTATTAAAAACTGTTTAACTACATTTTTGTCTTATCAGTGTTTAGTGGTTAAGGTTAATATTCCGCCCTCTCAATACGTTCTCAGCTTTGTCCAGCGATTCGTGTTTTTCCTTCCCAAAGAATTAACAGATGTCTGTTCAACAAATGTAATGAGTCCATCTTCTGGACTAATAAGACATTACATCAGCGACATCTATTTCGTGAGTGTAATTAATCTGATACAGTGGCCACAGGAAATAAAGACACAGAGGATAAATTACCTCATTAGCTCATTAAGGCTGGGAGTGCGTGATCGCGCTTCTACCGTTAAAGCCGGGAGCGCAGCTTTGCTCTTCTCCCTTTAAACCCGGGAGAGCGGATATGTCATTTTGTTGTGTTTTGACCAATTCTTGGTCTCTTCGCCGATGAAATGCATCAGAATATGCGCGATAGGGTGACGTGGGCTTCATAGCATGTCATGGAATTTAATTTGAGCGTTTATAATTGACGCAGATTCGCGGGAGTTATTAAATAAATGACGCGATTGACGACAGCACGAGAGGAATTCGAATCAATGTAACCAGTCCGACATTGACATAATATTAAGAAATATGTTTGTAGACAATGAGAATGTTGAAAATGTTGACGGCTTTGTAACGGTATGGACGACAAATGATTACCACTCGATTCCCCGATGTTATTACAACTGTGCTCCAGTGTTGAAGGTAAATATACCCGCAGATGCGACATTTGTTTGTTGATTTACATTTTTGGGGGGAATGTTTATAATAATAAACTTAGGTTTGTGTAAACGCCACAAGTGTAAGCTCTAAAATGTTTTTGGAATTATGTTTCTATCTGCTTCAGGAGCTGAGATATCAATTATTTTTAATATTGTTGAATTTCCAGGAAAACTTCAGGTTTTCGGGGTGACTCAAAAGTCACCCATTGGTTTTAGAGGCATGTTTTGCCAAGCGCTTTAGGCCTTAATGGGTTAAGTAAACAAGGAGCCACTTACAAAACTTAAAATATAAAAAAAAATATTAAAGACTACTTGCAACGATCTAACCAAGTTTTTACTAGTGTCTAAAAAGATCCGCCGCTACTAGGAACAATAGCAAATATCCGCAAAAGGTGCCCTCCGGATAAAAACGCTGAAAACTGTGCAAGGCATAACAGTTAACATGGCGTTGCCAATTGATACTTAAAATCAATATATATATATATATTTTATTTTATTTTAATATTATTAAATTGATTTTCAATATTTAGTTACATCCCTAACCTTGACCATGTAGTTTCTGTCATATTTTATGAAACACCCTTTACTTCATCACACTAATTTGCCGTAGCACAGTGTTTGGGAAGCACTGGTTTTTAAGGGTGTGCATTTAGAAGTACTGTTTTTCTATTCCAAATAATGCTGCATAATAACCACGTTAATTATGTTAGTTCAACCACAGTATGTAGGTTTTATCGCGCCATAATCTTTTTATCTTCAGCAGCAGGTGACTCAGGCGCTCAGGCTAGGAGATCGTTTTCCTCTGTTCCGCCCTCAACATGTCTGCTCTTGTACTCAGTGCCTCAGAATGCACAAGCCACCTCAATAACCTCTGTATGATTGTTGCCTTGAAACTTCAAGTCAAGTTAGAGGCTCTGGGAAACTAATGCAATCAATCAACAGAGGTGAAAATTTAATATAATGGCCTCATTTGGGATTAGAACACAGTTATTCCTATCCTAAGAATAAGTATGCACTGTGACTAAATGTGCAGGAAAAAGGAAAAATAATTTGTGAAAGATTGCAGTTACAGAAGGCATTGTTGACGTATTCACTTATAATCATATGAGCCAGACCAATGCACTCAGTCAAGCATAATCCTCACAAACTTTTCCATGTGTGATCTACTCTCAAATGAGTGTGAACATGTTTTGGGGCAGGTTTTAACAAATGAATAAAACTTCCTTTGAAAAGCATTGGAACAAGTTTCTTCTTTTTTTTTTTCTGTACCGCAAACATGATGGGCCCTAACACATCATCCGGCTTATTTCCCGGTCAATCTAAGCGACTCCCCTCATTTCCTTTAAATTCTGTACAGGAGAGGTACTTACACAGTCTTAGAAATTGCGAAAGGAGAAATAGTCTCTGAAGTCCAAGCTGAAAATCCAAGTGCGCAAAGTATGATTTCATGGAACTGCCAAAAGATCTCCACTTTGAGATGATGTAATGTTGACCAAGATGGTCACAGATCACCGCTGTGAACTGGCCACTTCCACCACCACAATTATTTGTGTCGGTGTGAAAACTGTAGGAAATAATCCCAAGTACAAGTAGCACAAAGTAACACAGAAATGAAAATACTACTAGTGCCAGAACAAAATATGCACACCAAAAATCACAGCAAAGTCACAGCAAAACAAAAGACATTTTATATCACTTTCATGATTATTGTCCAAATACCAAAGTTCAGAGTTTTGAATTTGTTATATTCGTAAGTTAGGATAATGTTAGGAGTTGCAAAATTGGGTGCTAAAACTAGCATGAAAGTGTACCATGTACTGTGGTGGATAATAAATTAATTATGGTAGTCTTGGGGTAAATTGAGCAATATGGGTAGCGACAAGTTGAGCTGGTGACTCAATTGACCTTACCATAAACCCCACCCGCATGACCTAGTAAACCAATCAAGACGCAAGACGTCACGTCAGTTTTAATATTGCGATATCACAATATTGCCTTTATCGTTACATCCCTAGCACTGGTGAAGTCACATAATCACGTGACGTAGGTGCAAATAGTCAATATTACCAAGATAACACATCCCGAAATATCTATTTGTATATTAGTCCAATCAAAAACCTAAACTACCTTTATGTAATGATTCTGCAAAAAAATGTGTCAAACTACCCTAGTCTCCCCTACATCGTATTGTCATTTTCAGGAATATACAGTATACTGTATGATTCAAGAAGGCTGTCTGGACTGGTATCCTGTATCTTGTCCCCCTTGATCATCTGGGCCACAGCTGCTTTCTGGAACATTTGAGGCATAAAAATAAATGGTCAAGATTGCCAGCATTATGGGGAAACTCCAGATTAAAAAAATACATAATAAATTTCCCATGAACTCTTGAGCACATTATGTAGTGTATGTTTGGTTTTCTTTACATGACTACAATACACAGAACCCAAAATATAATTAGTAGAATGTTGTATTTGTCACATTCCTGCACTTGGCAGTCTAGTTGGTTTGTGGTTTGAATTTTTTGATGTAATAGAGAAATGGAATTAAGTTCTATTGTAGTCTAATGTGTTTCTGTTTTTAATCAGGATCAGAAGCGCTATTGTCCTAAATGCGGTAATTACACCAAAAATTGTCACTCCTTCAATGTGAGTTTTTAAAATTGCATTATTTATTGGTTGGTTTGTCATTGAACACCTAGTTCTTCACTTACAGCTTACAAATGATATACTGTACGTCTTTTTGAATTGAACCTTGGACATTTGCGGAGCTAAATGGGGAAGTAACAAAGACATACTGTATACCTTACATTTCTCGAGTTAAAGGGTAATGAGCAAGGTCAAATTGAGCAAAATCTCAAATAAGCCTCATTTTATGCTTAGCAACATTTAAAGATTTGTGAGTTGATTTTGTGGTCGACTGGTCAGTCCCTGCCTGTGTTAGCTCGACCAGGCATGCAACACAAAAAAAAAGTACAGTAACAAACTAGGTTGTGTTGTGTGCTGTCTTCTTTACGAAGTGCTTGTGAATGCATCGTGGGAAGGGAGGGGGCAAGCACAGCCGTTTGTGTTGACAATAAAGATGTAAAACCAACGTCTGCTGTTAACTCTTTGACTGCCAAAAACGTTAAATAACGTTTAGTAAAATCCTACGGAGGAGCGGCAAAGACGTTCACCAAGTTTTTTTTTTTTTGGGAAACGGGTGGAGGAAAGCCTTGGCCAGCTGTGCTGAAAGTATCAAGCAGATCCAGTTAGTATAATGACTATTTTTGGCCCCTAGATGGCAGCGATGACTCTCTTTGGACAAGATCGGGTAGGTGTCAGTAGTAGAAGACGTGAGGCGGAGCTAGAGTGTTGAGGGGACAATGGCTGAGAAAGCGAAAATGGCGACCGGTGGCAAGTAGCTCACGCTTGATCGTTTTTTTCAAAGAAGAGAAGCATCAACCAGTGCTAAAGAGCACATTGATGACGACGATGATGATGATGGTGACTCCGAGGTTGACGCCGAAGTTGGAAGCGTTGACGCGGCGGCTATGATCACGTCATAAAGCCTCACCGGCTAGCGATGCTAACGCCGGAAAACGCGGAGCACAACCGAGCACTTCTGCACAGTAAACGTTCAATCGGACGACGAAGAGTGCCCCGAGTCCAATGCATATTCATCGGAGGAGTGGGTACAGTCTGATCACGGAGAAGACACTGGTTCTGGACTACGATGCCACCATGAATGGAGTGGATAAGATGGATCAACCACCCGGTACAGGAACTGAAGGACAATGAGGAAGCCAGACGTAACACCACCATAACGTCACCGTATCATGATCCTGAGAGTAGACTTGATGGCAACATGGCCAAACACACACTGCAGTATATACTTGCTATTCCCCGGAAAAAAAAGCCAGCAAAAAAGTGTAGCGTCTGCAATCGCAGTGAAACTAATCTGTTGTGCAAATCCTGCTGCGTCCCCTTGCACGCAGGGGAGTGTTACAAAAAGAAAAACTGTATTTGAAACATCCATACAATTGTAAATAGTACCACGGTTGCACACATTTGTAAATAGTTTGCCAAATTGTTTTGTCAAATTGTTACACTGTTGAATGTAAATAAACATATTTTGCTATCAAAAAACACTTTTTCATTGTTGGTGGTAGTGTTTTACAGAAGTAAAGCACTGTTTAGGTGTTTGTGGCATCATTCATGGGAAAAAAAAGGTGTCAAATTCACTAGAGTGCCTGAAATAATATCGTTTCACAAAAAGCTTGATTTCTCCGTATTTTGTTTCAAAACAGAGCATTTGGGTGAAACTAACCATGTTCTATTGTTGATTACTGAAAAACGGAATAAGGTAGAAACAAACTTTTTTTTCTGATGAAAGATGAGAGTCCAAACATTTGGTAGTATGTGTGTTTCCATAGTCCAAACACAAAATTTTCTGTGGACCTTGAAAGATCAGTCAAAATGCTTAAATCGGCTGGCACCCACGGCATCCCTTTTCTGAAAACGTCTGGCAGTCAAAGAGTTAAAGGCGAGATTTTTTTTGTTTTGACAATTTTTTTGTTTTGACAATTTCTGTTTGTAAAGAAACTATTTCTGTTTGTAAAAAAACATTTCTGTTTGTAAAAAAACAATTCAAAACGGACCCCTCCCATGGTTCAACCCTTGCCTCTGACCGCACTCAACCAAGCAAGCTACGAGAGTGAGTGACGAGGTATCTTGCAAATGGTCACATTATTGATCCGTGCACCGGACAAAACGATATTCGCCTTGTAACGATGGTGAAATAATCAGGACAAGTGTGGAGCTAACAACAGTTTTCAAGAATAAAACAGCAGGTTCAACTACCTCAACACAACAGCCAATAGCGCACTTAGCTTCCCAAACAAACAGTTTGTGATGCTTTCATGGCCCGTCCAGAGCGTTGGAAACTACCCAACCCGCAACCCACTCCCAAAGGTTACTACAGACTTTTGGCTTAGCTTTACTTATTGCCAGGTGTAAATATAAGGATATAAAAAAAAGTTCTATCCTCGTTCTATATTGCCGAGTTACCCTTGTCAATGTGACTTAGCCTAGCATGTCGCTAAATCAGCAAGCTTTTTTGTTTGGCACTTACCTGTCGAATAGCAAGCAGGCCGATTCTGCGTTGCTCTTCAGTCCAAGCCGCTCATTCAGAGCTCGCAAGCGGGTAAATGCCAAGCCAAGATTTACTCTTGTTTTCAACCGTGTGTATTATTCGCTGCACGTTATGTTGTGGTATACTTTTTTTTTTTTCACTCGAGTCACTCAACTCAACATCTCGTCTGCCTACATACAGTGACACGCCTCCTCCACCACCCGCTCTGCGATTGGCTGGAGAGTAAACAACTGTCTGTACACCTGCTGTTGGTAGAAATAGTGGTATTCCTGTTGCATTTGTTTAATATATGACCTTAGCTAAATAAATACACAAAACTAACTATCTGAAGTAAGTATCTGAACTATCCACTATCCAATGTAACAAAGAACAAATATTAAAAAAAATAATAAGAACAAAAAAAAATGCTTAACTCAAATACACTTTCCCTAACCATCTTTGTTACTGTAGTTACTATAAAATAAAACCCAAAATGTTGGTTCACGTAATGCAGAAGAATACCCCTGCCTGTACTGGTTTGGTAGGGATGCCGGAAGGGAATAAGGTCATAAAAATGAGACACAGGCAGGAAGTCTTTATCTTTAAATGGGTGCTTCAAGTCTCTCTCTCTCTCTCTCTCTCTCTCTCTCTCTCTCTCCCTCCCTCCAGTTTGAGACCAGACAGCCAACCTAACTTCGCTCATTAGTCAACACGTAGATCTGCACAACTGCAGTGAAATTAATAAATGACATACTAAAGCATAATCAAAATTCTAAGCACTCACTTTTTGTTGTATACTTTTATTTTTAGTATTGAAGTACATGTAATATCAGAAAATGTCTTTTGATAGTCTAGTACAGCAGATGTCAGATAATGTCACTTTTATCACATTCCAGTATTTTATTCAAGATTGTCCACCACAGGGGCCAATTGTATGTTTTTTCATGTATGGCCCTTTTCTGGGAACTATAGAAACAAAGCAAGACTGCTAAATTCGAATATTATCTCTTTTGTTTTTCCAGGAGTGGATATCCTCTATCAACTTGGGCTCACAGTTCAAACAACAACAGACAATCCATACGAACGAACTGCCAACCCTTCAACCACATATACCACTGTTCCCTCACCTATAAATCTCAATTTTTTTGGTCATGGGTTAATACTAGACTCAAACTCTCTTTATGAGGCTCCTGTGAGCAGACTTTTCCCTCCGGAGTTTGGTGAGGAGTTTTCTGTAGTTCTAAGTGTGAGCTCCTGGCGAGCAAACAACGCTTTTATTTTCAGTGTCCGAGATGGCAGAGACAGACTACATTTTGGCATTCAGCTCCTGCCGCGCAGAGTGGTCGTCTACACGGCAGAGAAGGCCGCCATCTACTTTACTTACAATTGGCATGATGGGCGCCAGCGCCCTTTTGCTCTTGGTGTTCGAGCACGCTCAGTGTCTTTTTATTCTGATTGTGGAGCAGTGCACCAGCGGGAGCAAACTCTGGGAAGGTCTCAGATACTTGGGAGTTCCGGTGGTCTCTTCAGTTTAGGGAGAATGAACCCCAAAGCTGCGACGTTCAATGGTCGAGTCTGCCAACTCGATATATATCCTGCAGCCCAAGCCGCTGCACATTATTGCAATTACCTTAGGAAACAGTGCCGGCTGGCCGACACGTACCGATCGTCTTTGGCACATCATGGTTTAGCTATGGAGGCAAAAGAAAGTCCTTCTAATACCGCAACAATCTCCTCTCTTGGAACAGCGAATACTAATCAAATGCATTCTAAGGAAAACGTGGCCTCTGACAGTGTGTTCAAGCTTTATTCAACCTCAAGCCCGATACCAGAAGCTCATCTGGAAGACCAGAGCCACATTGTGTTATCCTCACTTCACACTGACAGAACAAATTCAACTACTCACAGTGGGCAATCAGCTCTGGATTTCACCCTAACGGCAACCACATCCCAAAACGTATTGACGAAAGAAGTGACTTTTAAAAGGGAGTCTGATCAATTTGACAACAGCTCCAAGAACAAGAGAAAGTCCGTGGACCAGCAGCCCACTTATCCCACTCCAGGCCAGATTTCCCCAGTGAGACAAATTAATTTAAAAGATGGACTCAGGATCACTTCCAGAACCAACCCCGGCGACTCAAACGTTGGGCCTCAAGAAGCTCTGCAGCACTTGGAGATTCATCCAATTGTTAGTGGAAACACTTTGCATCATGAAAATAATGTCGACTCCTTAGAACAACTCCAACTGGATGGCAGCTTTGATGATGGAAACACACACGGATATGATTATGTGTACGAAGAGGAAGACCTCTTGTATGACTATGAAGACGGCTTACGTGGTCTGAAAGGAGAGCCAGGTCTTCCGGTGAGTAACTTCAGCCAATTTAAGCTTAAGTGTTTATGAGAGAGATTTCATATTTGATCCACATGTTCAAGAATTATCTTTGCATTTTTAGGGGCAAGACATTATATACCGTATTTTCACGATCATAAGGTGTACCGTATAAAAAGGCGCAGTCTCAGTTATGGGTGCTATTCCTGTATTTAACACACACATTAAGTGCACCACACTATTGGGCGCAGGCATGGTTAAACATAGGCTAGCAAAAAACATATGGTAGCATGCTTTCACTTGCTAGCGTATGTTTTTAAAAAGGCAGTGGAGTAAAAATGAGTTCAGTTGTACGTGAAGTACTTAACAATGTGCTCGCGTTACTCTTGAACAATCCTCAACCACAAATTCAACAGCTGCGCAAGTTCTCCATCAAACACGGCAGGTTCCGTCAACATTGTAGTATTGTCAGAGTTAATTTCGTTAGCAAGCGGCTCCTCAGAAATGATGCCGGCTATTGCAAAAGCTCGATTCGGGCAAGCAGATACGTTTAGCCCAAGCATGCATGCACAATCCATTCACAAATTGTGGCGTAACTTGCTCTAGTCTAGCAGTTCCATAAAGCGAAAACAATGAGCACCATGACGTCCTCCTGACTGGACAGGCATGAGAACCCAATAGACTCACATCATCTTTCAGTTGAGTCTTTCAGGTTCTCATGCCTGCCAGTCTTCAACCAGGGCCGGATTTCCTGTGTTTAAGCAATATGTCGGCACTGCTCCGTTCCGCTGTCTGTTGGCAGAAATGCTCCTACATAGACAGTCAAGCAGGGTGCTTACCGAAGTCAAACAACATTTAGATTTTGGAACTCAGTGCACACAAAAGGTGTATATTACTATTAGGCGTACCATTGATTTTTGAGAAAATTTAAGACGTTTAAGTGTGCCTTATAGTTGTGAAAATACGGTAATCAGTCTTCTTTCATGAAGGACTACAGAAATCAATGATCAACTACTGTTGATATGCTGAAATCAGAGGATTTGGACAATTTAAAATAAAAAATGGCTTAAACAATTACTCGCTTATTAAAATAGTTGTCGATTTGATAATTTGATAATCGATTACTTGCTGATTAATCGATAAGTTTTGACAACTCTACAATAAAGTAATAACTTAAGACAATAATACATTTGTATATACACCCAGCATGCATAGAAACATACAAAATAGGCCCTCTGAAAGCACTGTTCTTTTTACAAGTACAGTGTGTGCAAACTGTAAAAATAATATACTAGACCCTTGGCTGACATTTTTTCTTTTGGCTTTGACTTTTATGTGTGAAAGAATAACTGCTCTGAAGGATGGACACTTTAAATGTTGCTCTCCATTCAGCCATATAATTTACATCAAGCTGGTTGTCAGGTGAACATAATTTTAGAGAGCAGATTTTCAAGTACTGCTTGGGTAACGTTTCCATGAGCGCACAACATCAGATATTTCATCTTAACAACGTAAAACATTTGGACTCACCTGTCAGCTTCCTTTGTATTGCCTGCGGGCATGCAGGAGGGACATAGCTGAACTTGCCCTTGTTGTTTCAGCTTTCCCATTTTAGAATCTGAGTAATAGTAAGAGCATGGTATTTTTTTTCTATTATAAACATTATTTTCAATCTGGAAAATCTGATTCAGTTAAGTGTATGTAATGTAATGTGATAAAGATTGTGCTTTCGCATAAATATAGAGTTGGGCAATGGAAGAAACTGCATCAGTAATCACTTCTTGTAGGACATTGAGGAGAAACAGATCAAAGAGCCACTATGACCCAGATATTCTCATTTCACTGTAATGTCTTCAATAACATGGTTAAATTCAAACGAGTGTATTATGCACATTCTAATTGATCTCCTGGGTACAAGCTTAAACATCTGATGCAATCAAAATGACAACCCCCCCCCCCATGTGTGAATGTGACGTCTAGTAAGTAAGCGGTTTGTAGGATAATAATGATGGTGTCTACTGTATTAAGCACAGGATTTTTTTTTAAATGTATGAAGTCAAAATTTCATACAAAATATTGCTTAATTGGCCAAAGCACTTGGCCTTTTTCTGCTGTTATCTTTGATTGTATGTTTTGGCTACTTACAGGCCTGTTTTGAATGCAAGGTCAGTTGAAGTTCAGTGTCTCTGTCTGTCATGACCTCTGCGCTTGAAAAACAAAAAAGCTGGTTTCCTTCCTCAGGGGTAGTATTTCGCTGCCTTACAGGCATGCTTCCAAGTTGGCTGTACAGTTCAGCAGGTTGACCCTGCTCTCTGTAAATCTGTAATCTTGAAACACACACTTGATCTTGAGTTATTCTTACACATTCATTTTTCTTTTTATGTGACAATAGTTTAAAATAACAAATACAGTACATGAAGTAATTTCCCAGCTACTAGTTATGAATTCTGAAGCAAACATGATAGTATGTGTGTTTTCAGTTTATAATCCAACAATCTTTCAAAGTGAGTCCTTCTAGTCAGGATGCTGCAGCTGCAGCATAATTAGCATGTAATAGCGGTAACATTAGTCTTCTGTGACTGTCCATGATCTCACCCTTTATTGTGCAATAAAAGTCTAATTAATTCATTCCTATTCTGGGAATAGGGTTTCCCTTGCTTATGCTGTTTGAAGTTGAACTGGAGTCTTTCAAAGCTGACTGCAGTGCTGGTAAGAGGCAGGGCACACTGCTGTGGTTGCCAGTCAATCGCAGGGCTACTATAGAGAAAAAATAATAATTCAGGATGACATCACATTAGTGTTTAGTACATTCAGTTGATTACCTGGATAAGGGCCACAGTGAGAACATGCAAACTCCACACAGATCAATGAAAAACAAGGAGAACAATATTGAAAACGAGTGTTGAGACTACAATTTCAATATCTCTACATTTTTAATTGTTTATTCTTTGTCATTGTTGTTGTAACTCAGTCAATATATTTGGTTGTATTTGGCTTTCACTAATGAGATTGCTGTAATGTTGATCTGCAGTCCATTGTACTATCGACAAAAGGTCAAAATATTAGCACTCGTGCAGTTCTGTAGCTGATGATCAAGTTTTCGATGCATACTGTTCTACATGCAGTATCATATAGTAGGGGTTCTCCAATTTTTTGGGTCCAGGGACCTCTCACGGAGAATATTTTTTTCCAAGGACCGTCTCATAATCCAAACATCAATTAAACATAACTGTCAAGTGTACCCATAAATGACAAATCAAGTTGATTTATATAGCCCTTAATTACAAAATAGTCTCAAAGGGCTTCACAGGCCCACAATAATAAACAACATCCTCTGATCTCAACCCCTCAAGTGGGCAAGGAAAAACTAAAAAATCCCATATGTGTGGAAAAGAAAGAAAGAAGAAGAGTCCTTGAGTTACCGGCGGCTGTTGCTTTAGCATTCCTGCTGTATCAAATTAGTACGGTTAGGGTTTTAGGGTTATTTTTAGTAAGACAGGTCATTATGGCGAAATAATTAGATTTAGCTCAAATTTGAGCTTCTTTGGGTTTCAGCAAGATATCGCCCAATGCCTGACAGAAGACCTCTGTCGCATTCCATTTGCACTCAAACTTACACATTTTTTATTTTTTATTTTTTATTTAGTGTTTTAAGATTTGGGTTTGTTAACCAGAGAGTAAGTCTCTTATAATGAGTTTTAAGTCTTAATGGTGATATAGAATCGAGGGCATTCTACAGAACAACATTAGAATAATTCGTCAGATCATGAATTGAACCAGTATAAGAAGAAAGGAAGCAATTGCCAAACGCAGTAGCTCAGGAAGCATTGCGACTGCTATATCTTTGGTTGTGGTCAGTCACTGAGCCGAGACTTCAAATTTTATGAAGTAATACCATCTGAGATTTATATGAATGTTAAAGTCACCCAAAAATAATAATACAGGGTGACACAAAAAACAAACAAACAAAAAAAACTGGAACTTTTTAACCATTCAATAAAACCGAGAGTGATGGAAGAAAAATGTGTTATTCATATAATTGAAACCTTAAAACATGCCATTTACAATCAGCTAAGATGTTGCAGTGGTCAATGAAGAATCTCAACAGCAGATTTCAATGGATTCGTACAGGAGGATGCCATCTACATAACGTAATAAAAAAAATAAAAAATAATTCCAACATTGTTTCTAAAATGGCATGTTTTAAGGTTTCAATTACTATGAACACAATATTTTTTTCCCATCACTCTTGGTTTTATTGGATTGCTAAAAATTCCCCATTTTTTGTGTCTCCCTGTATTACCGGTACTGTAGTTAATAATATTATTATCCCTCCGGTCCCCCTTTTTAAGAAGGGGGATCGGAAGGTGTGTTCCAACTATAGAGGGATTGCACTGCTCAGCCTCCCTGGTATTCTATTCAGGAGTGCTGGAGAGGAGTGTCCGTCGGGGAAGTAGATTCTCGGATTCAGGAGGAGCAGTGTGGTTTTCGTCCCGGCCGTGGAACAGTGGATCAGCTCCACACCCTTAGCATGATCCTTGAGGGCGCAACCAGTCTACATGTGTTTTGGGGACTTGGAGAATGCATTCGACCATGTTCCCCGGGGATTCTTGTGGGGGGTGCTTCGGGAACACAGGGTACCGAGCCACCTGTTACTGGCTATTTGGTCCCTGTACGACCGGTGTCAGAGTTTGGTCCGCATTGCCGGCAGTAAGTCAGATTCGTTTCCACTGAGGGTTGGACTCCAGTTGTTCATAACTTTTATGGGCAGAATTTGTAGGCGCAGCTGAGGTGTTGAGGGGGTCTGGTTTGGTGGCCTCAGCATTGCATCTCTGCTTTTTGCAGATGATGTGCTGTTGCTGTTGGCTTCTTCAAGCTGCGATCTCCAACTCTCATTGGACCGATTCACAGCCGAATGTGGAGCGGTTGGGATGAAGATCAGCACTTCCAAATCCGAGACCATCGTCCTCAGTCTGAAAAGGGTGGAGTGCCCTCTTCTGGTCGGGGATGTGATCCTCTCCCAAGTGGAGGATTTCAAGTAACTTGGGGTCTTGCTCACGAGTGAGGGCAGGATGGAGCAGGAGATCGACAGACGCATTGGTGCAGCGTCTACAGTGATGCAGACTCTGTATCAGTCCGTTGTGGTAAAGAAGGAGCTCAGCCGAAAGGCAAAGCTCTCAATTTACCGGTCAATCTACGTTCCTACACTCACCTATGGTCACGAACTGTGGGTCGTGAACAAAAGAACATGATCCTGGATACAAGCGGCCAAAATGAAATTTCTTCACAGTGTGTTCGGGCTCTCCTTAAAGACAGGGTGAGAAGCTTGGTCATGTGAGAGGGACACGGAGTCGAGCCGCTGCTCCTCCGCGTTGAGAGGAACCAGTTGAAGTGGCTCAGGCATCTGGTTCGGATCCCTCCTGGATGCCTCCCTGGAGAGGTGTTCTGGGCATGTCCCACCAGCGGGAGTCCCCACTATGTCTCTCGGCTGTCTTGGGAACACCTTGGGATCTCGCCGAAGGAGCTGGTTGAAGTGGCTGGGGAAGAAGGAGGTGTGGGCTTCCCTGCTAAAGCTGCTACCCCTGCGACCCGACCCCAGATAAGCGGTAGATAATGGATTGAGGGATGGATGGATTATTTTCGATTATTATGTTTGAGTCACTACTGCCCGAAGCCAGCTGGGATAGGCTCCAGCACCCCCGCGACCCTTGTGAGGAAAAGCGGCCAAGAAAATGGATGGATGGATGGATGTTTGAGTCACCAAGTTCAGGAAATTCATCTAAAAAACCAGAGTAAGGGACAGGAGGACAATAAAAAACAGCAAAAATAAAATGGCTGTGAAGCTGTAGAGTGCATGAGAACCTCAAATGTTTTAAAGGTGTTGTTAGAGCCATAAGGGCTAAGTTTCAGAACAGATTCAGAAACTAGAGTGAATGTTTAAACGTTTGCTGCTAGCTAGACATGATGCACACCTGGAGGGAAGTCAGATTTTTCTGATGATGCGTCACGATCATATCAGAGCATGTCATTAGCCCAAAACTGGCTTTAGTGGAGGTTGACACTTTTCAAAGTCTGATAGTAACAATCTCTTCTGCAAAATGTAACTTCACCTGTACTGCTGAGACCTTCACAAAAATAGCTTTTAGCTGAATACAGGCTCCCGTCTTTGAACCTGGAGGCTCTTAAATAAATATTGCACATATCACTGTGGCGGCTGGGACAGTGAATTGCATGTTATTGCTTGCCATTAACATACTCTAACTCTCTTTTCTTTCTTCCCTCTAATCTCTCTCTGTCTGTCTCTCTCACTCTTTTCTAGGGTCCTCCTGGTCCCTCTGGTTTGCCCGGTCCTCAAGGAGCAAGAGGCTCTAGGGTGAGTAACATTTGCAAACTCAGCAGGTTGACCATGTCAAAGTCCAATATAGGAGACAACATTAAGAGATTCAAAAATAGAGTTTTTTTTCTTTCTTATTTAAACACTTCACAAAGGAAAAATCCACATACTATAAGTTCATGAATTCAGGACTGTACATTAATTGAATACATGAAACTACTGGTGTGTGCAAAATATCAAAAATTCAGGTAAACAGCAACACAAGTGTCATGAAAAAACATTATATAATAATATTGCATGTTTAATTAATAATAGTGTACTATGAGTATTAAAACTTACACATTGTTTAGTTGGTCAGGACTGACTCTTCCCCACACTCAATCATTTGGTTAACTTCGGGCAAACTTTAATTAAAATTGGTGTTTTTTTGTGTTGTGTTGTGGTGAGTTTGTTCCTGTTACCGATCATCATAGTGTGATTCACGTGAGTCACATTTACGATGGGTATGCAACATGTCTATTTACACTGTTGTTGATGTTATTCCTTATCGCCACTGGGTCGTTTCCTTTTACGTTCAGACCTCTAAATCACACCCTTTCTTACATGAATTATCTGTGAAAATACAGTGGAACCCAAATTAAGGAATTTAATCTGTTGTGAGCCTGCTCCTATCTGAAATAAATGGAAGTAGAATTACCATAAAATCCCGTGAATGAGACACATTTTTTTCCCTTATAAAATTATCCAAAATTGTCCCACCATACTATTCATTCATAAAAAACAATGAAAATTAAATAAAATAAAAAATTAATTTTATAGACGCTTACCATTACCTAGATGTTTTAGGTGGGGAAAAAAAGGCATACTTACATTCTGTAACAATCTGTAGTATTACCTCTTTGTTTTGTTGTGGCAATTTTTGCCATGGACCTGAGCAGTTGTGTGAACTAGGACTGTTACCCTTTATCGTGAAAAGTACATGTGGACATTCAGTGCATTTTTGCTGCCTACTTGGCTATCCAATAGCTGTCTGTCGCTTGGCCCACACCATCACGTGTTGCCGTTACAATTCCAACATGATATTAAATGTCTAGGGTTGCAAATTTATGTAATTAATGACCTCATTTCAAAAATTGTTTGTGTGAATAGACCATGAGCATAACTAGTCAAGCTAAAAGTAGCAACATTGTTCATGGTATCCAGGATGGAGCACGCAGCCAGTGGTGAAGCCAACTTCAAAATAACATCTTTCCAAACGCTGACCTTAGTGCCTTGCTCACTTTTATTTTGAAGTTGTTCAGCGTGGCAGCGTGTTGCGGCACGACCGCTGACTTGACAAATTTTTTGAGTCACGCGGTGTCTTGCAAATTTTTGCCACCGACATCAACAACACAACTTTGTCCTGAAACCAAGTTCAATCTCCAATTCAGGACACAAAAAAACTACCGGTACTTAATTATGCTGACATAGTAATAATAATGCATCAGATTTATATAGATAGTGTTTTTCTATCTAATCAGATTCTCAAAGACGCTTTATAATGGAATGGAAACGTTGTTCATGCACTTACACAACCACACTGTGGTGGCAGTAAGCTACCTAAGTAGCCACAGCTGCCCTGGGGCAGGCTGACGAAAGTGAGGCTGCCAGTATGCTCCTACGCCTAACATTCGCACCTACCATACACCAGTGTGAATAGCACTGGAGGCAATGTGTTTGAAGTGCCTTGCCCAAGGACACAACAACACATGACTTGGGTAGAGAGGGGATCGATCAGCCGACCTTTTGTTACTGAAGGACCGTCTCTACACCCTGAGCCACGGCAGCCACAGTATTATACAGTGCCTGTTGCCAGCATTCAGCGCCAGCTCCAGCGTTAGCCGCTAATTGTTAGCTAGCCTGCAGCAGGCAAGACGGCAGGAGCCATCGGATTACTTTTCAAAGGCACTATGATAGGCCCTGCATGGATTGATGCTGACAGCCTGACAGGCTGATCTCTTCCTAACTCAAAAGGTGCTGTTGAAAATGGCAAAGTCGTTATTAAATATTAGCATTAAACAACTAGCTTGTTTCACTTTCATTAGAGAGTAACCGAGGGAAAAAAATGTTGGCCAGAATAAAAAATGATGCCAGCAAATCAGGGAACCACATTATACACAGAGAAAAAGCAGTTTTTTTAGGTTGATTTTGGGGGGGGGGAGTATACACTAGATTTTACGGTAATCAGTTCCAGAGCCAGAAACAAGTCACCTAGGGCAGACGGCTAGCAAGTAGCTGAGTGTGTGTGGTCCCTGGCACCTATGGGCTGAGCATGCCATAGAGACACTAGGCAGAAAGCCTCTGACTTTCTAGTTTCTAGGGCAGTGGTGACCAAACTCGGTCCTCGAGGGCCCTAAATCTGCAGGTTTTGGCTGTTTCTTTTCTTCTCCAACACACCTGAAGCTCATCAGCAAGCTCTGCATGAGCCTGATAACGATCCTGTTCATTGTATCAGGTGCGTTGGAGCAGGGAAACATTCAAAACCTGCAGGATCTGGCCCTCGAGGACCGAGTTTGGACACCACTGTTCTAAGGCTTTCTAATAGCACTATTACTTGCACTTTTCACTTTATTAGGAGCCACGCTAACAGCTGATTTACAACAAAACTAAACTATTCGAACGTCATTCAAGCTGATCACTATGCATGGATGCTCTGTTCGCTGAAAGTTTGCTGTAGTTCGTGAACCACAGCAAACTCTAGGGTTCCACTGTTCTGTAATTTTGTACGCCAGCCAGCACCACTTGTCAGCCATACATGTCGTAATATGATGGTTATGATCATGATTACTTTTCAAAGGCATAAAACCATATGCCTGTTTTGCTTCCTCTGTGCTGGCTTCTTACGATGATGGACATGAGAACAGCTGGTCAAAAGTGAAACATGTCTACTCGTAAAAGGTTGGAGAACACATGGAAACCTTCTGAGTCATGAAGCAGAGACAGAGCGAGGCTTGGAGTTATTATGTGGTCGGAAGCTTAGGGCAGTGTGCGGTCAGTCTGGGGTTTTGTCTCTGCTAGCTCAGCATAGTCTGACAGACTTATACTGTTTCAAACCGTTATCAAAGCGTTTAAAGTATGCCGCAGGATATGGAGGAGGCATTTGTCATGGAAACAAACAAGGTTACTTTGAAGGTGCCGTTTAAGGTTTCCAACCATGTTCTTACATGCTAATAGTGAATGATTCTGCTGTCAAGGCTTTAATGAAAAATAAGCTGCTGCCTTTGTTTATATGCTTCCTTTTTGTCACAAAATTGCTGTTTCCTGAGATCATTTACCGAACTGTACTAAAAATAATAATATTTGGCTGTATTATTGTTAGTCCAAACCTTGATAAGTTCAAATACAAGTTCATGTGTATTATTACTTAGAAAAAAATATAAATAGTGCATAACAAGCTTTATACCACAGCTGCCTTAAATTAACACCTGGTATTTATTATGAATGTATGTTTCTTTAATTGTTAAGCGTGAACATCAATAAGTTATAGTAGAATCTTTTTTTTTTTTAAACCTGAATTCTATTTTTAATACTATATTAAATGTTTATCCAGGGATTTTTCCTTCCAAAGAAATGGCAAAGCTCATAGTTCTTGAATTTTCCTGATTAAGATGTCAAATTATAATTTGTGAGGTTGCACGTTAAGCTTGATTCATTTCTCACTTCTTAGAAAACCTCGACGATCTAGGCTTTGTCAATTCTGTTCAAAATGGTAAAATATCAACAGCCAGCACTTATATTTTTGTTTTAAACACATTTTTCAAAAATGTCTTGAATATTTACAGCAAATTTTCTCATGTTTATGACTTGGTGTAATAAATGTGTGTATTATCTATTGGAAATAAATAATATTGACATATACTCGTTTATGGGAAAGCACTTTTGACAGACTGAAATAAAACTGAATGAAAGAGAAAGATGTTTCTTCCAGGCCCTTGGCTAAAGTGGAGTGCAAGCCTGGCCTGTAAGCAGCAGGGATGCAGATGTGCAGGAATGTAGCCTATTTATTGTGTGTGGCTGTGATTGTGTCTTTCATTGTTTGTTTGTTTGTGTGTGTGTGTGTATGAGTGTGTGTGTGTGGGCGTGCGGTTTGCTTTAATTCTCACATACCTGAAGTTAAAGGAATGAAATGCCTTAGGTGCACCAAGAATTGATGCCGAGGAAATTTATGAATGATAATTCAAGTTGAACAAACATACTGTAGTTAAACAGCAGTATAAAATTACACCCTAAAACACACAGTTAAAATAAAGTGCACATAAATTAAAATCCAAAATTAAACATGAACCACAACAACAGGAGAAAATAATAATAATAGTAATAATAATAATAATAATAATAATAATAATAAATTAATTTTCTACTTAAGTATTCTTGTATCTAATTAAAAACATTCAACCAATTAGTGACCTGGAAACCCTCCTACTGTACACCACCTCTATCTCGTCTGCAGTGTTGGGAATGTTATTTTAGAAAAGTACTTTTTTACTCATTACTTTCTAACAAAAATAACTGAGTTAGTAATTGAATTACTTCATAATAAAAGTAACTCGTTACCAGGCAAAGTATTTTCATTACTTTAAAAAAATGGTTTATATAAAATAATTAGGATTTTTTTTACCTTATTATTACTATTATTATTATTAGATTTTTATTTTTTATACAAGGAATTCAAATTATGTCCAGGCTATATAGGGTGTTTTCATTTATTTTAGTAAAATATGTATGTCACACAAATACCTAACTCTATAGTGACACATACCATATATATACTGTATGTTCTACCACTGCCATTTACCACATCAATCAGAATAAAAATAAAATAAATACTGGATAAATTGTGATTTGTGGCACATATGTCACCCATGTGTAATTTGTGGACGGTTGTAGCACAGACGGTTAATAAGAGAAATACAATTGTTGGCGCTATTAATTAAACTAGGTGTGTGTCGCTGTGTGACTTATCTTTATCACTGTCATGGTGCTTCTGTAGTTGTGATGTCCTGTAATGGTTCTTGGTGGAACAAATTGTCAACAAATCGCTCTTCATGGGACGTGGACTTCCTAAAATGCTTACATCATGTTCATTGTGATAGAAGACACGTTGAGACCCGCTTCCCGCGGTACCTCCAAAATAAAAGTCACTACTCATTCCTGCTGTCAAGACACCATTATTGTGACGAGATGCGACAACAACAGTGCCTCTAACTGTGCGCAACATATATTTTAATGAATGGACTTACCGGAATCTACCTAAGCTTACTTTGAGGCTTGAAATAAATAAATAAATAAATTGTAATGTAACAAATTTCACATATAATAACAATAATGGTGTTTCAAATATGGGGAAAATAATTAGAGTAGTCCGTTTATGAAAAAACGCCATTATTCCCAACATTGCTCGTCTGTGACTTTATCCTAAACTGTTACAGTTCTAATGTTAAATGCCTGCTGGTCCACCAGCTGCCTGTTGGTGGTCTCAAGATGTATGAAAATGTGGTAAGATCTCCCAGAGGAGAAATAAAAATATGCTCCTTCTGCATTTACTTAGCGGAAATCCAGGGTTTAATCCCTATCATTTCACAGTCTAACATGTAAAATGTTTTTTAAGTATCCACTGACCATTATAAGGGTGCCAGGGTGCTGAAACTGTTAATCCTACGATCACAGAGTGTTTGACGTTATTCGCATTGGCTGTGGCTGATGGTTGAATGTAAACAAACAACTGCACTTTTGGCAAGTAACCTTATTGCTGGTGTGTTTAAAGGAGGTACGAGGACTCCACCTGACATCAGTGATTCTGTATACTGACACACAGTAGGCACCGCATACCTCAGCGGATATAGTCAAATTTACTCTACAAAATTTACTGAGTACTTCCTTTACCTGCAGTAAATTATAATTATTCATATTTGGCCCAAATCCGACTTAGTCATATACAGTTATCACAGTTGTAATCTTTAATTATTTGTATTTATTTATTTAATTAATTATTTATCATTTTGTTCAATAACTGAGGCCCGTATCAAGTTTCCTAAGAGAAGGTGTGATGACAGAATTTCTTGGGCATCAGTATGAAGAATAATATTAATCCAATAAAAATAATCTGTAACAAATCATGTTATTGGTTTGAGGTGATATCACCCACCAGGATGTTTCCAACAACATGCCACAATCATGCCTTCATGTAGCAGCTGGTATTCATTGCTGTATATGAGTCATCTTCTCTACTGGGCTGTTATCAGTGACTAAACATAACTGCGTTTACCGCGTTCTCGCTCTGATTTTTTCAGGGTCCCGATGGTCCACCTGGAAAGCCTGGACCAGCAGGACCACCTGGACCCAAGGTGAGCTTTTTGACAGTTTCTGCATCGTATATGGAGGGGAGTGAGACAGGTAGGTTTCCTATGAGCCAGAAGACACTAGCCAGAAATGGTTTATGTATACTCGGCACCAACAATTCAGTCCACCCATGGCAGCAATTTCGTTGTTGCAATAAAAGTGTAATGAAGTTAATTATATTTTATTTTGCACCACTTGCAAATAGCTTCGTCTTACATATACAAATGAAGGAATAAACACTGAGTTAACCATCACATGGAAGTGTGGGGGATGTTCACCATCATTTGGCAGGCCCACCTGCCAATCACTATTCAGGGAAGATAGCAGTGTCATTAACTGACAAATAACAGGACATTGTAACAGCCTGAGGACGTGCATTTTGACTCCTTGTTTGTAAAAATGTGTCTGTTGTGAAACTGAGAACCCTAATCTGTGTCAAATAAGCAAATTGCTTGTCCCGGTTGTTGAATGTCTGAATGTGCTTCAACTTCCCAGTATATAATCACTTGGCATAATAGTGATCAGTAATGGTAAACATTTTTCAAGTCAGGATTAAACAATAGACTTAATTAGGAATTGGTTGTTATTAAGTTGTGCTCACTAAAAAGACAAATTGTCCTACCTATGTACTGCATGTTTTGGCAAAGGTCTCACTCGTTTGCTCAGGTCTCAGGTAATGTTGCCGCTCAACTGTTTTCTGAGTTTGGACGTGATGTTCACAAGCTGAGCCATGATTGGTTGAACCTGAGCCTTGAGCAACTGTGATGCCATTTTCAGTTGACAGCAAGTAACAAAATGGCCACCCACTGAAATGGTTAAAAATGGCTGGATTTTGCTGCTTTAGGAACGTGACTTCTGTCAACAACTCAGCACACCTTTGACTCACGGTGCAGCTGTAATTCAACACAGTAATTCAACACATCAATAAGCCCAACTACGTAACATTATCAACAGTGTCGAAATCATGCCTATACACAAGCGGAGGGTCCTGAGCAGCCACCATTTCCAACTCCTATGATGCAATGCAATATGCATTTATAAGAATTTAATTACTTTACATATGAATGTGTTGATATTTTCTAAACAAAAATAATGACTTCATACCGTTATAAAATTTAGCAGCATATCGAAAGCCAGAACAATGGGTGTGCCTAATATTGCGGCCGGACTTCATCAGTTGCCATATTAGTGAATGCATCCAGTTGTTGTGCAGCTCTTTGTGATGGGGTGAGGTGATATGCTCGTTGAGTTGACTTTAATGTGAGCGGGCAAGCTAGGGCCTGATTGTTGCCAAGCTTGTTTTTCTATATGAAGGGTTGGGTACAACGTGTGTGCAAGATCCAGAAACATCCATTCATCCATTTTCTGTAGCCTTTGTCGTCATTTAGGTCTGAGTGAGCTGGAGCCTATATCATCTGACTGTGGGAAAGAGGTGGGGTACACCTTGGAATTCTCACCAGGAGGCAGCTCGATAAAATAGCTGCACGGATCTTTCATAAACTAGGATCTTTTGTAGCCATAGCTTTACTTGAATTAACTTTCAAAGCTCAATTTGTTGATGTTTTAAAAAGACGTTTGCCTCTGGTTGCCTTATTCTACTACTGTAGAAGTAGTTGTACCTTTAGCAATAAGGCAATTTTGATGAGATTCTTTCTGGTACACTTCTTTTCCTTTCAGCTTTTCCCTTCAGGGGTCGCCACAGCGAATCAGTTACCCCCATCTAACCCTGTCCTCTGCATTCTCTGCTCTCACACCAACTCTGACTTTATCTCCAAAGCCTCTAACGTGCTGTCCTTCTGATGTACTCATTCCTGATTCTATCGATCCTGGTCACTCCCAAAGAGAACCTCAGCATCTTCATCCATGCCACCTCCAGCTTGGGCTCCTGTGTTTTCCTCAGTGGCACTGTCTCCAGACCAAGCAACATCGCTGGTCTCATCACAGTTTTATAAACCTTTCCTTTCATTTTAGCTGAAACTCTTCTATCACACATAACACCTGACACCTTTTTTCCCCACCTATTCCAACCTGCCTGCACACGCATCTTCACTTCTTTTCCACACTCTTTATTGCTCTGGACTGTTGACCCTAAATACTTAAACTCCTCCACCGTCTTGGTCTCTTCTCTATGTAACCTCACTCTTCCACTTGGGTCCCTCCCATTCACACACAGATACTCCATCTTGCTATGGCTAACCTTCATTCCCCTCCTTTCCAGGGCAAACCTCCACACCTCTAGCTTTTCCTCCACCCGTTCCCTGCTCTCACTACAGATTACTTTGTCATCTGCAAACATCATTGTCCATGGAGATTCCTTTCTAACCTCATCTGTCATCCTGCCCATTACCATAGCGAACAAGAAAGGGCTCAGAGCTGATCCCTGATGTAGACCTACCTCTACTTTGAACTCCTCCGTCACACCTACAGCACACTTCACCACTGTCTTACAGTCCTCATATATGTCCTGCACCACTTGAACATACTTCTCTGCCACTCCAGACTTCCTCATACAAAACCATAGTTCCTCCCTGGGCACCCTGTCGCAAGCTTTCTCTAGATCTACAAAGACACAATGCAGCTTCTTCTGACCTTCTCTGTACATCTCTATCAACATCCTCAAAGCAGATACTGCATCTGTAGTACTCTTTTTTGGCATGAAACCATACTGCTGCTCACAAATGTTCACCTCTGTCCTCAGTCTAGCTTCAACTACTCTTTCCCATAGCTTTATTGTGTGGTTCATCAGCTTTATTCGTCTGTAGTTACCACAACTCTGCACGTCTCCCTTGTTCTTGAAAATGGGCACCAGCACACTTCTCCATTCCTCACGCAACCCTTCACTATCTAAGATCCTGTTGAACAACCCTGTCAGAAATTCGACTACTACCTCTCCTAGACACTTCCATACCTCTACAGGGGTATCATCAAGACCGAGTACCTTTCCACTCTTCATTCTCTTCAATGCACTTCTCACTTCATCCTTACTAATCTTTGCTACTTCTTGGTCCACAGCAGTCACCTCTTCTACTCTTTGTTCTCTCTCATTTTCCTCATTCACCAATTCTTCATAGTATTCTTTTCATCTTCCCACCACATAACTGGCATCTGTCAACCCACTTCCATCCCTATCCTTTATTACCCTAACCTGTTGCATGTCCTTCCCATCTCTGTCTATTTGCCTTGCCAACCTGTATAAGTCTCTCCCTCCTTACTGTCTAAGCATACAAGTCATCGTAAGCCCTTTGTTTGGCCCTTGCCACTTCTACTCTCACCTTACGCCACATTTCCCTGTACTCCTGTCTACTTTCTTCAGTCCTCTCAGTATCTCACTTCTTCTTAGCTAACCTCTTTCTCTGGATCCACTTCTGCACCACATTCCACCACCAAGTCTCCTTTCCTTCTAGATGACACACCAAGGACTGTCCTACCTGTCTCCCTGACCATTATAATAATTAATAATTGATTAAATGATCCGGTTTTGCACTGAGGCACGATGTCGTCTCAGGTATCTGAATATTTCTGCTCTGCACTTTATTAATGACCAGACCTTAAGTTGCGCTTAGTCTTTGTTGTACTATGTCCTACACTGTGTCAAATGTTTATACTGGGTTATTTTATGGGTATTTATGTTTTGGGATTTGGCACTTTACCAACTCGGCTGAATGGACGCTCCTAACAAAGTTTCATTGTTCCCTTGTGACAATGACAATAAATATTCTGAATCTGAATCTGATCACGTTTGGTGTAGTTGTCCAGTCATCTGGAAGCACTTCCTGACCATCCAGAGCCTGTCTCAACTCCTTCCTGAAAGTCATACAACACTCTTCCTTTTTCAGCCTCCACCACTTTGTCCTCTGCTCTGCCTTTGCCGTCTTTGTCTTCCTCATCTTCAGAGTCATCCTACACACTGCCATCCTATACTGTCTGGCTACACTCTCACCTACCACTACTCTGCAGTCGCTGATCTCCTTCAGATTACACCGTCTACACAAGATGTAGTCTACCTGTGTACTCCTACCTCCACTCTTGTGGATCACCCTGTGTTCCTGTCTCTTCTGGAAGAAAGTATTCACTACAGCCATTTCCATTCTTTTTGCAAAATCAGCCACCATCTGTCCTTCTGTTCCTCTCCTGGATACCAAACTTGCCCATCACCTCCTCATCACCTCTGTTACCTGCACCAATGTGTCTATTGAAGTCTGCACTAATGACAATTCTAGGGATCATCATTTCATCAAGGTCCAACCAAAAGTTTTCCTTCTCCTCCAGCTCACATCCTACCTGTGGTGCATACCCACTAACAACATTGATCATCACACCTTCGATTCCTAGCTTCAGGCTCATCACTCTAACTGACACTCTTTTTACCTCCAGGACATTCCTATTAAACTCCTCCTTCACAATAACTCCCACTCCATTCTATCTACACCATGATAAAATAACTTGAACCCTGCTCCTAAACTTCTAGCTTTGCTCCCTTTTCACCTGGTCTCCTGAACACACAGTATGACCACCTTCCTCCTGTGCGTCATGCCAAGCAGCTCTCTCTATTTTCCTGTCATAGTTCGAAAATTGAGGTCCCTACTCTCAGTCCTAAACTCTTGGTGTTCCTCTTCTCTTTCTTCCTACGAACACACCTTCCTCTTCTCCTTAAACCAACAGTAGTCCAGTTTCCACCGGCACTCTGTAGGTCAACAGCACAGATGGCGGTTGTTGTTAACCCGGGCCTCGACCGATCCAGAATGGAAGTCATATATTTGATTCACATGTTTGATTTGGCTAAAGTTTTACGTCGGATGCCCTTCCTGACACAACCCTCTGTATTTATCCGTGCTTGGGACCGGCACAAGAAGACACTGGCTTGTGCCCCCTTACGGCTACATTTCTCTTTCTGGTACACAGTGTCTGTCAATGAATACAACAGGCAGATTTTGGCAAGATCGAGGCAAGATAATGAGCCAATAATGTATACGGGTACACGGAAGCATCACTAATCAGTCAATTACACAAACAGGAGAAGTTTCTGGTAGAAGTTCCCACTTTGATAGCAGATGTAACTGACACATTGAGTCTACCAGCAAGGATGTGGTCAGGTTGTTGTGACGGTGGCTCAATGTACGTCCACATTGTTCCTCTCATTTTACTTGTAAATGTTATTCAGCGTGGCAAGAAGAGAATGACCCTGCTGATTTAGCAGACCAGGGGTGTCAAACTCATTTTAGTTGCGGGCCACGTTGTAGTTATAATTAATTTTCCACAAATCTATATTTTTAGTCAGTCCACATGTTGGGATTATTTTTGCAAATTACTAACCAATGTAAAGTGTTGAAAATGACATGACTTGCACTCTTTGGCAATGCAATGTTTATGGTTGTACAAACTGAAAAGTAATGATTATGGAGTTTCAAAGATTCTGCCCAACACCAGTCATATACAGTACACAACAAATTCATGGATAAATCAGTTTGAAATCAGAATTCAACTCATAACAGTTAGTTCAAGTAAGGGACGTGTGTATTGTTTTATATCATGTATTTGTGAACTAATAGAATGCAACAATTTTGAAGCACACATACTACGGTGCCTCAGAGAGATCATACTTTGCAAGGCTACCACTTATTACTACTGATTATTATTTGGAGTGAGTGAGAAAGTAAGCAAGAACTTGTTGGAATTGCTAACAAGAGCGGTTAGCAAGAACTAGCTTGAGTAGTTAACAAGTGCGGCTAGAAAAACTAGCGAGAGCAAAGCAGAGAGAACCAAGCAGCAGGAGCCCGAATCACGAGACTCGGCGATGACCACCCGCAGGCCCCAGCTGTGGAAGGTAAGCAGTGGTCGACCAATTGGGTCTGACACTAGCTGCAAGCACCACCAGAGGCTAACTACGTTTGTGAAGGTCTTCTCCTTCGAGTATCCGTAGCAGAAAGATGGCAGCAAAACAGGTCAGTCTCCTGTAAGGTGCGGCAAGACCTACCGTATGTAAAATAATTACTAGACGTACGCTTATATCAAAAATTCAACACTGATCTGATAGAACATCTTTTTTTGTGTGCATATTATTGAAATTATTAGTGGGTTTTTAAAATGAATTAATTATTAGTTCACTAGATGCTAAATAATACATACTGTCCCTTTAAAATGGTATTTGGTAACAAAAAAATATTTTGCAAAATCAATGTTATTAATTATTTTTTACATATGACAATTTGAAATTTTGGTACAGACTTTTCATGGAAGTTGACAAGCTTGATTTGCTTTCGTAAAATAATAAACTAAAATTAGATTGACCTGTGCCTTACATTGGTCACCAGTCATGCACATTGCAATTGAAAATGGGGCACTTAATGGCAAATGATCCTATGCCAGCTTCATGAAAGTTAGCTATGTCAACGCTAGCAATGGCCCACTTGTGATATTGTCCCTTTAATGTTCTTGTTTTCTAGCCACTACATTTTTCACACAAGATTGTACAACCATCTGCACACAAATATGATAATTGTTAATCTAATGCCCCAGTGGTTTGTCTCTGATTCATTCTCCCATCTAAACCCCGCTATTTGAGGGCGGAATGAGGGATTGTGATTCTCCGCTTCAAAACAGAAACATATATCCAGTTGACGTGGAAGAAGTTTAACACTACTCAAATGTTGTAAGCACAATCTGAAATGTTTTTGATGAGGCGCTAGCAAGACTTAAAACAGGCTTGTTGTTGTTTTCCAAACTACTTCATGGACTGCCCCTGTGCTGGAACTTTCACACCCACTGTCAGTTAACTGTCAGTTAAAAACATGAGAATGTCCAGGCAAATGTAATTTGAGGTGGAAAAATTGTTTAGAATAGATGACTAAGCAAGATGCAAGTCTGCAACATTCGTGTCAGAACCGGATGCGTCAAGGAATTATATGAATTTTAATGCATCATATTTTTGTAACATTCAGCAGGAGTTGGCACAAGTTTTGTTTCCTATGAGCAATTTATAATAGGCAATAATAATAATTATAATTATACTTTGAATATAAAAACAATGAGTCATGCAGTAGGCATTGGTGGGTGGATGGGAAAAATAAATCCAAGATTTTAGAAGAAACATACATGGGCACAACATTAGGGAAAACCTGGACCAGATGATGTCCATTCAAAATGTCAACTAATTCAGACATTATAATCTTCAGTGTTGATTTACTCTTTCAGAGAGAACAACAAAGGAATAGCATGATATTTTTAGTTTGAGATGACTGATTTACAAGACCAGATTTGCTTCCTGTTATTAGCTGATGAATCTGAAACAGATTTAGGTTGCTCATCATGTCCTTAACCTGCGACCTTGTCAACCTAGGGTTCAAAAGGAGACCCGGGGCTGTCTCCAGGTCAAGCTTCACCAGGAGAAAAGGTAAGGAATCTGCCACGGGTGTCTGTCTAGACTCTTCTTCTTTGTGGCGGTGGGAGGCCCTTTTGCTTTTTCCTTCATGCTTTCCCTTTTGCCATATGTCACATGTGATTCTTGTCTCTTTTTCTTCCAAATGCAATAAATATTTTCCAGTGCAACATAGCTACACGTCTTCATTTAATTAAGCATGCACAGTAACTTTCCAGTGATTCCAACAGATTTATATCTTTGTAGCCACAATTTAATCCTCAACCACCATGTCCACATTTTTAAAAATCAGAGGAAAGCTATGATAAATTTCAGTCACATGTTAAAGCTGGGTTTTCCTACATATTCATCAATGCACTTTTGCTTTATTCTGCGTATTCACTCCCATATACATACTTGGAAAGTGCAAAGTTTGAAAAGTGACATCTAATAAATTGTATCTGTTCTAAAAGGGAGACAGAGGTCCACCAGGTCTGCTTGGTTCTGATGGATTTCCAGGTTTGCAGGTAAGATTCAGGCTGTTCTTAAATGCAATACATTAGTGAGAGCTAAGATTGATGAAATAAATGCTATGGAATTATGAAATTAAGGAAATTAACAGTTGCCTTTTTGAGAGTTCTGATTTTATATCAGCTGTTTAACCGAATATCTCAATATCACTGGTTGTTTCTTCAGTCAAAGCTTTTGAGTTAAATACTGTGGTGTCTGTAAAACCTGATATGCTTTGAGATCAAGGCCAAATTTTATCTGAAAGAGAAATGGCATTCACTTTGCTTAGAGTCAAAGAGTCAATTACAAGCACAATCTACGATAGCATCCTAGGGAAAGTCAATATCGTTGCAGTTAGAGACCAAGTTCAAATCTGGCATTATTGTCTGTGCATTTGTAATGCAAGGTAGAAGATATTCACTTATTTGGTGTTACATGCTGTTGATGTTAGTATGATGAGCCAATACTTCAAAATGTAGGTCTAAACTCAATATTGATCGATAGAACTGAACTTTTGATATGTGACGTTGGGGTTATGGACAAATGTCAGATTTAACTGGGCTTGCTTGACACCGACTTTTATTTAGTTTTATCTCATATTTGTTTTTCAACTTATACTGTACAATAAGGTTGTCTGTCATTTTCCTCTTTCAACCCACTTACATTATGTTGATGGTTGTTAAAACAATTAATTTAGACTGAGCTACAGTCTGCTTAGTAGCAACTTCAACTTTTTCTTTCTAATAACTGTTAATTACTTGCCAAGGCTGCTAATTAACTTGGGTTAGATTCAGGCCCCGCCCACACGAAAGCCAGTTTCAATGTATCCTCACAAATTTTTTACCGTTTAGGCCGTCCGTCCACATGACGGCACGGTTTCGGAGCTTGAAACCGATCACTTTTGAAACCGGGCTCCAGAGTGGAAAGATTTCAAAACGTGCCCTGTACGCGTCCGTCTGGGCACCTTATGCAGGATACTCCTCCAGCGATAACGTAATGGTCTCAGCGAGCTCGATGACGACGCATTGTCTCAGATTGATGACGTATGCGCCAATTCTCGCGTTACTGTTCGCGAACCGTCAGTCTGTCAACAACAATGGCGGATAGCCGTGTCATAATTGTTTTGCACAGTCTCTTAGCTTGCTTATGCTTTTGCAGCAAAATATTTTGCCTCTTTATTCCCACGTTCAACAAGTGGTGTTGTACACCCGCCATTGTCACTTCTCCTGTGTTCATCTTTTTCATGTTGTTTTGATACATGCAAAGCCATGTTTGTTCTGTAGATTGCAATAAAGTAAAAAAAAAATTAAAAAAGTGTCCGTCTTCTTCGATGATTCTTCTTCTACGCTTTCCGTTAACTCCCTGTGGCTGCGCTACATCACTACTCCAGACTTGGCATATACATTACAGCCGTTAAACGTCCTCAGAGTGTTCTTTTGGACACACGCAAGTCTTGAAATGTTTCTGTGTGTACGAGATTTGTTTGAGGAACGAAGCCGACATTACTTACAGTTTTCGCACATTTTAGGTTAAATATAAACTTTTCCCCATTCATTTCAATGGGACAGACAAGTACAACTTTCCACGCCCATATAACTTGTCATCATTGCAGGTGTCTGTTACTGCTCGGCGGAGCAGTTGGTAAAGTGCACTGTCCAGTAACCAGGAGGTAGTGGATTCAAATTCCACCTCCGACTGTACATTGCAAATATATTCATGGCCATGGCTGGCATGTGGAAGGTTCTGGATTTAATTCCCACCTGAAGCTCCTTAGAGTGAATGCAGTTCTACTTTAATTTTTTTGATTTATCATTGGCACTACAATTAATAATTTTTAATTATCAGATAATTTATCTTTAAATTTACTTCCGCATTTAAATCTTGGCATTCAGCGTTCAGCATTCCCACGCAATTTCTGCAGAAATTGCACTTTGTCTAGTTTATGAAGTTATTTGTAACTTAACAGCAATAGTAAAAAATAGTTAATATATATACAAACATATGTCACAAACGATGCAGCATTTCTTGATTTTTTCTGGTTGATATCATATACCCCTATTAATGTCATAAAACATTTATACTCAAAATGCATTTGCTTTATTCCATTCTCAAGGGTCCGAAAGGCTATCCAGGGCCACCTGGGCTGCCAGGAGAACAAGTAAGCATTGATTTATTTAGCATTATGAAACCAAAGCTATAGTATCATACGCTACATACAGTATAAATGATCAAGTCAGAAAATATGCCAAAGTTACTAAAGAGTGTTTGAAGCATCTATTTATAACAATGCCAATTTGGTGAAGACTATTTAGTATCACTCATGGCTGAATTTGAGTGAGTAAAAACAGAAGGAATTAATAAAAAGTGTTTAATAGCAGCATAGGCTGGGTAAAAGTGTAGAAAGGAAACCTAGTAGTCTTGGTGGAGCCTGTCTGCAATGAACAGTGCTTATTTTATTCCATCTTTGGCAACACTTTTGTGACTTGATGTTTCTCCTCTTTCACTTTATCCGTCCATCTAACCTACCTATTCACTGTTCATTCATTACCTCCCTCTCTATGTGTTTGTCTGCTGCAGGGCATACCAGGACTTCCTGGGGAAGCCGGGGCTGCAGGTTACCCTGGCAGGCAGGTGCAGTGAAAAATACAAAAAACATGGTTCTTGTTCGTGCATTATCTCTGCTTCTTTCTTGGTCCCCGGAGAGAGCCCAACAAAAAAGATGGTGCTCATGTATCTACAGTATATATAGTATATATTAGCTTTGGAAGAAAAATGTGTGCAATGTCTGCTATGCAGTTGAGAATATAAACATACTGTGAACATAGGTTTATGGATTTGCAAGTAAACCAGATATATGTATAACTGTACAATGTTCTCATCACCAGTCTTTTTGTTGTTGCAGGGTGCTGTTGGCCCAGAAGGTAACCCGGGACCTAAGGGGGTTCGTGTAAGTATTAGTAGCTCCTCACATTTTGTCTGCAGAAACGTTTAATACTTCATTTCCTGAAAGGATTAGCACAGTGTCAGACCTTCAATCTTGTTCCAGAGATCTGAGTTAGTCTGAAACATTGCAGGTTACAGTCTGCTTGTGGGTTCAGGCTGGAGGACATTGTGAAAGATTCCTTTATATATAACAAAAGCAATGGTGCCAGATGAGGTGGGAATATTAATAGGGGGATATATATATATATATTTTTTTTGCACTCACTCACACAAACACGCACACAAACAAACATGGTTTCCCAGGGGGGGAAGCCAACCCACGCCTACCTGCATAATAGGCAAGTGACAGTACCGCTCGGCCACCTCGAGCTCTCAATATCCAGATTTTCATGCGATGTCTATGAAAGGATGACACACCAGTGACCACGCGTCAAAAATAATTGTCTGGTTGCATGGCTCGCACATAGATAATGCCATTTAAGTGCTTTCCGTTTACCATTTATTATTTTTGATCAAATTGTATTTCTCATATGATGGGCTATGAAGCGTTTTCCGGGAAAAGCAGAATAAGTAAGCGATTCGAGTTTATTTGGGTCTCTGTCGTTGACATAAACGAGACTCTCAAGTGCCGATTATGGCACCAAGTCCAGGCTCTAGTATATATATATATATATATATATATATATATATATATATATATATATATATATATATATATATATATATATATAGTTATTTTTTCTGAGGATTTCTTTGTCGTCTGAAAGTTATGTAACATAATACTGTCATCTGGCAATTTCCAGGGTTTCATTGGACTTCCTGGTATAGCTGGGCCACCAGGACTTGAGGGGGAGATAGTAAGTGATAATTTTTTATTTAGTTTATCCATTTTTGTAATGCCTGGATGAATTATTACAATGTATTTGTTTTAAATTAGCGTCTGAAGGACAACACAGCACATAGTGTGTAATTTCATGTGATTCTTGAAGCAATTTAGAAATGACATATTCATTCTGCCTCTACATAGCTAGTCTCAATAGTGCCTGTTGCAAACCCAGGTTAAGGAGTAGTGTTGGGTGCCGGGCTAGCCACCCAGCCCTGTATTCTATGGAAACCAACACCTTACAAGATGATGCTTGAAGAACTAATTTCTCCAATTTATTGTAATTTTTGACCAACCCTGAATTGCTCTTCAAAAGCATTTTTTTCCCCCTAGGAACTCATGTATTATACGGTCCTCCGATTTGCTGGTATTCACATTGAAGAATTTAAGTATTATCTGCATAGTAAAGATTGGGATTTCTTGTGTTGAGAAGTTCGGAGCCTTCCCCAGAGCAGTCACCACTTTACGTGTCATAACCCAAGTAAGTCTAGCATGCCAAAAGCACACGTGTAACACACTAATCGGTCCTTAGTTCCGTGGGGGAATTATGCCAAAACCAATAGGTTATGTAAACATTTGTAACCTGCCTGATAGGTTCTTTTGAGTTTTTCTTTACCCTCTTGTGGTTCGATTAGGGGATGTCATTGATATTTGTCAACTGTGGGCATGTAAAGCCCTTTGAGACTCTTGTGTGATTAAGGGCTATATTTATATAGACTTGACTTGACTAACATTAGACATTAAATATCAAATTGCACACCTTTTTCACAACCACTTGGTATATTAGTAAATTTCTGTGATTTAAAGGACTACACGACTTAAAGTTCATTTTACTTCATTGTATGAGGCAGTGTGTATGAACATTAAAAGTGCAAATATCAATGTCATCTGATTCTCTGAAGAAAAAAATAAAGAATTAAGACAATTCAGTATCAAAATAATGACATACCCTGTATGCTGCCATATTGGCCATTTTTTGTGTAGTCCCCGTCATAGCTGTGAGGTGTTGCATGTGTAAACACGGCACTGTTCATTTGGACTTATTTCCTGGTCTATTGTGCTATAAAAATGCTGTATGGCGTCGTCACGTATTGCTATAATTATTAGAACAAAACTCGCACTATATTGGATACTATTAATGTGTTGCCACATTCATATGTATATGCACAATAACTTGCTTATTTTATTCTACTTACTTTCTAGGGCATACCTGGTCCTCCTGGAAAACCTGGTCCCAAAGGAAGACAAGTAATATACATTTTTTATTCATATTTTTTCAAAAATCTATTCTGTACTTTTGGCATTTTTATGAATTATTGACCATTTGAAAATGGCTTGCTCACTTTGATAATACAATGTTAATGTTTGTAAAAAATATTACATTTGTGGGGTCTTCTGAAAAGTGACGATTTCGGAGGTACAAGGATTTGGCCCGACACCAAATTTGTGAACAATATTTGAGGGAAATAGCCTTTCGTGTTTGTAGAAAAAGTTTGAGATTTGTTCAATTCCAGAAAAATGCAAGCAAAAACAAGACGGAAGAACCGTAACTTAAATAAATTGTCATCTTCAGGGCTAGGGGCTTCTCAAATTGAGATTGCCTACACAATGTCCGTGATCCTTACTAAAACGTATCCCCACAAAACACATGACGTGGCTTTCTTCTCCGTCCGTCCGTCCGTCTTCTTCCGCTTATCCGGGGTCGGGTCGCGGGGGCAGCAGCTTTAGCAGGGAAGCCCAGACTTCCCTCTCCCCAGCCACTTCAGCCAGCTCATCCGACGGGACCCCAAGGCGTTCCCAGGACAGCCGAGAGACATAGTCTCTCCAGCGTGTCCTGGGTCGTCCCCGGGGCCTCCTGCCGGTAGGACATACCCGGAACACCTCCCCAGGGAGGCGTCCAGGAGGCATCCGAACCAGATGCCCGAGCCACCTCAACTGGTTCCTCTCAACGTGGAGGAGCAGCGACTCGACGCTGAGTCCCTCTCGGATGACCGAGCTTCTCACCCTATCTCTAAGGGAGAGCCCGGCTACCCTGCGGAGGAAACTCATTTCGGCCGCTTGTATCCGGGATCTTATTCTTTCAGTCACGACCCACAGCTCGTGACCATAGGTGAGGGTAGGAACGTAGATCGACCGGTAAATCGAGAGCTTTGCCTTTCGGCTCAGCTCCTTCTTCACCACAACGGACCGATACAGCGTCCGCATCACTGCAGACGCTGCACCGATCCGCCTGTCGATCTCCCTCTCTAACCTACCCTCACTCGTGAACAAGACCCCAAGATACTTGAACTCCTCCACTTGGGGCAGGACCTCCTCCCCGACCCGGAGAGGGCACTCCACCCTTTTCCGACTGAGGACCATGGTCTCGGATTTGGAGGTGCTGATCCTCATCCCAACCGCTTCACACTCGGTTGCGAACCGCTCTAGTGAGAGCTGGAGGTCACGGCTTGAAGAAGCCAACAGCACCACATCATCTGCAAAAAGCAAAGATGCAATGCTGAATCTCGGCTTTCTTCTCTTATTGGTTAAAATAATGTAAACAGGGAAGAATGTTTGCTCCACAGAGTAACAAGGGAGGAGAGAATAAAGCCGCACAAATAAACACAAAATGGAGTAAAGCGGTGCTTGTTGATGATCAATGAATATTAGTATTATGTCAAACAGCAAACAAATAAAACATAAATAAATAAAATAGCAGGCTTCACATACCAGCACTTACAAGTTTAGCACATTATCCTTGTTCCCGGGTGGTAAAAAAGAAGAAGATGTTTTGCTATCAAACGTTTAGCAGATGTCAACGGGGTTTATACCACAGACAGGGCAGGACTTCTTGTAAAAATCTCTGACAGCGCAACTTTTTCCGGTTTCCACCACCTCTACAGCGTTCTGTTAGAATTTTGGACACAATGTGCCCTATTTTCATGTCCAGCACAAGTCTAGCACAAAGTGCAGTTTGTACATGGGTGCATGGGTGGAGTTTTCATAGATGGGCGCAGGCAGAAAGGGGAATTTGTGCCACTGTGGAAGTGAACACAGCAGACTTACTTCCTGGCTGATAAAAGCGGCTGCACTTATTTCCTTTGAAATTCAGTGCAACAGAGGTGCACACTGTCTTCGGATCATCACTGTGAAGTTGACACTTGGAGACCACCTTCTACTTATCCGTATCCGGTGTTTTAACAAATATCATAATGATGCGTTCAATGAATGGATATCTCCAATGATTCAGTGGGTTCAAAGCACACTGTTGTCATATTTATGAATGAAATACAATGATATCAGTGAAGTGCACAGAATCTGTCCGCCTGCAGCCCGGTCAAATTGACCAAATTTGCGTTACAACACCTGCGCCACAACTTAGACTTGGTTTTACCTGGTCTAAAGTCCAGTCTACTTTCTGTCATCAAATTGTCAGGTGCGCTGGAGCGTGTAAAAGAAAATGCCCATGATCCGTCTAGCATGATGCAGCGCGGTCTGCCAAATTCCCAAACGCAGTAAAATAGACTTGCCCCAGCGAGAAATTAAAGATGTGCCAGTTTTTATTCCAAGCGCATGTGTACGCTGTCTATGAAAATAGAGTCCGATATCTGCTCCTGAAAAAAAATTCAAAAGTTCAATTTTCCGCAATTAGTAAGGACTATTGATGTGTCATACTTTGTGTCAGGCTTCTATTAAATACTTGTGCATTTGAAAGGCACGAGCAAACAACTAGCAAGCAAAGCGGTGCCAGATTAGAGTATTATTTAATTAATCAATGTATTGGATTAATTAATTAATTAATCCAATGCATTGATTTATTATTATTACCATCAGTGGTTTTCATACTTATTTTAGGCCACTGCTTATAGGCTCATATTTTTCCAAATCTATTTGATGGTGAAAGCATTGAGGAAAAATGTGCTAAATGTTGTATTGTATTGAGGCGAATTTAATAATTGGGTTATTTACACACATGCATAATCCATACAATTTAATGTTTCCTCACAGGGTGTGGTGGGTGAAGTTGGTGAACGGGGACCAACTGGTCCTGATGGCAGCGAGGTAAGGTTCACTGTACCATTTGGCATTATTTCACTCTAGTGGGCCCAAGACTATACATATTGTGCAATTTAATCTCTGCATAATGAAACATTCCTTTTTTTAGGGACAAAATAGTGTACTTGGACGGGGAAAAAAGCTTAAATTTTCAATCTTTGGAAGTGGTTACCAAATTATTATATTTAAATAGGTATAGGCCTACTTAATTGGATTGATTAAAATGTTGATGTTCAGTATCTAAGATTATGTTTTCTTTAATGCAACTTAATTATTTAAATGTCTTGATGAATTTCGAATCCCAGGAATGCAGACGTTGCAATACTTTAAGTATACTGTCCTGTTTATTTAGAATGTTGCTGTAATGTTTCACAGGGGCCTGTTGGTGGGAGTGGTATTGCCGGCTTTCCGGGCCTAAGAGTAAGTATGTGTTTTGCAATGTTGTGATAATTAGAATGGTGTATTACATTACATGAATCCATATTCGATTATTCTCTTGGCAGATACATGTATGTAATGACGCTTGTCAGTAGGTTATAGTATTGTTACCTGTCAGTCTGTGTTCTTGCTCCACAAAAATGTAAATCATTGCTTTGTCATGGTTCGAGTTGCTGCTACATTCAAGCAGCAGCATATTTTACATCATTACATGCTCAGTTCAGGCAATTGCCAAGATTACGCTGATGATATATTTACCTTGCCATCAAACCTTGGCAAGTAATAACATAATTTAAAGGCACTTGCGTGGAGCGTGCGATTTAATCTTCCAGTGACTTTCTGGTCATTATTGAACATGAGTCGTGTTCCTATTTTGACTCTAATTTAAGCTTATCCTGTAAAAATTCAAAAGGTTGAATAATAATTCAAAATAAAAGTTGACCCACTTTTTCCATATCTTTATATCAACAAACCCCTATTCATAAGTAATTTTGAGTAATCATGCTGTACATGGAAACCAAAACACTTCCACTTTACTAATCCGACTTTTGATGTGATTCATATTTAATCATCTTTATGCTTGAGTGATTTTGGCACTGGTTGGATCGCATGAAGAACTTTATTTGACATCTAAAACAAATTTTCATTTCCCACTGTCAGTCACACCGGTAGTTGTGTTCATTCATTCATCGAAACCCAATCATATAAAGGAAAGCAGAAACAGAGCAGCAAGAGTTCCTTCTGGAATGTATTTGATGTCTGTGCCAGTGTGTGACACTAAATGTGATGTAGTCAGACACCAAGCTGACAGAAACAAGGATTTGATGAAGATAATAATTTTGTTAAGGTGACTGTGGTGACGTTTTCATTTTTCAAAACAATCATAATAAAATTGCTTTTTTTTTATTGCTATTTAGAGCACTGAAAAAAGTGATTTGTTGGACTAAACTAAAAAAAAAATGCTGTCATTTGTCACAGCTACGTTTATTAGTTTTCTCAAATTATATGCATGATTTGATTGAAAGCACCACTTTCAATTTAATTCATTATTTTTACCCAACCCCCACACCCCTCAAAAAAGTTACATCCAAGTAACTCTTTACTTTGGAGTAAACTAATGAAATTGCTTTTGTTACAGTCAATTTTATTACATTACCCTGAATCGAATTTCTGATTCAGTGTGAACAAAATGTGGGGGGTTCAACCTGATGTTGTTGCCAGACGATTGTAGGGCACACATAAGTGAACAAACATACATATCAAGGGACAATTTAGTGTTCAACTAACCAACCATGCATGTTTTTGAGATGTGGGAGCAAGATGGAGTACCTGGCGAAAGCACACGGAGGAAGGTGGGCGTGCTTACCAGTGGTCTAAGTTTGTTAGCAAAGCAAAAACATATTTGCAGTCGAATAACAAAATGCCAGTAAAAACTGAAAAACTGTCCCTAAAAGATATTATTTATTGTGAGTATTTTTGCAAACTTGTGCAACCTTTTGTAAAATTAAATTACATGAATCTTAACCTTACGGTCCTTGTTATTTTTTTGTTGTCTAACTATTGGGGGCACATTTATGCAGATAAAAAAAAAACATTTTTCATTTAGTTCCCCTCTATGTGCAAAATTTCACATTTTTAACTCATACATATGAGAATTCAAGACAGGAGAAAAGATCAAGAAAAAAAATCATACATTTTTACAGTTCTTGCTTTTTTTATTTTAATAAAAAACAACTTTTTAGTTAGTTTTTTTTTTTAAGTAAAAATAAAAACTTTTTCAGGGACAGCTTTCTGTTTTTTTAATGGCAGTTTGTTATTTGACTGCAAATATGTTTTTGTTTTATTTCAATTATCTTAGCTGGCTTGGTGGCCCACTGCTAAGCATATCTGCCTCACAGTTCAGCAGTCCAGGGTTCAAATGCAGCTTCCAGCCTTCCTGTTTGGAGCGTCCATGTTCTCTCTCTGCCTACGTATGTTAAATGCACACTAAATTGTCCATTGATGTGGTTGTTTTTTTCATCTCTGTGTGCCCTACAATTGTCTGGCAATCAGCTCAGGTTGTTCATACGGAATCAGAAATTCGATTTGAAAATTGACTTTAATTAGTTTATTCCAAAGTAAAAAAAGTTATTTGGATGTAACCTTTTTTGGCTTGGAAAAAATAAATGTATTTTATTTATATTAAATTGAAAATGATGGGGGGGAGGGGGGTAGCAGTAACAAATTACTATAATTTTTTTTTAGTTTAGTCTAACAAATCACTTTTTCCTGTGAGAGAGAATCCTCTTTATTTGTCATGTACACACCTACATGAAATCTGACTTCCATCACAGTAGTGGACACAGCAAACAGTAACACACACTGACAGTGGCACACACTGGAGCAGGGCTTCTTAAACACCCAGAAAGCAATTCAGAGTGTCTGTGTCTTGCTCAAGGGCACCACAGCCGCATGTCCTACAATTTCCAGTTTTTACAGATATTTCAGCCATTTCAATGCACTATGTTACTTTGACAGTAAGAGTGCAGCTTGAATACTAGCAGTGACTAGCATAGCCAAATTTATAGTCTCACAAAACAACTGTACAAATTGACAGCAGGGCTTAGCCATATTGTGACCTAAAAATGCTCTGTGTAACACATATGGAAACAGGAAGCTGCCGTAAGAGACCTGAGTTATTAGGTGTTAGTACAAATGAGTCCCAGTGTTAGAAGTGCATGTGGATCTGTCTGTGTTATATTCCATTTTGTACCTCCTTTTGTCTGTAGGGAGACCTGGGCCCGGAGGGTCCTCGAGGACTGCCTGGTATGGTCGGACCGAAGGTATTTACACAATCATTTAAATACTTCTAAGTTTGAAATGTTTCATGGTTAAATTGTTGCAATAAAATTGCCTGTATATTATTATAGTATATATGGCATTTATCGCACGCCATTGTTTTTGGTCACTGCATTTCTTACTAATATGAATTCAATGTAAATCACCTTCATGTTAACGTTAGAAATGGATGTTATATTTAATTTTTGTTTGTAACTAATTTTTTATAAGAAATTATTCGATTTAAGAAATTATAATCAGCAATATATTATTGGGACTTTCTTTATTGAGTCTCAGTTTTTAAAACCAATGCCAATAATACCAGCGATCTCCTTTAGATTCATTTGGATTGTTACTTACTTTCTGTCATTTGTTGCATAATTGCACTTAACTGTTATTATTTATCAGTACATCCTAGTAACATGAAATATAAATGGTGTGTTGCTTTTTTTTGTTTTTTTTTTACTTTTCATTGATCATTATTCTAAATAATTTGTCCATAACTGCTACTTCGTCATTCATCCTTTCCTCCCTCTGTGGCAGGGACCAGCCGGACGAGCTGGCCTGCCTGGATTGAAAGGTGATAAGGTGATCTAAATATTTATATATTTGGAGTGTATTGGATATGTTTTGTGGCGAAGACAATAATGTTAAATAGTACTAGTGATAGTTGTAGTAGTAGATTTCTTTCTCCTATCTTAAGACTTTTTTTTTTTGTAAAACTACATACAAGAAATGAAACAGAAAATATCACCCATTTTGAATTTGTGTCACTCAAAAATAAATCCAGGTTATAAATATAATCAGTACAAAGTATATTAGTGTATGTACTGTATATACAACATAATGCAACAAATAATTGTATGTGAACTTAGGCAAATCTGTCATTAGAAAATATTGTTATTGTATGAGGCCATTTGTGTCTCAATGCTTTAATGGCTGTAACGAATTCTTCCTTGGCCCGTAGTCACTCCTACACAAACTTTGGTGGAAATAGGTTGTAGCCAGTGGCTACAGGTTATTGGTTATACAGTATATGCACTATATGACTTTTTTCTAATTTAGTGGTCTTGGTGTTAGGGTTGTGTTGTTATATCTTTGTATGATGCTGTGAAATTTAGGGCGAAGTGGGGCAACTGGGTGAACCAGGACCGATAGGTTTCCAGGGTGATAAGGTATGTGCAATGACACATCATTTAGTTTTTGGAGCTTTAATTTTTTATTTTTTTTTAATGAAGCCGTCATACAATTTAATTCTATACTCAGTAATGTGTGGTCTCTGGTGTCCTTGTGATATGACTGTGTGTGTGCGTGTATCTTTCAAGGGTGTTCCTGGTGCACCTGGTCCTCCTGGTCCAAGAGGCAAACCTGGACCACCGGTAAGTTTGAGTCCGTATATCAGTGTATGTGTATTGTGGTCAGGTTTGGTAAACATGTGGGATCTGGACAACTTTTGTTAGCTTGTAAATTAAAGTTGCTCAGCCATTTTCCCAACTCACTGATACAGCCTTTCATTTGCTTGCAGTGACAGAAACCAAGCATTTTGGAATAAGAAATTGTGTTCATTTGTGTAAAAGTATGTTTCAGCTTTCACAAAACATGAAATACAAAATATTTTCATATTATTCAGAATGTCTTTAGGAAGGAAGTGTAAAGTTCAGATGGGAACTTTCACAGGTTATTTTATCTTGAATGCTTGCTATACTAATAATAACAACCAGGAGACTGCATATTCTCAGTTGAACTATTTACTGGATGCCAGAAAGATCGAGTGTGGAGCCTTATCTGCTGAATGCGGAAGAAGGTCTAGTCTATTCATAATGGTCTCTACTCTTATACTGTCTTGGCCGCCCACCCACACCTCAGCCTAACCCATGTGAAAATGTGTGACATGATGGTCTTAACTGGTTTCAACTGGATAAGTGTGCCAGAGTGCAGAGAGATAGAAAGGCGCCAAGCCAGGACAGATCACAAGCGACATAATGGCCTAGCTCAAGTCACCTGTCTAATTATTAAGAGCCCTAATCTAACAGAAGGCCATGTGGTGCCATCACAAGCTCATTTTGCAAAATGCTATAATGTCAGACAACACCAGGCAAAAAAAAGATCACCTACAGATGACCTTCATCACATTCTTGTTGAATTCATATTTCAAATGCGTTTGCCCTTGCGAGAACCAGTTTTATAAAACTTCTGAATCACAGTGTTTCAGAGTAACACAGCGACATACACTATTCAAATACTCTGCTGTTCACACTGTCGTTGCCAAGTTGCGGTGAAACATTGTCATAAGCAAGTATTGGCTGGTAGTTGAGACAACAAGCGTGCGAATTGAGAGTCCTTAAACCTGATGTCATGACTTTTAAACCATGTCAATCTTCATTCAGAGTGTGCATTGCAATAAGATGACTTCAACAAACTATAGTTTGAAATAATAGATGACTTGAGATCATCTGAAAAGATTCTAATGTAAGCATTAAAAATGGGATGTTTCTGTGTAAGATGTGAATACTGGGAGGCAATCATACACAAAATCTCTGAGAAAATTGCAATTTCGGGTTTCCATGTGCTCTGTCTTTTCAACAGGGTAGAATTGGAGAAATAGGGCTGCAAGGCTCGCCAGGACCTCCGGGACCAGAGGTACTTTTTAATTTGTTTCTGGCATTTATCAGAATAGAGAGCAATGACTGTATCCAGGAAGATTTGCATTAAAAGTTTAATCCAGATTTGTAACAAATACTCATTGCCTAAAGAATGTCCAATTTATTGTGTACAAAATTAGCTGAAACACTGTTCTAGCAATACATATATTTCCACTTTTCAGAGGAAAAGAAATTCAAAGTAACAATGCTATGTCAAAATTACATCTACTGTGCATCATCAAGGACATTTTGACTGTAATCAAATCAAGTTCAAGATCAAATTGAAATTGTTTAACATCAAGCACACATCTTTGAATCCAAGATTAGATACCAGGTGGATGTTCCAAAGTACATGTTATGTCAGTGTGTGATATTGTAATTCTAACTCACATAATACAATTTTCTTCCCCTAGAGGTGTTAGCGAAAGGTTGTAGGACATTTGGCTGTTAGTGGTCACTTTGTGGAATTTTTCTTACATTGCTAGTGTACAGTGTCATTCTGTACTGGACTTTGTGGTTCCGTTATTTATGGATTCACTCCAATCACAGTTTATCATTTGTGACTATTTGTGACATTGCAACACGGTTGGTTTCTGGTTAAAACAAAGTTGTTTTAAGATTTTTAAAAAAACTTGAACTTAGATATTAAAGGGACATTCAGTGATCCCTAGCGCTATCCAGTGGTGAAATAATAGTTCATTCATTTTAAAAAACTGTTTATGTCAATAGCATGCAAAAAATAGGTTGTATCGCATAAATGTATTTTTTTTTTTTAAATATAATCGTAGGTCTAGTAATCACTAATTATATTACATGGCTGTAGTCTCATTTTGCTGAAACTGCCATGCTTCACTGCCATCTTCCTGCTACGGATGCCCAAAGGACAACTTCGCAAATGTAGTTAGCCTGGGTGGTATTGCATTGAGTCTCAGACCCAATGGGTCGACCGCAAATTACCTTCCACAACTGGGGCCTGCAGATGGTTGCCACTAACTCCCGTAATTCGGGCCTGTTGCATTCTGCTTTGCTCTTGCAAGATTTTACTAGCTTTTTTTTTACTAGCTCCACCCGCTAGCTGCTCTTGTTAGCCACTCCAGCCTATGGCTCCGACTAACTCTCTCTAGCCACCCTTGTTAGCTGCTCCGGCTAATTCCGACTTGCGCAGACTTTTGGCGGAACGCCGGGATGCCCGTTTGCTCAGGCAAAATAAGAATTGGTCATTGGCTTGCAAAATGTGGTCTCTCTGAGACATCGTAGTGTGTGTGCCCCTGCGTGCTTCTAATGCTATTCTTTGACCACTAGATGGCACTCAGGATCACTGAATGTTCCTTTAAGCCAGCATTTCATGTGCTGCTAGTGTGCACATCCGCTTACATTAGTTTGTGAATACAGCCTATATTCAACCGCTCTTTATTTATTCTACATTTTGCCTTTTAAAAGTTACATTTATTAACTTTAACAAGTTGGAAGGGTGGGAGCTGTGTGTGCAAATAAATACAAAAAAAAATAAATAAAAAGTAAATCACTACTTAGTAGAAATTCCCTAATTGTGGTCTTGGAATGTATTGCCAGTGAAAAGTGATGGAAACATTGTAGTCCAGTGGTGTCCAAACTCGGTCCTCGAGGGCCCGAGTCCTACAGGTTTTGGATGTTTCTCTTCTCCAACACACATGAGCTCATCAGCAATTCCTGCATAAGCCTGATAACAACCCTGTTCATTGGAAAAGGTGCATTGGAGCAGGAAAACATCCAAAACCTGCAGGACTCCGGCCCTTGAGGACCGAGTTTGGACACCACTGCTGGCCAGGACAGAAACTGTTTGGCTGGTTGTGTCAGTGATTGTCTTCCTTCAGGCTTTCAATCAGCAAAGGAATTGGGTTTCACTCCATTTTAAGAACGTAATAAGGAAGTTTTCCCATTTTTTCTCAGTAGAAGTGGATATTTTCTGGCTTTATGCTATATTTTTATGAACATTTTTAAAGGAGCTATTGTATATCTTAATTTGAAAATAAGAATTTATTTAGTTATTTATGGTTTCAAATGTGTGACTAATCATATATTGTGTGTCATTTGCAGTCAAAAAGTAATCTGTTTCTTTTCTTCAATAATTCCTGTTTACCATTTGTAAATGTATGCCCTACATCTATATACAGAAATTAGTGAGCTTGACTCATATTCAGCTATTTTCAGGGTTTTCCAGGAGACATCGGAGTGCCTGGGCCCAATGGGCCACCTGGACCAAAGGTACGCTAACTCTTCTCTGTGCTAATGTTTTGAACTCACATAAATCGTACCATTGATTTAGTGTGTTGCATTTTAGGGTTTGCAAGGTGCTAGAGGTGTCCAAGGCACGGTAGGACCAAAAGGAATGCAGGTAGGAGAATTCAATACCTTGACTTTCATTATTCAATACTTTCAACTGTAATGCTAAATGGAAAACTAGGGTCTGTCAAAAAAAAATCAATTTAAGTATAGTGTGAGGAAAGATAAATATCAGATAAGACAACCTGTCTGGTGTACAGTAGCATCTCTTTTGTTTAAGATGTCTCTTAGGGCATGTTACATTGGGTGAAGTGATGAATCACATTGGGTGCTTATAGAAACAAAGCTAATGTTTTCCAGTCCTTGAAAAAAAAATAAGTTGTGGCTGCTGTATAAAATGCTAAATATTGCAGCTTCCAGAAGAGACTAAACATTTTCAGTATCGTAGCATCAGTGAGAAAAAAAGAAAAGGAAACAAAAAAATCTGTTCTGGTTTTGAACAAAATTGTTTATTATACACACTGACATACTCTTGTTGTGCTGCTTGACCAAATGATCAGACTATTTTAAGGTGTTGAGTTATACTGCAGTATGCAAACCAGGTTTCACTCTGTGTGGGAGCAAACCAACTTTTGTATTGCCGATTGAAAGATGAGTGATATAGTGCTTAAGTCATCGTTTATTTCAAGACATGTGACAACAGGCGTGTGCTCTTTCTATTTTCACTGAACATACCGACGTGAGCCAAGATCTTTATTCTACTAGCTGTGTGTGTGTGTGTTTGTTTTGTGGATATTAGTTTTTGTGCTGTACTGTGTGTTTGCAGGGTGAAGAAGGACCACTTGGACCATCTGGCAATGCCGGTCCAAATGTAAGAACTATCACATTATTTAAAAGACAAAAGTAGACTGTGTCCAATCACAGTGAGATTTTTGCAGATAGTCTGAATAATATGACGAGAAACAAACTATGCAGCAAGCAGATGGAATGAACTGTGATACACCGATCATGAGCTGAGGCATCTTTTAATCATGATGTGAGATTGTGTTCTGAATGTGTGTTTTACTCTGTGTGTCATTTTAGGGGCGACCTGGAAGGAAAGGCTCCATTGGTGAACCTGGTCTAGACGGTCTGCTGGTGAGTTGAATTTCCTAATCTTGTGTTTAGACAATAATTTCCAAGTAATATTTGACATATGTGACTAAATCCAAGCTGACTGTAAAGTAATAATAATAATAACCGTTAATATCAAATAGATTTTCCTTTTCCAGCCCAATATTGATTCATAAAACCATAAGTCGATTATTTAAATTTTTTTTCCCCACAAATTCTTAAGAAGAATTGAATTTTAAAGGCCGATTTTTTTCCGTCTCTTACTGTTTTCTTGAAATTTACCGTTCCCATGAATTTAAAAGTATTTTCTTACATTTATGAAAGACCTGACTTATTGCACTTTAAGACAAGTGAGAATCTTTTAAGTTCGTCTTGGCCTACAATAACACTTGAACTGTTCCAAAGGCTGATCATCTCCATGCCATGACCTTTCAGAGGGCCAACATTTCTGTGTATGAAGGTCTTTTTCTGTTGGTCACATGAAATATTCTGATTTTGTGAAACACTATATATTTTTTTTAATTTGTTGTGTCTTTTTCTTCTAAATTGAAACAAATAAGGCTTGAAATATTTCACATTGTGTGTGGTGAACTAATGTAACATGCAAGTTTCAGTTTTTGAAACAAAATATTTAAATAAATGGACTCTTCCTCGATATTTTAATTTTACTGTATGACCAGCACCTTTTTTTTGTCGGAGAAATTGCTCACCCATATGCAAATGGCTATTATACTACATCATCTCTTCTCACCCCAATTTTTCTGTATATGATATATATAATACAGTATATACAGATTTGGCGCCCATTATAATTGCAATGAAAAGAGAAACAAAATATATATTTTTAAAACATCCAAAAATTCGTGAATAATCAAGGATGTACTGTGAATGAGCATTTTCCACCATAAATGGATGTTAGACCCCCCCCCCCCCCCCCCCAAAAAAAAGGTTAAAAACATTTTTTACATTTGTGGAGATTTGTATCTGAATTGTATATCAGGGTAGTCCCTATGCTCTTCAATAGGGATGGGCATGTACCGATACCAGGTATCATATCGGGTCTTATTTCAAGGTATTGATTATGGATGTTCAATACTAGTGTACGAGTAGTCAGCTCTTGAGTAGTCACCAGTAGAGATCCCAAAATGGGCGTTAACGCCTCTGCCTCGTTGAGTAAATGGCGCCACATTGATTGACAGCTGTTGTGGACCAGCTACCACAACGAGAAGAGGCATAAAAAGGATCGCGCATGCTCCAGGCTACCAAAAGAGGAACCAATGTGTAGCCAATGTTGCACTTTGTACATGGTGGCTGAATGAGCACATGCTAACTGTTACTACATGCAAAAGGTGGGGGAAATAATCTGTTTTGTTCATTTGTGCTGCTACGGTTTAATAGATATTACACGGTTGAATTTAATAACTGACCAACACCATAACGAAGACTTTTTATGGCATAAATGACGTAGACCGCGGCCCAATTAGTAGCTGCTAAGTTGCTAGCGTACCTACCTCCGTGTCCACCTCACGCATGAATATTATGTCCTTTTCATCAAAGTGACTGTCAATGCTGTCGGAAAGTTGACGGATAATCGCTAGCTTTAGCCCTCCTTGGCGGCCCTTAGCTGCTAAGTTGCGAACGTACCTAAAAAACACTGCACTGACTACACATACAGGGGAAATAAATCCAGATTGTACAAACTTGTAAAGCCTTTGAATGATCAGATTTAAAAGCACTCACCGGTGTAAGAGAGGAGGTAATTCCACGTAGCAGTGTCGCTGAGTTGGGAAAAAAAGCACTCCTGACAGTTCATCGGCAATCCAACATATCCACCTCGCGCATGTATATCATTGCCTTTTCATCAAAGTGACCGTCAATGCTCTTGGGCGAAAAGTTGACGGATAAACGCTACCTTTAGTCCTCCGTTTTAGTCCATGAACGCTGCACCGCTACTTTCCTGCCGCAGGGGGTCGTGTTCAGAGAAATAGTCACGTGACGTCAGGATCTCTATACTGATACCAGGTAACGATAACACTTGTACTTGTAATACATTAAATTTCCACGAAAACACAATGCCAGATAATTTTAAAGTCGTATACATTATATCCGAACAAAGTATTTTTTCTTTCGAAAAAATAAATAAATAAAAGCACATTTCCATACAGTACTATGTGCATGTGTATGTTCCTCTTGAGCTTGAGCTAATAGCAGGCAGGAAGGTTGCACTCAAAAAAAAAATTCTAATTGCAGGAAGCTAATCAGTATGCTGTTTAATGTTTTCTTCTTCCAGGGAGAGAAAGGGGACGTTGGAAATGTTGGAAAAATCGGACCACAAGTGAGTTGCTTTCTCACTATAGGACTGATTGTAATTAACTCTTATCCTGTTGTAGATTTTCATCAACTCTGTCATGTGGAGCTAATGTTTAAAGTATGCGCTTTCAACTTGAAAATGCCACAGCCTTTGTTAAATGGTAATTGTGTGATGTCTAACACTAGAGCATATTAATGTCAAACTAAAGAAATATGAATCCATGGTTCTTTTATGTACTGTATTTGGCAGAATACCACGTATATGCCACAATGAGGAACTCTCTGACACTACCTCACTTCGCTTGTTTTGATCACCGTTGCCAAAACATTTTCAGTGCCATACATATACTGTATGTGGGGCGGATGGCCACATACCGTCCCCATGCAATTCCAATATACTTTGTAATTGTAAATCAAATCAGCCATTACAAGTAGGCTACTTTTAATTTATATGGTAGAGACAACTTTTCCTAATTTTCAGAGTACATTCTGTCTTCCAGGAAGGAGGCCCCTTAATGTTAATATTTGTGTTCTGCACATTGTAGGCAACCAAGCCCACCAAGATGAACTTAGTTACTGGAGTGCACATATGAAAAGGATTAAGTGGTTACAGAAGAGAGAACACTTTGAAGCTCTAAACACATGGAGGCTCGGATGATGCCTTTACGTCACTTTACAAATAAAGTGGATGCATAAGACCAGAGAAAGACCGTTATTGACTGTTGTAGGTTAAGCAAAGGCACATACCCTTGGCAAAGTGTTCCATAAAATGCTTCAAGGGAAATTTATTTGGAGTTTTTTTTTTAATTAGCTGCACTATTCAATTATATGTCTCCCTTCCTGTAACCAAGAACGAACATAAAAAGGCAAACTTCTTAAAGCAGGTGTGCACTGAAATCTAGTTAATGTCAACCTCTCTGCTTTCATTTTCCTGTCAGCAACTCACTTTGCACGTATAATGTATGTGCAAGAGAAACAGGTTGCGAAAGTTAATGGTTATAAACTTTGGCAATGAGTGAAATACACCTTTGAATCAAGCTCACATCTTATACATTCTGTCATACAGAAACTCCTTAAAAGCATCTCCTACTGGTAAATGATACAGGGTTCCAGATTGTCCCACTTTTTGTCCTAATTCAGGGATTTGTGGTCAATTTTTAGAAAGCCTTCAAGCTGGATCGCTTCTAAGACACTCTGCTTCTAAATCCGTTGCTGTTTTTCTTACTTGCATTCAGCAGGCAAATCCTTTAGATAGTGTTACATTAGTAATACTTTATGGCTGCCAGTCGTTTTAGCTTAGCTTGGGAATGGCAAATGGATCTTAAACTATTTGCCTACATCTTAGGGGTCTGTTTCTTGTCTTCTCACTCAAGTGAAATGCACCGTTATGCTACTGTATAAGTTCAGCTTTAGATCACATTCATTTGACCACTGAAGGTAAAGCAATACGATAATTGGACAGAACAGTTCATGAACATAAACTGAAATTAATTGCTATTTGCAATTTTATCCATTTCAGGACTAAAATATACTATTTTTTTCCCCACAAAAGTTGTCCATGCAAGTGTCTTCTCAATCATGTCAAACTGATGAAAACATACAGTAGTAGTAATCTCCTTGGTGAAGATAACTGCACTAGACAGCCACTTTATTAGGCAGTACAATTACTTTTTTTTTTTTTTTTTTTTTTTTTCAATTAAAAAAATTTTAATAAATGGTTTTTTTTTTTTTAAATACATATACATATATATATATATACATATACACACATATATATATATATATATATATATATATATATATATATATATACTTTTTTTTTTGTATGTGGGTGAGTACGTGTATGTGCGTGTGTGTGTGTGTGTGTGTGTGTGTGCGTGCGTGCGTGCGAGCGTGTGTGTATTCATCAGTTCACCTAAAGCCCATTAAAAAAAATCCCATACTAATAATATAATATAATAATAAATTGCCAAATGCAGAAACATCAATGTTAGTTATCACGATGTAGTGGCTCTCGCTAACAGACAGAATTAAGTAACCGGAATTAGGTTAAAAAATTCTATATACGTAGACCATGTTTCTATAAATTTTGATATTTGGTTTTTATTTGAGGCAGATATTTTTTCCATTAAAATGTGATTTATGAGGAGGTTAGACCATTGGTCGATATTCAGAGTTTGTTTATTTTTCCAGTTAACAAGAATTGTTTTTTTTAGCGATAGTAAGGGCTACAAGTGTAGATTGAAATTGTTTATGTGGTAAATCAGTTGTTGTTAGGTCACCTAGCAAACACAAGTTTGGAGATAAAGGTATCCTACAGTCCAAAATAGCGGAAAGTTTTTCTAAGACTTTAGTCCAGAAATACATAACCGGAGTACATAACCATAAAGCATGAACATAAGTGTCTGTAGTGTTTTGTAAGCATTGGAGACAAATGTCGGAGTCTGAGAGTCCCATTTTCTTCATCATATATTGAGTAATGTATGTTCTGTGAATAACTTTATATTGGATAAGTTGTAAATTTGTGTGTTTTGTCATTTTAAATGCGTTTTCACAAACTTGAATCCAAAAGTCAGGTTCCGGTGCTATAGACAAGTCTGTCTCCCATTTCGAGATGGGTAAAGACATTTTATCAGTATATGAAAGTAACTTATATATTTTTGAAAGTTTTTTTGTTGTTGTCGGAGAAAGCTTGTTAATATCTTTAGCTAAAACAGGCGGTTGGAGCGTACCCCGAAGTGTTGGAATTTTTTTCTTTATCATATTTTTAACTTGTAGATAATGTAAAAAATTTCCGTTTTTTATATTGTATTTTTGGAGCAAGGATGTATATGATATAAACATATTATCTGAGAAGAGATGGTGGAGATGTGTAATTCCTTTCTGCTCCCACACAGCTAAATGAAACGGTTGGTTGTTAAGTTGAAAGTCGGGGTTATGCCATAGGGGAGAAAGTCCACAGGGCTCCACTTGGGCTTTTGTCAATTCTAGTGCCTTCCACCAGGCAGTCACGGTGGCGGAAATCATTGGGTTTTTAAAACAATTATGGCGCTTAATCGATGTTGTAATAAAGAGTAAATCTCGAAGTCTGAGGTTATTACAATCCTTCTGTTCTAGTTCCAACCAACAGTTAGTGTCTCTGTTGGGTTGTGCCCATAGAACGATATATTGTAGCTGGTTAGCTATATAGTAGTACATAAAATTTGGTGCCTCTAGACCACCTTTGGATTTGCTTTTCTGAAGAGTAGATAGACTAATCTTTGCTTTTTTTTTATTCCAGTAAAATTTTGTTACGGCTGAGTCCAACAACTGGAACCATTTAGCCGTAGGTTTAAATGGAATCATTGAGAAAAAATAGTTTATTTTAGGTAAAACTTTCATTTTAATGGTGGCTATTCGTCCTATTAGAGAAATAGGAAGATTATTCCAGCGCTCCAAGTCACTATAAATGTTATCCAGAAGTGGAGAAAAGTTTAAATGAATTAAATCAGTTAATTTAGGTGAGATTTTTATGCCTAAGTATTTTAAATTACCTATAGGAAATGAGTAGTGTGGGTCCTGGCTTGCAGGGTTCCATGAATTTTCTGTAATAGGTAGAAGTGTTAATTTTGTCCAGTTAATAGAATAATCTGATAACTGTGAGAATTTAGTTATTAAATTAAATACTTCCCCTAGCGAAGTAGCCGTCTTTTCTAAATAAAGTAAGATGTCATCGGCATATAGATTAATTTTATGTTCTGTTACCCCAGAGTGAATTCCTTGAATCCTTCTTTCCTGGCGTATGGCTAATGCAAGTGGCTCAATAAATATTGCAAATAATAAAGGGGATAGTGGGCATCCCTGTCTTGTGCCTCTCTGTAAAGTAAAGCTCTGAGATATAATCCCATTAGTAGTAACTGTAGCTTTTGGAGAATCATATAATACTGATACCCAGTGGATAAATGATTTCCCAAAGCCAAATTTATTTAAAACAGCAAAGAGGAAGGACCAGTTAACTTTGTCGAAAGCTTTTTCTGCATCCAATGATATAATAACTGCCTTTTTATCATGCCGCTGTGACATGCTAATAAGGTTAAAGAGTCTCCTAATATTATTAGTAGAGTGCCGATCTTTAATAAAGCCTGTTTGGTCGCTATGAATAATTGTCGAGATTACTGTTTCTAGTCTAGATGTGAAAGCCTTAGTGATAATTTTAATATCAGTATTAATTAGTGAAATCGGACGGTAACTTGATGGAAGGGTGGGGTCTTTTTCTGGCTTTAATAAAAGTTTAATTGCTGCTGTATTCATGTGTGGGCGTATGTAACCCTTAGTTTTAATTTCTGTTACTACTCTTAAGAATAGTGGAGCAAGCATTAACCAGAAGTGCTTAAAAAATATAGCCGGATAACCATCCGGGCCAGGTGCTTTGCCATTAGGCATACTATCTAGAGCACTGTACAACTCGTTTATAGTAAGTGGCGCATCTAACATGTCTTTATATTCAGTAGTTAACTGAGGCATATTTAAGCTACTGAGGAATGCCTCAATATGCTCAGGGTTAGGCTTGTTAGTTTCTAAGTATAGGTTACGATAATAGTCATAAAAAATGTGATTAATTTCTTCTGGTGATTGTGTGCATTCACCAGTTGTCCCTTTAATCGCCGTTATAAGAGACTTTTCCCGATTGCGTTGAAGTTGATTTGCAAGAAATTTACCTGATTTGTTATTATATTCAAAGTTGTTATATCTCAATTGTTGTATTATAAATTCTGTCTTTTTAGTTAGCATATCGTCTAACTGTATTTTTGTATTTTGTAAGTCAGTCCATATTTGGTTATTTGGGTTTATTGCGTACTCATCCGTCAGTTGTTTAATTTTATCTTCCAAGTCTTTTTCTGATTTTTGATCCTGTTTCTTTTTATAAGATGAATATGATATAATTTTACCTCTAATTACTGCTTTCCCAGTTTCCCAGAGAAGAGATGGCGATAGGTCTGGAGAGTCATTTATTTCCAAAAAGTCTGCCCATTCTTTTCTTATAATTTTGTCAAACTCTGCGTCGTTTAGCAGTGAGATGTTAAACCGCCATGTCGGTGGTGGTTTAAAGGTATAATCAACTTGTAGGGAAAGGGAGACTGGTGCATGGTCGCTAATAATAATAGGATGTATTTTTGTAACAGTTTTATCAGCAATAGAGTTATTTGTAAGAAAATAATCAATTCTTGAAAAAGACCGGTGCACAGCGGAAAAGAAGGTAAATTCCTTCTTATTTGGGTTTTTAAGTCTCCAGCTGTCGACGAGGCCAAAGTCATCCATATATTCCCCTATTACTTTAGTAGATTGTAATCGTCTACATGTTGTATTATTAGAACGGTCAACTAATGGATTTAAGACTGTGTTAAAGTCTCCTCCAATAATAATAGTAGAGTTCGCTGCTAAATCAAACAGCTGAGAGAAAAATTCATGGAAAAAGGCCGGATCATCATTATTAGGGGCATATAAATTACCAAGTGTATATATTTTATTAAATATAGTCACCTGAATAATAATGTATCGGCCCTCTGGGTCTATTATTGTATTATTTAAAGTAAAGAGTAAATTCTTATGTATGAGTATACAGACTCCTCTTTGTCTACTATTATAAGGGGCAGAGTACGCTTGGCTAAAATTCTTATCAATAAGTAATTTTTCTTCAGATTTTTGTAGGTGGGTTTCTTGTAGGAGGCAAATATCTGCTTTTAATTTTAAGAGATGGTCTAAAGTTTTTATTCTTTTTGCTTCTGAGCGAGCGCCACAAACATTCCAGGAAACCAGAACTAATTTATGCATACAAACAATATAGACTCAGTCCTGTGTATATATCTGCATAGGCCATTTGTCAGTATTAGTATGTTATAGGATAGAATCAAAGTGGTTAGGTGGTTTATGTAATTTGTGTAAAATATGAGGTAACGAGTAAGTAAATATAACAGTGAAAAAACAGGTAGGGAGGTAAAAGTAAAGGAAGTTAACGGGGGATTAAACATAAAAATACACCAATAACTGGTAACCTAAGCGAGATTTTTGTTTAAATATACTTTAGATATAGTTATGTATTTAATAATATATTTATAATATCGCCTAAATATAATGAGTATTCATATTTAAGGTTTTATAACCACATATACAGTATATGTATACATCTAATGATCAAACAAAGTTTAGTTCCACCAATGCCATTTAGAACAGCCAGGGAGTGGAGTTGGGGTTCCGGAATAGTTGGCCATCGATGTATAGTTTATCGACGACCATCGCAGTCCGTTTACCCTCCTGCCTATTTTGTTTCATTATAGGAAACAGTACCTTTCGCCGCTCATTAATCTCTCTCGGGAATTGGTCGTTCATTCCAAATGAGGTCCCTTTAAGCTCCCGTCCTTTACTTTTAACAAATTCTTTCTGTTTAAAATGCTCAAACTTGGCGATAATAGGACGGGGTCTGTTGCCCCTAGGGGCTCCAAGCCGATGTACCCGGTGAAAAGAGATGTTATTTACCGACTCCTGAGGAATTTTTAACGACGTCGTCATAAATTTTTTTATCTCAACCTCTGGATTGTCAGAGGTATTCTCGGATATTCCTGAGAATATTAAATTCTCCCGCATGCTACGGGATTGAATATCCAGAACAGTTTCTTTTAGCGTTTTATTTTCCTTTTTAACGGTTTCTAACTCGGCTGAAACGGTCACGAGTGTAGAGTGTAACTCGGCATTGTCTCGTTGGAGCTCACTTACTTGTTGGCTGAAGAATTCCATACTTACTTTCAATTCTTTGACGTCCTCGCTGATTAGGGAGAGGACCTCAAATTTTTTATTTATGGACTCCAGCATACTGACCGAAACCTCCGTAGTGGCTAGGTTCTCCGTGTCCGTCGCTGAATCATTTTTCCTCTTTTTCGAAGGTTTTCTCGACAGTTTCTCGACGGAAGGATTCTCCATCGCGCAGCTGTAAAAATATGCGTCGATGAAGCGTTCGAGGTCCTCCACGTTGGGTGGTATTCCAAATCTGTCGGATGAAAAAGAGAGGGGGAAAAAAAAGAAAGGCAAGATATATGATGGTTAAATTTAGATTAGTTTAGTATAATAGAGCTAATTCTATCTTAGCAGCAGGGCGCCGCCATGTTGTGGTTTCCCGGTCTCGCTGTAGGTCTCGCGATAGTCACAGCATCTCGCGCAAAAAAAAAAAAGGCAGTACAATTACTTTCTTGCAAAAGGTAGACTTTTTTTTTTTGACACTTCACCAATCAATCACAGAAAAAGACAATCATTCAACATTTACATATATACGGTCAGCAAAAGTGGGTAGAGTAGCCAAAAATTGTACTCAAGTAAGAGTAGCGTTACTTCAAAATAATATTGCTCAAGTAAAAGTAAAAAGTAGTCATTAAAAAAATCACTCAAATACAAGTAAAAAAGTATTCGTTGAAATGAATACTCAAGTACTCAACTGCTTGAACATGAAGTCTGGTTTATTTTTAAAAACTGACAGCAGACAGACAAAAACATAAAATTTAGTGGAAATGCTGGCATCTTCAAATCATAAAATAAAAAAAAAATTAAAAAGTTTTTGTGCAGTGCAAGCAGACACGTTAGCATCAGTGTTCGGATATATTTATTTTAGCCCTCCGAAAAAGCTCAGCAGGACACACACATTGTTATGGCTCGTGTTTGTCTTTGTTTGTTTATTGAACATAAGACCACAGGTCATAAACCTGGAACAAAACAAATAAAAATAATATCTCAATGATATCATGCTAATATTACATGTATCATTATACAAATACATGCACTGTATACATGTTGTTATTTATGGTTAAAATGTATGTTCTTTGTTGGTGCATTTGATTTCAAATAACATCTATTTTTTAGTACAACAAAGCTAATGCACAATAATCGCTATTGAATGTAATCAACTACATAACCCATAATGCTTTGCAAGGTTGGCTCCGTCACCGAGTCAAACAAACGTGCAACGGTTTACCTAACCTTCACATAGAACTCTTCTTAGTGTAAGCACTGCACGCAATAGTCACAAAGTGCGTGTCCATTACCCTTAGTTTTGCCCAAAAGGCAAGTTGCGCAAAAACAAGCTGGTAATGGAAACACACAATTTTTGAAAAAACTATCAGTCAAATAACGCAAAAAAAAAATTACGCTATCATGAGGTGGTTTTTGAGACGTGTCTAAATAGAAGTATTTCGCGAAAGTGTAATGGAAACACTTTTTGCGAATTCCCTGTAGTCATGTGACCCCTCGCCCGGTCACAGAGGAAAGGAAGTAAGAAGTACGGGGCCACTTGCTTTCGTGTCGGAACTGCCTCCGGAAAGGATAACAAGTCTTTTTTAAGCACTAAGCAACGAGCAAAAGAGCGACAAACGACGCACGTCGTCGTTGAAATCCATCCGTCCGCACCATAACACGAGTTATAAGCGCGCGCACACACACCAACACCAAATGGCCGAACCCGTTCGATGAAGGGAGGGAGATGTTTTTAAAGTAATATTAACATCTCCAGGCATCTGTCTTCCGTAAACATCATGAGCACCTACTACAGAACTGCGAGATCGCTCGAGACGGGACATTACGAGAATTGCGCCTCAATGTGTCCGCGGAAATGCTCCCATACAGTCAGTCAAGTGGAGCGCTTACGTGAAAATACGGTAAATCTAATACATGAATGGGGCGGCGGGTAACGACTCTAGTGGCCCCAATGTAGCGGAATAAGAGTAACGTTTCTTCTTCACACATCTACTCAAGTAACTCTAAGACGTACTTTTTTTCCCCGAGTTACTCAAGTAAATGTAATGGAGCAAATGTAACTCGTTACTACTCACCTCTGACATTAAGGGATAAAAAATTACGTATAATTCAAAATTACGTATAATTCATATTTGAACTTGGTTTTCTCCTTAACTGCATTCTGCACATGCTGTTCTCTGTGCAGGTTAGAGTGAAATCTGAAGACTATTCAGGCATTCTGTAATGTAATGTGCTGCTCATTTTCAGAAAGCACCAAGGAATGACATGAACCAAAGCCTGGACAATTTTTAAGTAGCCTTCTATGAGTATGTAGCCATTAAAGCCACCTAAAGAAGGTGGCGGTAATACACCAAAATCATTTATCAACCACCAAAAGAAAGCAGAAGAAGAAACAGAGAAAGACGAAGAAATAGTCATGGCAACTAATGTGTGACGTATTGCTGGTTCGTTAACATGGGGCTTCTGCCATGACAATGATTTACTATTTACAGCAGCAAAAGGTGCCAGAACCAACCGGGATTCTATCTCTTGGCCACAAATAATTAAATCTGTCAAAGTTTAAGTGTTTACTAATTAATTAGTCACAAAAAAAAGCACATTAATCATGTATTAACGCAGATTAATCACACTATTCATTTTGACCGCAGATGATCCTTTAGCTGACAGCGGATAGTTACATTAAAGGTAGCACAGGTTGTGTTTGAGCAATAAACACAACTACATGCATTAAAGTAAAGCATTTAATAAACGTTTGTGTATGACATTTAGAATATCAGGTCATTTTTTCCCATTTTAAATTATTCAAGTAATAAACTGATTAGAAAAAGGATGAGTATGTGCAGTGGATCAAAAAAATGTTGAAGACGTCCTCACAACATTAAATGTTGACGGAATTAACACATAACAGGCGCTCTTTAAATTTGGCGGGCAAAATTTTGGGATAAAAAGCTTTTTTAATTAAGCAATAATTGGGGTTAATCAAAATTCCAAGATATGATTAATCTGATTAAAAAATGTAATCATTTGACAAATAATGCAATGCCATTTTAAACTAAAATCAATAACCTTTCTGTTGTTAGAAGTGGAAGTTTCGAATCCAACCAGAACTTGTTTGCTGCCATCAACATGGGGTTAATTAATTACTGAACACAGCCTGTTATAAACAAATCAGCAGCTTGTGGTTAAACAGTTTCTAACTGTACTGCTTGACGTACTGGGCGCCGGCACTCCTTTTCTGGGGCATTCTGAATAATTGAACGGCACATTTGAACAACACTCGGTGAATCAGAGTGAAACAGTGACGAATGCACCCACGATTAGGAAAAAAAACATTTTAGGAACAAGTATGAGGTCTACTGTTCTTGATCTTGGTTTTTGTCAAATACATTTCTCCCAAAAATGTGTTGTTGTTGTTGTTTTTGCTTATCCATAATGTATTTGTTTGACTGGTGCAACGTATACTCCAGAGTGACTGATAGTCTGAAAAATACTGTATAATGCATTCATATTGGCACTCCGAACTAGAAAAAAGCATATTATGACCACATTGGTCTGTGTGCTTGACCAGTAGTGAGCTTGTGGGCTACATCAGGGCAGTCATAAGTTAAGAAATCCACAGGGTTGGGGAATCCAGGTCCATAAAGTAAAAACCCTGCCACAGTGTGGCTTGAGGCACAGGTGCTTCTACTCAACTAGCAGGTTAACAAGATCGTCTCTACCTATTGAGTAGAAGCACCTGTGGCTAAACATAAACTGTTTCAGGGTTTTTACTTTCTGGACCTGGATTCTTGATAGTCTTAGGTGGTTGGCTCTGTACTGTCTGTGCTATAGTAGCATGTTGATCCTTGTCTATGAGTTCAATTTATCATTGAATCTGTCTGGATAGATAAGAAGTGTAAATTTTATATTCTATGAAATATTTGGAATTATTTATAAATCATAAGGCCCTGTTTCCGTGCCCAGCACAAGTCTAGCAGAAAGGACAGTTTAACTATGTGCATTGGTGGAATTTTCTTTCTTTTGGTATTTTCCTTGACCAATGCTGGTAAAAGGGGGCACTTGTGCCGTCGTGGGAGCGTTGGAGCACCTGCAACACAATTTAGACCTGCTTTCAACTGGTCGAAATTTTCCTCACCAAATTGTCAGGTGCGCTGGGGGCGTGTAACGCCCGGTGCGGCGCAGCGCAGTCTGCCATATTCCCAAACATGGTCAACTACTGTAGATTGTCTACCAAAATACGACCCATTGTGTTATTTGCAGCATAATATTCTCTTATGAAGAGACCGGCACTGGTTGAAACCACAGTCCAACTCTCAGATGTGATCTGGAAGTGGTTAAGCTCTTCTTGCATGTTTACAGTACATTAGCTGGAGTCCCAAAACACTTTTTTTCAAAGTAGTATTTATTCGCCATTAACGGTAACCATAAGAATTACTGTGTGGCTCATTTTCCATGTTGTGACCTCACTCTTAAACCCATTTGGTCAATATTATCTCGAGTCTATTATGCCTTCCACTCCCATGGGCAATAATCGGAGGCCTTTATCTCTTCCTCATATATCTTCTGATGGTCTGCTTGGATTATGTTGTTCATTTTGCTTTGTAATTGTCTTCACTGGGAGAGAAAGGCCATGCCGACATTTGCCTAGCTGCTGTACCCTAGTACCAGATAAGATGTGGAAAACCGATTAAAGCATGGGAAACCTCATTTATTTTGTCCATGGTAATTATCTGTAAATGCAAAATATCTGGTTTTGAGTCAAATGTTTTGGGGGGGAAAAACTTTATTTTTTAATCTCAATTACAGCCCATTGGCAAAAAGCAGTTGGCTAGGAAAACATTTGCAAGTGTTTGCCTTTATGAATCAACAGGTGTATGCAGTGGGAAATAATGAACAATCAGAACACAATTTCATGTTTCTTTTATCTTAACCTGTGTCAAATAATGTTAATTTCATCAACGAAAACTAAACAAAAATAATTTGGTCAACACACATTTTTTCACCGGACTAAAACTAGACTAGACTAAACTAAAACCCTCATTAACAAACAATAACTGGGACTAAATCAATATGCATTTTCGTCAAGGAATGAAGACGAGACGAAAATGTACTTCACTTGATAAAAACTGGACTAAAATCGATGGACATTTTAGTTCATGAACATTAACGAGACGAAAATTATTTGATTTTGTAAAATCCTGTCTCTTCTAATCTGTCACTTTGACACTGTCATATGACACATAGTGACACACCCCTTTTCAAATCTGCAGCTAATGAGTGCAACATGCACAAACATATGGAACAGACAGGAGGTGGATTCACGGTGAAAGGTTAAAAAAAGAAAGTAAATCATAGTTATAATGTAACATTAATCCAACGCCTATAATGTTCCAACAATAATGTTAATCCAACAGCGAACTAATGCTGGCTAATTTACTAGCTCATAGCATGGAGCCATAGTAACCACTTGTTGATACACTGTAATTGTGTGTCAAGTTGTTTTTCATCAAAATGATGAGAGAAAATTTTATGTGAAATACTTTTAGATCTGAAATGTCCTGACTAAAACTAGACTAAAACTTTGACAGTTTTTGACTAAAATTAGACAAATACAAATGTGTTTTCATGGACTAAAATAAAGACTAAAATGCTAGACTTATTGTTGATTAAAAGTTGACTAAATAAAATTGGGATGAGGGTCACTTACTGATAAAAACCAACAAGCGTGATTGAACTGGACTAAAACTGAGACTACATTTAAAAATGGCGGATGAAATGAACACTAGTGGCAAAGGACTTTTACTTACTGGACGCAACATTGTCAGCAACCATGTACAGTGGAACCTCACAGTTTGAACGTCTCGGAACTTGTACAATTCAGACTTCAACCAAAAAGTAAAATGTAAAGAGTAAAAAATGCCTCAGAGTTTGAACTCATTTTCGGAGTTCGAACACCCAAGCAAAACAAGCTATGCCAAACATACCTTGAAAACGGATAGCCGAGTGAAGCCGAGCAATGCTGAATGCTTACATTGCGGTCGTTGAGACTGCACTGCTCATTTCCAGTCAGATCGTTGTTTTGTGGAAAACACTATTTCACCTTTATATTTTTATGCAGGATCGTGAGTGGTCGGCGGCAACAATGAATACACAGAGACTGATATGCTTTGCTAGAATAATTGTTCCTTTTATTCCCCGCAAACAGCAATCAACATTTATACTGTGCTAGAATAATCATACGTTTTATTCCCCGCAAACAGTAATCAACACCTGTGCTGTGCTAGAATAATTGTACCTTTTTATTCCCCACAAACAGCAATAATCACAACTCGCTTTGCTAGAATAATTGTACTTTTTATTCCCCGCAAACAGCAATAATCACAACTCGCTTTGCTAGAATAATGGTGTCTTTTATTCCCCGCAAACAGCAATCAATACACTACAACGTTAAACAGCATAATATGATCATCATCAGCGCTTACCTTGACACTAGACCGGAGAGCCTACGGTCCGGGTAGAACGAGCTGCAAAACGGCTGGACAATCGTACGTGTTCCACAGCTGACTCTGTCCGGACCGTGTGCCGCTCCGTCTTCTATTCGTTAACGTGAGAAACCGGGCTAGCCAAGCCCTTTCTCAGACACTCTTGAAAACATGTTTTGCGAAGCAGGGAAGGCTGTAGTATAAACAAGGAAGAGTTCTCAGGCTGATTCCGCCCTTAATTTACAAATTGTTGGGCACGTGGATTCGTACAACAGTTCAGGACAACAACATATCCTTATATAAGCGGTTACATGAGGACATATCAAACCATGGTTATTTTCCCTTTAATCGTGAATACTCCCGGAGGTGCTCCATACTCGCGAGTGCATTTCGATTTTTCCACGGCAATTTTCTTCGCCATGGGCCCAAAGTAAGACAACAGTGCCAGTGGAAGCAAAGAAAAACATACAGTGCTACAAACCACAGTGGAATTAGGAAGGAGATTGTCATGCCGTTGTAACTACCTTGACTACTGTAAATACTGGCACGAGGATCCCCCTTAGCAGTTCAACAACGTGCCTGACGTTAAACAACGCACGGAAGGACAGCTTAGTCTAATAATATGCCCAATGTAAAATACACCAACTCAGCACTGAACTAAAGCTAGCATTAACATAGCATTTATCATCCACTGATGCCATCACACCACAACAAAAAAGGTAAGGCATTTTTTATTGTTTAAATACTGTACTGTACTGTAAATGGGAAAAAAAAACATAAATAGAAATTAAAATAGGAATTGTCTGTTTTTGGAGTTTGGGAACGGATTTATTGCATTTACGTTATTTCCTATTGGAAAAAATGTTCCGGAGGTTGAACAATTCAGACTTTTTTTTTCCGGACGAATTATGTTCAAACGCTGAGGTACCACTTAATATGTAAATAAATATTATTAACTCATTAGGACAGCATTAGTCTCACTGCATTATTGCTTTATTATTCTTCTAATTGTCCTTGATCTGTACATAAACAGATTACAGTGTGAGTATATTCTGTCATCATTTTACTTTGTTTTTGCTAGGTGATGTTCTTATGTTTAATTCATTGACACATTAATGACATCAACATGAGCTTAGTCCGATTTTAAAATTAATTTGAGTTGAATACTTCACACTTTATGGGTCAAATCACAGCTTTATCCTTTAGCCAGCAGCATTACATTGCAATCTATGACCTCTTGCATTCCAAGTGTCATAACAGGTTGGGAAATAACTCTTAGATGAGGGAAAATCAGACTCTCACACATTAGCATAGCCTACATTCTCTCAGTGCCTTTGAAAAATGTTTTCTCTCTCTTCAGGGTCTTGTAGGCCTCGTAGGGATCGCTGGCATGATCGGAGGTCCTGGTGAAAAGGTAAGGGGTGTTTTTAGCTATCATTATGCTGTCAGTCATCATCAGTAGTTTGCTTGTCAGTTGCAGACCCTTGTAATTAAGGCCATGTTAAGCAGACATAAATTGAGGCCCCAGAGGTCTATGAAGACTTGCCTTAGATAAACAGTCAACACTCTCACACCCACATTGTCCCCTCTCATTGCACTTTGATTTTAAGGTTATGGTAGAGGTAATGTGACAGGATTTAAATTATTATTTTTCTTTCCAAAATTACTTTGCACCGATAAAGAAAAAAGTTCAAGCACACTTTTAACACACACACATTAGAAAAATATATATGCATTATTGATTTTCTTTTTCAAACTCTCTGTATTCATTGTAAAACATCTGCCCCCTCCTTTTGATTCAGAAGTGCTCATGTGTCAAAACATGTTCTGAAGCTGCTCGCTTGGCAGTTGATTTTTCTTGAGCATAAAACTTCCCCCTTGTTCCGTCTGTCAGCGCCAATCACACCTTGACAGCGTGAAAATTCCTTTTACGTTATGCAATATGCATATATTTATTTCCGTGACACCTGGTGATTTCATCACTTCATAATTTTTTTGACACAAAAAAATTCAAGGGGTAGATGCCTGCTGCTTATTTAGTGTTTGTTTGGATCACCTCATTCACAAGGGTGTCAGCAAATGTTTCAAAGTACATGCTTGTTCAAAACCAACCAGCTGTCTCTCTGAACTCCACTTTCATGGCTTTGTTGACAAATAATGTAAATAAGTTTCTTTATAAGTTTCATGTGTGTGTTTTTTAAATTTTATTTATTTACCTATTTTTTTAACCAGTTTTATTATTGTTGTGGTTTTTTTCCCCCCAGGGTGACCGTGGCCCCACAGGTGCAACGGGTCCAGCAGGAGAAAAAGGACCACGAGTGAGTATGAATCTATAATTTTGTCTTCACTTATGTTTGTTTGAGAGTTAATAATTTGCACCAATGATCAAATTGCTACTCCATTGTAATAATAAAATGTACAGTTTTGAATTTTATGTACAATGCTTTGTGCTAAGCCTTTGACACAGTGGTGACACTATGTTGCTTAGCTGCGTATCTAATGGCAAAATTTATTCACCTGCAATTTTTCTTCATGACCAAAATGCAAAAATAATTACTATGTAGAAAAATCATTGAAAAATTGTCCTGCTTTAGACCAGTGCATCTCATTCTGCAGAGAGTAGCATGCCTGCATTGCTCACAGCCCAGGACCCATAGTTGACTTCATCTTTGAGGATCATTTCGTTATGTGATTCAGTTTTCATTAAATAACTATTTGTTACAGTTGTGCTTGAAAGTTTACATACTCATGGAGTATGAAAAATTATAAGCACTAGTACAAAGTACAAAAGTTAAACGTTGCTTAATGTCACAAAAATGCTATGAATTGTCACCAAAATTCACATGCACGTCTTTACTTATGTCAAGTTCATCTTCTGAAAATATCAAAATAATTGACACAGTATTTTCAATTTGATGGACATTAAGACGTTTTCTCACCATACAGTGTGCTCATAAGTTTACATACCCCAAGGGTATGTAAATTTACTCAAATGTAATTTTAGAATGTTTTACATTTACTTCTCACCGTAATTCATATTATGAGATCTACTTACCTAGATAGTGTCATGTCTGGGGCTCTGGTTTTGGTTGGGGGTCCTGATTGGTCCCGAGTGGGGTTCTGCCCTTCCTCGGCTTGACCAATCCGGGCCCTCAGCCACTTGTGCCTGGCCCCAGGTGTGTCTAGTCTCCTCATTAGTGTGGTTGTATTTAGTTCCCGGGGGGTGATCAGTCGGCGTGGGATCATTGCCGCTTGTCACGGTCAACCCCGGAGAGCTGTCTGTCACTTTGACTTTGTATCTTTTCAGTTCTTTGTTTATTTAACACTAACCAGTGCCCCGGTTAGTGTTTTCTGTAAAATAAAGTACGTCAGTCTCACCCGCACTCTGGTCGTGGTTCTCCTGGAGGACCCAAAATGCAGGGAGGCATTTTGGGTCCTCCACTCCACACGTAAGACAGACTCAACTCTGCTCCGTGGCGGACCGTAACAGAATGATCCCACCACAAACGGACCCAGCGGACCAAGAGGCAGGTACCGTTCCAGTTTCCAGCGGCGCTAGTGGAGCGCCCGTTGCCAGTCCTGGTGGCGCTCGTGCAGCGCCCGTTGCCAGTTTCCGGCGGCGCTAGTGGAACGCCCGTTGCCAGTTCTGGCGGCGCTCGTGCAGCGCCCGCCTCCAGTTTCCGGCGGCACTAGTTGAGCGCCCGTTGCCAGTTCTGGCGGCGCTCGTGCAGCGCCCGCCTCCAGTTTCCGGCGGCACTAGTTGATCGCCCGTTGCCAGTTCTGGCGGCGCTCGTGCAGCGCCCGTTGCCAGTTTCCGGCGGCACTAGTGGAGCGCCCGTTGCCAGTTCTGGCGGCGCTCGTGCAGCGCCCGCCTCCAGTTTCCGGCGGCGCTAGTGGGGCGCCCGTTGCCAGTCCTGGCGGCGCTCGTGCAGCGCCCGCTTCCAGTTCTGGCGGCGCTCGTGCAGCGCCCGCTTCCAGTTCTGGCGGTGCTCGTGCAGCGCCCGTTTCCAGTTCTGGCGGCGCTCGTGCAGCGCCCGCGACCAGTTCCAGTTCCGGCGGCGCACGTCCTGCGGCCGCCACCGGTTCCCGTTCCGGTGGCGCACGTCGTGCGGCAGCGACCCCTGGCCCGTTCGCCTGTGCCGCTGCAGCCCCTGGCACGTTCGCCCGTGCCGCTGCAGCCCCTGGCCTGTTCGCACGTGCCGCTGCAGCCCCTGGCCCGTGCCGCTGCAGTCCCTGGCCCGTTCGCCCGTGCCGCTGCAGCCCCTGGCCTCTACGCCGGAGCCCTCATCCGGGTCCCGCTATCGATGTTGACTGTCAGGGAAGAGGGCAACAATATTTAAAATAGAACGTTTTTATACGTTTTTGGGATCAAATTAGTTAAAGGGAATGAAAGGAGACAGTTTGATTGGTGATGATTGAAGTCTGTGCTTGTCTGGGTCAAACTCACCCACACAGAGATACAACACGTGCCATGCAGGATTTACAGCGGCCATGAAAATAGAGTCCGTGTGCTCTATATTTGTGGCCTGCGCAAGTCTGACGTAAAGCACGATCTATGGGTCGGCTTTCCTTTGCTTTGGTATTTTCTTACACATACGGTTTAGGGTGCAGTGTTGCTAACTTATCGACTTTCTCGCTAAATCTTGCGACTTTCCAAAGCCTCTTGGTGACCTTTTTCGTCAAAAGCGACTAGCGACAAATCTAGCCACTTGTTCTGTTTTTCTTTACGGTGTTTTTTTTTTTTTTACTCCCATGACTTTGTTGCTCTCTCCTACAGCGTCTATTATTATTATTAAATGCAAATTGCCAATTATGCAAATTGGGCAACGACATCACTTAGCGACTTTAAGGACAGCCAATAGCTACTCTCCTTACTGGGGAGATGGCAACACTGGTAAGGGTGTTTTGAACAGTTTTGGGTGTGAACAGAACACAGCCCACTAGGCGGATGGTATAAAGTTGGCCAAGGCGATCACAGATCACTGATGTGAAGTGGGTACTTGGAGACTGCCTTCCACCCAATCTTTTGTTTCCATGTGTATGTAACTACACAAACTCAACCCAAATTTATAAAATTTAATAAATATGACTGAATCACTATGGCTGCGTTCAGACTGCAGGCAAATCTGATTCCTCCTCAAATCTGATTTTTAGGGCTGTTTTTAGCAAGTGTCCAAATCCAATCTGGCCCTGTTCAGACTGAGCCACATTATTGACCCATCTGACAGGTTGCTGTAGCAACGACGTCAAAGAGGCGGCGTCCACCGGGTGTAATGTTTGACGTCATGTGACGCTGTTTACCGCTCCGTACTTCCCGTTCCTCGCAAGCGCATGAAGCGGTTTTCTTTTATTTTTCTTTATTTTCTTTATTTATAATTTTTTTAACGACCATATATCTATGGCTATGACCGACTATTTCGCTATTTCCGGTTGCGCATGTGAAGATCTGATGGGGTAGCAAGACCGGCTTCAGCGCAAGTAACGTAAACTGTCACTGTATTACCGGTTGAGCATGACAGGAGCCGACAGGGCAGTGGAGCCGTCAAGGCGATTAACTGCCGAGCATGTAAGGAAACAGCCGAGCAGCGAACCGATTGGATATTGACAGCGCGGGCGCATTAGTTATGCACGCGTAGAGTGATTGACATCATGACAGTCAAATCAGTTCTGAGTGTTTCGAGCTGATCAGACTACGATGTATCCTGTCCAAATCGGATATGAAACTACCTCCCGCATGCGGTTCCAATTCGTCCCGCAAAAATCGAATTTCTTGTGCTTTGTGACTGTTCAGACTACAAAAGAGCCATCCACATTTAATATGGATGGGCTAAAAATCGGATTTGAGCTGCCAGTCTGAATGACAGGTCACCCAGAAATTATATTGTCATCACTTCATGTGTACTAAAATCACATATGGTTTCACAAGTTGAATGTATTATAAGATATGTACGACCTTTCAATACTGTTTGTTGTGTTTCATTGCTATAGGGATATCCAGGGTTGCCTGGAAGTCCTGGGGACATCGGCATGCAAGGTACACCTGTAAGTGGCATACCTTCATTTTCGCCGTTTATTCTTTTTTTCTTATTCTAGTAATCATAATATGTATGTGTGTGAATCAGTGCATTCATTCCCTTGTTTCATTTGTTTTTGTTGACCAATTAGAGTGGATCATACTAACAATAACTTTAACGTTAACAAGGACAATACTTAAAATACAAATTGGAAAACCTTTATGTTTACAAATTTAAAGGGTAATTTTATAGTAGGTATCCATTTTTCTTTAACCCACACTAATATCAATTATAAACCATTAACTCATTCCCTCCCAGCCGTTTTCACTGAAGCAACCCCCTTCGCTCCCGGCTGTTTTACTGGATTTTTACTGATTTTGCAAGGCCCACAGAATATTGTGTTCTATTGCTATAAACAATGGAACCTACCAAAAGAAAGATGAGTCTATTTCATTAGGAAAAAAAGTTTATTTCTATCTGTTTGCGTTTTGCAGCAATTAGCATTAAAATATAGCTAGGTTTCATCATTATTCACAAATCTGTTTAAAACTGTGGGGGAAAGAGCTTTTTGCAACATGGATGGAACATGATGGAAGTAAAATGGTTTTAATACATGTTTCCTCCTTGAGAAAATGATCAAATATGCAAATCGTTCTACTGTTCATTTCAATTAAACAATAAATTATCCATCATTTACAGTTTTGGAAGAGAAAGCTCTCTGAAACTCAAAGGTATACAGTAGCTGTTTCCTGGTACCAAGTGTGCCCCAATTATTATTTTTTTTAATAAGTATGTGTGCAAAGTTGCATCTTAACAAATCACAGCACATCTGGAACAAAGTCATTCAAATATCCGAAAGTGGTGATTGTCAAAAACTGAACACATCCTTTTAGTTAAACACAGTGTATCAAGTATCAAATAGAGATGAAAGGAAAACCAATCTGTTTTGCAGTATTGTAGCATGTGCATGTCATAGTCACATTTTTAATCTAATATAGCTCTTGCAACAGGGAGTTGCAATGGCCGTGTCAAAGCCCAGAACGAAACATGTATGAAATTCTGTGCAGAAACAAAATAGTTCCAGACCTCAAGCAACATTGTCAAGTACTGTGGACCAAAATCTCCAACAAAGTTCTAATTAACTGCTGCTAAATATTGAATTTTGAATTTTATGTACCATCATTTGGGTCAATCTGTTTAGTTTTTCACACACTGCTTTGACAAACTGAGGAATTAGTACATGGTATTATTATTCATCATATGTGTTGTTTACCTCATTTTAACTTGATGTGTTAATTTCTGAACTTTCCAATCATCATTGTTTTGTATTTATTCCCTCACAGGGTCTACAGGGGCAGACAGGGAGTCCCGGCAGCATCGGTACAAAGGGTCGTAGGGTAAGAACTAAAGGAACTCATTGGAATGCAGTAAACCCATTTGCCGTTTATCATTGGTTAATTCGCCTATTTGCTCTTTTTTTTTTTTGCGGGGTCTTATTTTCTGAAAAACTCACCTATTTGGTGTTGGCCAAAGTCATGTTTACTATAACAGTACTTCTTTGACACAATTTTGTCACATCTTTGAGCCAAGGAATGATGTTGAAGTGAGGAGAGGATCTCCATTTAGTGGAGCCAATACATTATCTAAATGGAAAGAAGTGTTTTGCCACCATCTTGTGGGACCTCTAGGCAATTACAAATGTAGATTTTTGCAGTTCACAGCAGAGCTCAATCCTCTCAATCGGGGGGGGGGGGGATCACTGTTTGTATTATATGCCGCACACCAAACGACATGACAGAAGGTACGTGTCCTTGGTCAGGATTTTCTTATTATAAAAAAATAACTAAATATTTTTTTAAGATCTTTCCCTCATGCAATAGAACAAATCCAAGAAGAAAAAAAACGACAACTAACAAAAAAACAAACACAGAATGAAAGCAAAAAGCATTAAAAAAAACAAATGGTGGATTGTCATCATATTCAAAGATTTACACACAAAGCGAAAAAATTTAAATGTAGATAAATTTATACGGACAGCGCCAGAGCTTATAACACTAGTGACTAGCAATCGAGTAGTGTCAAAAAAGGTTCCCACACTTTTACAAATTTATCTCTTAAATTATTTTTATCAAAACGAATCCGCTCCAGCCTTACATACTGTGCCATTTCATTTAGCCATCTATTGAAGCATGGGGCTTATGGAGTTTTCCAATTTAGTAATATTAATTTCTTGCTACAACCATACCGACCTTGAGAACCTGCTTGGTGAAAGGGAAGGGTCTTGGTCAAGTCAGAACAACCAAATATTGTCAGTTTACAATCGAGCTGAACCACTATTTTACATTGTTTAGAAAACTATTTACATATTTCAGACCAAAAAAAATTCAGTACAGGGCAAAGCCAAAACAAATGTGCAAGTGAGCCTTCAGTAGTACCACACCTATCACACAAAGGAGACACAGATAGAAAAAATTTACTTAGTATGGTTTTGGAGTAATGAATCCTATGTAAAACTTTGAATTGAATTAGTCTGTACCTGGAGTTAACAGAACATGTTTGTATGCTAACCAGTCCCTCCTTCCATAAATCTTCTCTAACACCAACACCTAGATCTACAGCCCAGGCTTCTCTAAGATAACTGGTATCCACCGGTGTTTTAAAAACACTAATAAAGCGAGGGGTCAAATGTTTCAACTGTGGCTGTAAAAGTAAAACATCATAAAAGCTGCATGATGGTTTGGTTATGAATTCTGGAATATGATCCTGCACAAAATGCCTCATTTGGAGGTAGCAAAAAAAATGTGAATGAGGAAGATGGTATCTTTCTTGAAGTTCAGAAAAAGAAGAACATTTATTGTTGCAATATAAGTCCTCTCTCTCTCTCTCTTTCCCCCCCCCCCCCCCCCCCCACAATCCTCAAAAACACTGTCCATCAACCCAGGTTTAAACATGTGTTTAAACGTCTTGTTAATGGAGCATAGATTGAAACCTTTGGGAAGCCAATGTTTTTTTTTTTTTATCTGCTTCAAAATTTTTAAGGAACTTTTAAGAAGAAATTGCCTTAATTACTTTTACAAGTAATTCTTGTTGGGATTTATGCATTGCTTGAAGTGTCAAATCCAGCTTGTCAAACCTTTCATTGACATGGTTGAGGATCTTATCCGAGACTTTTTCCCACATCGGCAGATTGTCCATTTCCACACACGAAGTCTGGCCTGTGATAATGCTATCGCTAGCATTGTGAGCACTCGTAGTTGGGATCTTCTGTGGCTTTTTTAGGCATGACTTCATGGTATGCAGTTGCATAGATTAATGGCACTCTCTTAACTGAGGTTGAGGTTTGATGTCAACATTAAGAGACAGTTAAATTATTGAATGGCACGGAGGAGCGTCTGGAAACACGTCTACTATGTCTATATGCTGCTCTCTAGCGCCTCCTATATATAGAGAAATATATTAAATATCAAATAAAAACGCTCTGCTCCCACATTTATTTATTTCATGCCGCAGACGCTCTATCAGGTCATTGTTATTCAAATAATCGTGTCTAGGGTTGGGCTCTGCTGTTGCATTTGTTGTATTTATTTATTTTTTAATTTTGGCAGTTTTGGTCCTCCATAGTAACCCCCCAAAATGAGAATATTGCCACCCAAAAAAAACAACAACTTTATTGTAATTGGGATTTGCTGTACGTATTACAAATATGAGTTACCCATAGCATTTACAAATTAGCATCTTTCATTTTAAAGATCAGTCACATTGAACTTGACCTCTACTGCCTAAAAGCAAATCTCTTGATTGAGTCCGAGCTCTTTCTTGGGAATAGAGCATGTACTATTACTTATTTTTTTATCTTGTTATCGTATACGGTTTGTTCCGTGCAATGCACCACATACCCGACCGACCAAGACCACCCATGTGCAAGCAATGAAGATCAGTCACAGCTGAGTTTGTTAGATTGTGATGGTTTGTTGACTAGAATTTCTCCAACAACTAGACACAATTTCCATGTGTTCATTTGTTTGTGTCTACACTGGGATGTTATGATGTTATGTGGTACATGCAGCTACGATACAATATGAGACAAAATCATACTTACTGTCACTTGACAGTAACTATGACAGTGAATTGTCTCTACACCATCAAGTATTTATATAGGGGTGATTGTTTTTTTCCTCTTAAGTCACTGTTGAACAGCATTTTAATTTACTGTTTGTTTGAGCTAGCCATATTATTTAAAGTATGTTATTATGTTAGTTAGGAACCACAAATAATGTTGTCCTGAACAAATGGATGATATACAGCAGGATGGTACCAAATCATTTATTAAAACGTATGACCTGATGTAATACCAATTACCAGAAATGTAATAAATAAGCAGAATACAAGCATTTTCTTTCCTGACTTGAGAGAATATTGGAATTTAGGCATCTCTAAATTGAAGCAGATCCTCTGAAGAAAGAAGTATAAAAGATAAGCAAACAGGATAAAAACATCTGCTTTTAGGGGTTCCTGAACTGGATAAAAAAATAAGATTTTTATCTGTTGATTTTCCTGTGAGGTGGTCAAATTCTAGTAATGTTTGTGGGACCTTCCATGCAGTTGCATCATCATTAGAACTTGAATTTGACAGTTTAATGCAAAATGTACATTCGTTGATTCGCGACATTGTTTCACCCTCAGGGGCCCCGAGGTCCTGATGGCCCACTGGGAGAACCGGGCCCCGAAGGCACCAAGGTAAACACACACTATAGCAAAATCTGTCCCCATACAAATGAGAAATGATAAACACGCTGAAAATGGAACATGATTTATTTTCATTGTGTCATTGATTTATTTATTTTTTTATTCATATTGAAATATTCTTCTTTCAGGGGGAAATTGGTGATATTGGTGTAAAAGGAGAAACTGGTTTTATAGTAAGTAAACTTGATTTGTTGTTATTTGCAGTTTCCTGAATGTGGTTGTACTAATACCGATAAATATTTTGAATATCTTTATCATTCTATAAAATCTAAGAGACCCCCCACATAATGATTAAAAAAACACAGCAAGTGTGTGCTCACTGCTCCTTGAGTGTTGTGTTGGTGGGATGAACAACACATACCTCCAGTGTGATGCACCTCCCCCAAACCAAATGTTTGCCGTAGTACTAAGACTGAACTGTGAGAGGCAGCATGGAGCCTCAAGTCATCCAGACTGCCGAAAAATACAACAAATATTTGTCATTTTTATTGCAATGAAAGAATTGGGGTAGCCGTTAAAATATATATATTTTTAATTAGTCATAATGTCTGTTAGTCAGAAGCTGAACAGCATTGTGTTTCTTTATGGACTAGATATATGGCTAGAGCGTGAGGCAGAATTCCTGCCCCATATATATGTAATATGATTAACCTTGTATTTGATTATTATCATTTTAATGATGGTATTTGTTTTGAACAGAAGTCAAGAAAACATTGCGGAAAGTTTTAGAAGGTCATATAAAATCTGGATCTGTCCTGCAGGCCTTAAGTTAGACATCTGTGATCTAAAGCCAGGACTAATGATTGTCATAAAAGAAGAAGAAGAAGAAAAGCATCATTGTGCATCATGGTTAACAAGCATGTGTCCTTTGAAGATTTTTTATATATTTTTTATATATTTTTTATATTTTTATTTATTTAGTTTTTTATATTATAGGCCTCTGTAAAAGCCAAGTGAGACTTCAATCTTTTTTGTTGCCTGTTAACTTAACTCTGTTATTCACAACATGTTATTGTACTGTACATCCAAATGCAACTAAGAATTATAGCAACTAGGGGTGTTAGAAAAAATCGATTCGGCAATATATCGCGATATTACAGCGCACAATTCTCAAATCGATTCGATATGCGGCCAAATCGATTTTTAAACATCTATTTTTTATGGGAATATTCAACAAAATATCTTTCTTAGGGTTAGGATTCACACATTAAGCATCGAAGAATGTTATATTAATGGAACATTAAGCCTTAATATTTTATTTCAGTGCTGTTCAAACATGAAACAGACTGCAACCTGTTTGTTAAATGCAGTGGCTCAGTTATAAGCCTGAATTTCAGATAAATAAATACATTTTCATACAAATTTTACAGTCTACATGTACAAGTTTATTGATTAGTATTTTCTAAATTTATACCCCCCCCCCAAAAAAAAAATCACAATAATCAATTGATAGATTCGCATCGGGATTAATCGAATCGAATCGTGACCTATGAATCGTGATATGAATCAAATCGCCAGGTACTAGGCAATTCACACCCCTAATAACGGTCTATAGTCATGCAAGGGGTATTTAGTATCATCAGCGGCGCCACTTTTATGAGTGGCTGTAAATAAGCCACTCTGGACAGTTAGAAAATGCAAATAAAATGGGATTTTCTTGTGTGTAGCCTACACACAATGATTACTCACTCATAAGATGACCTATCCAACCAGTTCAGGGTGTACCCCGCCTACTGCCCGAAGCCAGCTGGGATAGGCTCCAGTGCGCCGCGCGACCCTTGTGAGGACAAGCGGTTAAGAAAATGGATGGATGGCAGATGACCTATTCTTTGAAACAATTCAAATAAATGGCTGATTTATATATTTAGTCAAGGATCATGATTTGTGTGAATTGGTGCAACCTGCAACTACACTTTCAACATTTCTTTACAATATGCCAGATCTCATCAAATACTTGTTTCTCTTTCTCTAGGGCAAAATTGGCGTTCCAGGAGACAGAGGCCTCCCTGGGAAGCCTGTGAGAAACATTTATTTTATTCAGTATTTGCTGAGTTGTACTTAAATGTGTGTGAGCGCGCTCGCATGTGTGTGTTTTTTAGATTGCATTTTAAAGACGAAAAGTGTCCATAGAGATCCGGACATTGACGTCACGCGTCCCAAAATGGGCGTTAGTGCAGCCATTTTGGCAGCATAGAAAACGCGTCTGCCACTTTGAGTAAATGATAAATGCCACACTTTAACAATGATTGATAGTTGTTGTGGACCAGCTGCCACAACGAGAAGAGGCAAAAAAAGGGATCAAGCAGTCTCCAAAAATCAAATCAATGCATAGCTGATGGAGGACTTTGCACATGGTGGTTGAATCAGCAGATGCTAACTGTTACCACACACAAAATGTGGGGGAAATACTGTAATCTGTTTTGTTCGATTGTGCTGCTACGGTTTAATATATATATTACACAGTTGAATTTAATAATAATAATAATAATGCAGCGGATTTATATAGCGCTTTTCTACCTAATCAGATACTCAAAGACGCTTCACAATGGTTGCGTTATTTGTGTGCTCACACATTCACACTGTGGTGGCTGACGGAAGCGTGGCGGCCAGTGTGCGCCTACGGCCCCTCCGACCACCACCAAAAATTCACACCTGCCATACACCAGTGTGAGTAGCACTGGAGGCAATGTGTGTCAAGTGCCTTGCCCAAGGACACAACGACACATGACTTGGGGAGAGCAAGGATCGAACATCCGACCTTCTGGTTACTGAACGACCGCCTCTACACCCTGAGCCACGGCCGCCATAACTGACCAACACCATAAAGAAGACATTTTACGGCATACATGACGGCGGCCGTGGCCCAAGTAAAAGCTTCTAAGTTGCTAACATACCTAAATAACACTGCTAACTTTGATGGCATTTTGACCACACATAAAGGGGAAATAAATCGTAAATCATACAAACTTTGTATGATCGATTTAAAAGCACTCACCGGTGTAAGAGGGGGAATTCCACTAGCAACGTCGCCGAGTTGAAAAAAAAACGCTCCTGACACTTCATCGGCAATGTAACCTGTCCACCTCGAGCATGTATTTCATGTCCTTTTCATCAAAGTGACTGTCAATGCTCTTGGGTGGAAAGTTGACGGCTAAACGCCAGTTTTAGCCCTCCACGCCATTGTAGTCCATTAATTCTGCACCTCTACTTTCCTGCCACGGGGGAGCGTGTTCAGAGAAATAAGTCACATGATGTCTGGATCTCTAATGATTTATGATCTATTCTACATAGTCAGAAGGACACAATGATTCTGTCCATTGTTTCTGTATTTTACCTCTTGTTTCAAAGGCAATTCAATGCATATAGCAATTAGTTAAGGTGATCTACTCTTCTTGTAATGTCATCAATTGGATAAATGCAGGACAGATCATCTCTCTGGAAGCTTAATGAGGAAGTCAACCCAAGAATTTTTTTTACAAAAATATGTTGTATGTGTCCCCACTAGTCTAAATACGACATGGTGATTAATATTCTGTTTGTAGAATATGAGTGAAGCATCAAAATACACCCATTTTCATCCATTACAGGGGGCAGACATTTTGCCACTTGCTGTCGACAGAAAATGGCATCACGCCTCACCTGTTTTCTGAAGCTGAGCCGTGATTGGTTTACCTGAGCCCTGATTAACTGTAATGTCATTTTCAGTCAACAGCAAGTGGCAAAAGGGCCGCCCCTTGTGATGGATAAATACCAGTGGATTTTATTGCTTTATTTATATTCCACAAATACAATATTAATCAGAATACTGTACTAGTGCGGCTCCATAATAAATATTAGAAAGAAAATTTTGGGGTTGACTTCCCCTCTAATCATGTGTACCTTATCAGGAATTATCAATAAGTCTACCGTTAAACCGTGAAAATCCTCAGTAAATTTAATTATAGACCTACTTCAAATTGTGTAGCTGTGCTTTTGTATGGCTGTGCAAAATGTGTTTAAAATGTGTTTACCATTGCAAACTACGATAAGATGATTAATTATGAGATTATGTCATTTAAGAGCATCATTATCTCTATGAATGTAAGTATTTGGTAGTTTTAACTTATTCAGGTTTAAAGCGGCTGAATGCAGAAAATTGAATTTTGAATTGCTACTGCCACCTGTGGCCGAAAAAGGAAACTGCACACTCCCTTCTGCACGTAGACAATGTGCAGATGACATCACATCGCAGACAGAGGGCGGAAATTTTGAACCTGAATCCAGGCTAAAAAACGATTGTCCAGAGGCTTGCAGGAGTAGGCTACCCATTGTGAACAGCTAAAGTGTTAATCTACTAATTAGAGGATGTTTTAGTCATAAATGGTCAAGTAAAAAGGCTATTGTAAAGATATTTTTGGGCATTGTTACATAGAGCATGTAATGAATGAGTCTATGCGCAGCATATAAAAACTGTTCATGTTTTTGGTTTCAACATTTAAAAAGAGAAAGAAGCAAACATTGATCATGCTTTTTTATGACAACAAAATGTTCAAATGTCATATCCATCAATATGAAAACGGAAAACACTTTTTCTGCTGTAAATACTGATATGGACCGACAGTTCCATTGTCCCTGGCTCGACAGCACCATCTAGTGATTGAAAAACATCCTGTTTTATCTGGATGCCTGACATTTTCCCTGTTCTGTTTATTTTTTGCATTAATACAATTTTCAAATGCATCTATGCAGGCCTTGGTTGAAACTGCTTTTACATTGACTTTATGATGAATGGTGTGGTTTCGTTAGCTTGATTGATGCTGTGTGTGTCTCCAGGGTAAAGCGGGTATTCCAGGAAGTGCAGGGGAGAGGGGACCCCACGGTGAGGCTGTAAGTACAGTATGCCTTCTTTATATTACCACTAATTGTGAAAGGCATCTGGAACCTATAATAACGCTTTGTGTTGCTGTGCACCAGTAGTCGCCGCTTGCGCATGTTGTTTTACGTGGCTTATTAGCAGCGTTGGAACTGGTTGAGTGGAAAACAGCCTTTTTTTTTGTTTGTTTGTCTTTGTTTTATACTCTGCATTTCTCGCACCTCCAAACCTCATACCTTAGGCCTCCCCTCTTGGAACTGTGCTCAAGATTTTTTAATATTCCTGGAAGTCAGCCGAGCCCTCGGGGAAATCAAGAATGTCAAACAATCAAATATTTGTTAGGGTGTGAGGTTTCCATAGCGCAAGAGGAGGTATTAGTTATGGGTCTCATCTTGCTTCTGTCGATGTTATCAGGTTCCTCTTTTGCACA